>NC_079190.1:206360007-206672507 GCF_029499605.1 Hyla sarda
TTCAGACCAGATATGACCTTCATCACATAAATCTGGATTGCTGTGCAGAAAAAGAGCAGGAAAAAAAGCGGTCAAGATTGTGCAAGATGGGGCATTGCAAGTGCAACCTATTGTTACTGCACTTCACAGGGTTAAAACTTGTGATAGCAGCAGCTCTGAGGACTAAGACCCGATGTTATCTAAGCTTTTGACATGTAATGCTTTAAAGGGTGCGCCTGTGAAAAACATTTTTTTTTTGCAGATCAACTTGTGCCAGAAAGTTAAACAGATTTGTAAATTACTTCTATTACAAAATCTTATCCGCTGCTGGATCTTTCAAGTCTGTTAATAACAGTCAGCTAAACGAAGTAAATCATTATCTCATTCAACTGCATACATCAACTGATATTGTACCTAACCCTGACATTTCCATCTCGGTATGTGGTACTACCATAACTACCGGGCAGCAGGCTCGCTGTCTTGGAGTTATACTTGACTCTGATCTGTCTTTCACTCCCCATATTCAGTCTCTTTCACGTTCTTGTCACCTGCATCTCAAAAACATTTCCAGAATCCGCCCGTTTCTCACTACTGAAACTGCTAAAACTCTCATTATTGCTTTGATTCACTCCCACCTCGACTACTGTAACTCTTTACTAATAGGCCTTCCTTTCTCCAAACTCTCTCCTCTTCAGTCCATCCTTAATGTCGCAGCCAGACTCATCTTCCTCTCCAGCCGCTACACCAATGCCTCCTCCCTGTGCCAGTCACTACACTGGTTACCAATTCAGTCCAGAATACAGTAAAAAATCCTCAGTCTCACACACAAAGCTCTCCACAATGCTGCACCTCCCTACATCTCCTCTCTCATCTCTGTCTACCATCCTACACGTTCTCTCCGATCTGCTAATGATCTCACACTAACATCTTCTATAATTGGAAATTTTCCTATCTTAGGTGACGGAAAATTTGGATTTTATTAAAAACAAGACGCGAGTATTATCCTTTTAAACTTCTTTACTGAACTTCAGCAGCAAATATAAACTGTATGTATTAACAAGAAAAAATAATTTTTTGAGGCATATAAAGAGTATATGGCTGAACAATCTAGGGTGCAACCTAGTATCATGTCCTGTATCATTGGCCAATCAGACAGCAAGGCAGGTGATAAAGGTGACCGATTCCCAGGCATCTCCCTTCTTCTTTGCAACGTTACATCAAACAGGAAATAGTAACCGGAATATCAGCAAGTGAAGAGGATGTAGGATGAATAAAAGACGAAGAAATACGGGATCCATGAAGTCTTGTCAACATTGATGTTCAATGATGGTTGGAAATCATTGAGGAGCTGTTTGAGAAATAAGCAAAAAACAACAAGTTATAGGGACGGGAATTGGGAGGGATAATACTCGCGTCTTGTTTTTAATAAAATCCAAATTTTCCGTCACCTAAGATAGGAAAATTTCCAATTTTATGGCAAAACAAGACGCTTCGTATTATGCTTAGTTTAAAGCTTAATCGTAATAAACATAATATATATTGAAACAACCAATTCTGAGTAACATTAGCAATTATTACAATAGTAACATAGAAACATGGGATTCGGGTCTGAAGTAAAAGGTTTTGAAAGTATAGTCGGAAGACCAATCGGCCGCTTTTAATAGATCTGAAAGGGAAGCGCCAGATTGGAAAAGTTTGGTTGAGACTGCACTTCTGGCAGAATGGGCCGTAAATTTGGATACATCGATACCGGCTAAATGCATGGTTTGTTTAACCCATCTAGTTAGAGTTCGAGAGGATACAGGAGCGTGAGGTTTGCAGAAGGAAATCAGCAATTGGGAAGATGATGGAGACCGAAGAGATTCAGTTCTGGATTCATAGGAACGAAGACAGCGAACTACACAAAGTTTCTCCTGATGAGGAAAAGAAGGGTAAAAAACGGAATGGAGATTTGTTTTCATACGACGAAATATGGAAAAAAACAACACCTTGAGGTGTAAACTGTCTGCGAGAAATGTCTAGTGATCTTACATCGGAGACTCTTTTGATCGAAACAATACACAATAGAGTGGTAAGTTTGAATGATAGGAATTTTAATGATAAAGAATCATTATCTTCCCAAGAAATGAACATGTCAAGAATAATATTTATATTCCACGTAGAAGTATATTTCGGTACAGGAGGTCTACGAAAGCGAATGCCTTTAAGGAGTTGACAAACTAAAGGGTGTCTACCCACCGGAATGGAGTCTATCGGAAGGTGCTTAGAAGAAATTGCCGAACGATAGAGATTAATCGTCCTATAAGCTTTGCCAGCATCAAAAGAGGCTGCTAAGAAATTCAAGATGTGGGATATAGATGTTCGTAAGGGATCCAGATGTCGTTGATCGCACCAATGAGACCATATTCCCCAGGCTGATCGGTAAGCTGATTTGGTACCCGGGGCCCATGCATCTGAAAGGATGTCCTGAGTCGATTTTGAAAATTGGAGGTTAGATCTTGGTGACCCGAAATCATCCAAGCCACCAGAAGTAGTTGGCCTGACGTTATCAGAGGACGACAATTCCCCTGAGGGTCCAGGAGAAGATTGTGAGTGGATGGAAGGAGACGAGGAAAGTCTATGAGAAGATGTAGGATTTGGGGAAACCACGATTGAGTCGGCCAAAGAGGAGTGATAAGAACTAGAGTAGATTTCTGAACCGTGGTTTGGAATAAGACTCGAGGGATGAGGTTGAATGGAGGAAACGCGTATAGGGTTTTTTGAGGCTAAAATTGCAGGAAAGCGTCCACACCCAGAGCTTCTGGGTCCGGACGCCAACTGAAAAATAGAGGCAATTGAGTGTTCAAACGGGAGGCAAAAAGGTCCATGTGAAGAGGACCCCATAGAGAATTGAGTTCCTGAAAGATTGGAAGAAGTAACTTCCAATCGCTGGAATCCGTAAGGTAGCGAGAGTACCAATCCGCTACCGAGTTGGAAATCCCGGGTAGTTATTCCGCTTTTAGGGTTATCTGTCTGTCTAGACAAAAATGCCAAAAGTCTTTGACAAAGTTCGCAAGAGTCTTGGATGCTGTACCTCCCAAGTGGTTGATGTACTGGACAGCAGAAATGTTGTCCATGCGAAGGAGAATACAACAATGGGAGGAATTTTTTGCAAAACTTTTTAATGCAAAAAATCCTGCCATAAGTTCCAGACAATTTATGTGTAGTTGGGCTTCTGATGGGGACCATTTCCCTCCAGTGGAAAGAGAACCGCAGTGAGCTCCCCATCCGGAAAGGCTCGCATCCGATTCTATAATGATGTCTGGATTCGGATGGAAGATTGCCTTGCCATTCCAGGTCTCTATGTGAGCGAGCCACCAAAGAAGTTCTTCTTTGGCTTCTGAAGATAGAGGAATCTTGTCTGAGTAACCGAGACCTTCTCTTAAATGACGAATCTTTAGGCGTTGGAGAGCCCTGTAATGAAGAGGGGCTGGAAATATAGCCTGGATCGAGGCTGATAAAAGACCCACTATTCGAGCTATCGTCCTCAAAGATATTATGTCTTTGCGAAGAATTTGCCGGATTTCCTTCCGGATAGTCTTCAATCTCCTTGGGGGAAGGCTCAGAGTGGTCAACTGGGTGTTGATCATGAAGCCTAAAAATTCTAGATTTTGAGAGGGGGTTAAGATTGATTTCTTGTGATTTATAAGAAAACCCAGATGAGTCAGAAGAGTTAGAGTCCAACTCATGTGGAGCAAAAGTAACTCTTTTGATTGGGCCATAAGGAGAATATCGTCGAGATAGATGATAAGACGAACCCCTCGACTTCTGAGAGAAGCCACTACTGGTTTCAGTAGTTTTGTAAAACACCACGGGGCTGATGATAGAACGAAAGGGAGGCAAGTGAATTGCCATCTCTTGTCTTCCCACAGGAATTGAAGGAAGATTTGAGAAGAAGGATGAATTGGGACTGTCAGATAAGCATCCTTCAAATCTATTTTTATTAGCCAGTCGTGTTTCATTAGAATGTCCCTTAGTAAGTGTATGCCCTCCATCTTGAAGTGGCGATAGATCACTAAGTTGTTCAAAAGTTTCAAATTGATCACTGGTCTGTGACCACCGTCTTTCTTTTTCACCAGAAATAAGTTGCTGATGAAACCTGGTGAGTGGGACTGAGCTGGGATAATTGCTTGTTTGGCAATCAAATCTCTGATTTCTTGGTCTATAAGAGTCCTGTCTGCTTTAGAGAATTGAATTGGATGGGGTAGGTAAGTTTGGACAGGAAGGGAGACAAACTCTATTTGATAACCTTTGATTGTGTTTAGAATCCAAGAGTCGAATGTAATTGTATGCCAGTTGTGGAAAAAATACAGGAGTCTTCCCCCTAGGGGAATATCTTGGGAAGAAAACTGTGGTAGGCTTACCTGTGGGAGGTCTTGAGCGAGGGTATCCTCTTTGACCTCTAGCCCGCCATGGTCTGCCCCTGTAGGGAAAAAAGGGAGGGGGGGCGGAGGAGGACCCTGAAAATTGAGAGGATGGTTGGGGATAGGAGCCTCTGGTGTATTTATGTTGGGAGGATCGGCCGGAAAAACGGCCCCGTCCTTTTCCGGCCTTTCCAAAAACACGTTGGGAGAAAACTTTTTTCATAGATACTTGGGCCTTATTTAGTGAGGAGAAAAGGCCGACGTATTTATTTAATTCCTTAATAAAATCTTCCCCAAATAGCATGCCTTTGGTGGGGTTGGGAGGTTCCACTGTGGCCAAATTAGTCAGCTGGGGGTCAATTTTTTAAAAGAATGGAACGTTTTCGTTCATTAGAAAGGGAATTGTTTGCGTTCCCGAAAAAACATATGGCCCTTTGGGCCCACCCTTTGAGGGTTTCCGTATCTACCGAAGTATTGGAGATGTAAGCTACCTCAGCTAGGTCCAATATTTTAGTTTGTGGACCCATAAGATCCATCAGTTTGTCTTGACAAGACTGGAAGCTTCTATCTATCCCTTTTTTGGGATTTTTCCCTGTTTTAAAGAGAAATTTGGAAATGAATGGGTCCAACTCTGGAGTGCAAGAAGCATTATTCGGCAGTGTTGGCCTAGGGCATTCTGCCTTTAACTTATTGCGTGATGGTTTATCCAGAGGTTTGTTGGCCCATAGGGAGAAAAACTTGGCCACTTTAGAGTTTGGAAGCCATTCCCCCAATCGGGGATGGCATATTAAAGCCGGGTCAAAATATGTATCTCCGGATTCAGTTAGCATAGCTTCTTCCTGACTGCCAGGGTCATCATGATTAGAATCACTGTCCTCCGAAACATAGAGTATTTGATCCACGTCCTCTATATCGGAGTCTTCTGACTCATTGGAGGAGGGAACTCGGTAGGAGTCTGGTTTAGCTCTGAAGCTAGATTTTCTAGTTTTGCTACTATGAGCCTCCTCATGGGATGAGGGTGAATTATGGGGCTTATGGGAATCACTACTGATGGATGTCTGCTTGCGCTCTGTAGAGTGGGATCGTGAAGAATCTTGGCGCATCCCAGAGGTAGTTTTATCACTCTTAGAGGGATATGGGCCGTCTGATGTGTGGCGTTTTTTAGATTTCGCCTTACCTGGTCCCTTAAGTCCCTTAGCCAGTTGGAACACAGACTCTTTTGGGGACCAGAATTGATCTGATGGAGTCATGGGAGGTAAAATGTTCATAGGTAAGTTAGTCATAGTTGTGGGCTGTGAGCGTGCTAACACCAGAGCCACTGACTGGTGCAATGCAGAGACCGCGGTTTGAACCGCTGTATTTATAGACTTTGATATTGAAGCATCTACCAGAGATTGTAAATTCTCTGGTAATGCATTCTCAGTAGATGGAGTCTTATTATCAGCAGACATTGTGAGGATATAAGAGAGGTATTGAAACCAAATATCTATATGAATATGGATAATGAATAATAATAGGTGAAAGTTAATTAACTATGATTAATTATATACTAAAACAATGTATTATTACAATGGATAATAGACTATCAATGTAAGTAAGATTTATGAGAGAAAAAATGAAGGAAACTACTGAAAAACTGCCCCAAGGTGGCAGTACAGGATAAGGGATGAAACAGTTGTTTAACATGAGGGGAAACAGATAATAAAATGGAGGATACTGAAGTAATGTTGTATCTATTTGTTGCTGAAGTTCAGTAAAGAAGTTTAAAAGCTTAATACGAAGCGTCTTGTTTTGCCATAAAATCCCAACTTCTCACTCCCGTCTCCAAGACTTCACTCGTGCTGCACCGGTTCTCTGGAATGCTATACCTCAATCCCTCAGACTCAACAACAACATCCATAGTTTCAAACGTGGCCTAAAAACACATCTCTTCAGACAGGCCTATAACAGTCTCTAATTGGCCTCAACATATCCCCAACATATCCTCAACATACCCCCAACATACCCCCAACATATCCTCAACATATCCCCAACATATCCTCAACATATCCCCAACATATCCCCAACATATCCCCAACATATCCCCAACATATCCTCAACATATCCCCAACATATCCCCAACATATCCCCAACATATCCTCAATATATACCCAACATATCCTCAACATATCCCAAACATATCCTCAACATATCCTCAACATATCCTAAACATATCCCCAACATATCCTCAATATATCCTCAACATATCCCCAACATATCCTCAATATATCCCCAAACATCTTGTTTGAATAGTTATTGTGTAATTTTATATCTGATACTTGTCTTTCTTTGTACCCCATAATTGTAAGCGCTGCAGAATCTGTAGGCGCCATATAAATAAAATAAATAAATAATGTAGGAACAATAACCAATTTCCAAGCATCCACAAAAAAAAAAAAAGGAAACTTCACTACCCTGTGCTATAAGCACTTGTCTGGTTGTGAACAGTGGACTTCCAGTAAAGTTAAACCCTGTTTTATAAGGTATCCCACATGTTTGGACTAAACCTGTTGCACACAGCTATTGTACACCTCCCGCACTCAGACACCTCACCCAAGTGTAACCCAGGATCAAGGACTTTTTACAATTGTGCGGACCACTATTTACAAGGGGACATAGAGGGGAATTTATCATTATGTGTCTATTGTAGACACAGTTCTACCCCTTTACACTTCTTGTCTATTGTACACTCTTGCTCAGAATTTACTATGGCTGTGCACTCCTTTGATAAATCTTGTGCAAATATAAAAACGCACCCCCCCCCCTCGCTCTACCGTACACACCTTCTCTACCTCAAAGGAAAAGTAGACTTAGGGATTTTGTTCTATTGCTTTGAGGTCGGATTCCATTGAGGTTTTTTGTCTATCAGCAAAAATGCCAGAAAAACTGTCTCAGCTTTTTCCTGTGTTTTTCTTGCATTTTTTTCTAGCGTTTTTGCTGGTGTGTGGAAACAAAAAAATTTACTAAACTTTTTTTTTTCTTTGAAATTTAGATACGTGAATACGGAGGATTATGTCAGATTTGGTAGATTGTGATGATGAACAGCATTTTTAAAAAAAATGTCAATAAAAGGGTTTTTTTTTTTTATAAATTTTTTTTTTCAATGTGTTGTGTTTTTTATAATTGAATTTTCAAGCTTAGTAGTGGAAGGCGTCTTGTAGACAGAATCCATCACTAAGCTGGGGCTTAGCGTTAGCCCCCAAAACAGCTAGCGCTAACCTCCAAATATTACCCCGGTACCCACCGCCATAGGGGTACTGGGAAGAGCCGGTACCAACAGGCCCGGAGCATAAAAAATGGCGCTCCTGGGCCTAGGCGGTAACAGGCTGGCATTATTTAGGCTGGGTAGGGCCAGTAACAATGGTCCTCACCCACCCTGGTAACGTCAGGCTGTTGCTGCTTGGTTGGTATCTGGCTGATACTGAAAAAATGATGGAACCACACACTTTTTTTTATTTATTAAAAAAAAACAAAAAAAAAAAAACGCATAGGGTTCCCCCTATTTACAGTATCAGCCAGATACCAACCAAGCAGCAACAGCCTGATGTTACTAGGGTGGGCGAAGACCATTGTTACTGGCACTCCCCAGCCTAAATAATGCCAGCCTGTTACCGCCTAGGCCCAGGAGCACCATTTTTGACGCTCCGGGCCTGTTGGTACCTGCTCTTCCCAGAACCCCTGTGATGGTGGGTACCGGGGTAATAATTGGGGTTAGCGCTAGCTGATTTTGGGGCTAACGTAAAGCCCTGGCATAGTCATGGATTCCGTCTATAAGACAGCTTCCACTACTAACCCTTAAAATTCAATTATAAAAAACACGGACAAATTGAAAAAAAAATGTATTTAAAAAAACACTCCCCCACATTAACCATTTTATTTGAATAAAAAACAACCGCTGGTCATCGTCGCAGTCCACCGAATCTGACGTAGTCCTCTGCATTCACGTATCTGAAATGAGAAGAAAAGAAAAACAAGAAATATGGGTAAGTACATTTTTTTTGCTCTCCCCTGGGAAGAGCGCACATAATGCAGCATGTTCCTAAACAGGGAGCCTCTAATTGTGGCTAAACTACAACTCCCATCTGGAGGCACACTGGTTGCAAAACACTGAGAGTTTGTTACTTAACTCAGTGTTTCCCAACCCGTGCATCTCCAGCTGTTGCAAAGCTACAACTCCCAGCATGGTTTGTCAGTGCATGCTGGAAGTTATAGTTTTGCAACAGCTGGAGGTTCACAGGTAGGGAAACACTGAGTTAGGAAACAGACAATGTTTCCCAATCAGTGTGCCTCCAGTTGTTGCAAAACTACAACTCCCAGCATGCCCAGGCAACAACTGGAGGAGAACAGTTTGGAGAACGCTGTGTCGTGGTGTCCAAACCGTAGCCCTCCAGATGTTGCAAAACTATAACTCTCAGCATGTCCAGACTGCCAAGGCATGCTGGGAATTGTAGTTCGGCAACATCTGAAGGGCCAATGTTACAGAACTACAACTCCCAGCATGCCTGGACTGTCTGGGCATGCTGGGAGTTGTAGTTTTGCAACATCTGGAAGAGCACAGATTGGGCCCTCCAGATGTTGCAAAACTACAACTCCCAGCATGCCCAGACAGCCAAAGTTGTTGTTTTTAAACTACCAGAAGCAGCAGTGAAGAGCTTCACTGCTGCCTCTGATGCAGATGCCGCCGCCTCCACTTACCCGCCGCCGCCAACCCGTGTGCCGTAAGTGCCGCGGTCCCCACCGCAGCTCTCGGCGTCATCTTCCCCTGCTGTGCCCAGACTTCTAGCGGCAGGCAGAGCAGGGGAAATGAATTTTACCCCCCAGTCAGCTCATTCACTGTGATTGGTCCACAGGGACCAATCAGAGTGATCGCTGACCAGGACCATCGACAGATGGTCCTGGGTGGTGTTGCAGAAGTTGTCCCCTGCTGGAAAAAGTGGGGCTTCTGCCAGTTAACCCGTGTGATGCCGCTCATCGCCGGGTTAACTGAATGCCGTTTATAAACGCAGATCGCAGCAGATCTCCTGAATGATCTGCTGCGATCCGCATTTAAATTAAAAAGCTGGTGGTACATGTGGCTTCATCACACTGCCACCAGCTCCTATATACAGTACACAGTCATAATTCATAATCCCCGCCGGGAGACGGGAGCTCTGATTGGAGAATAGCTATTGGCCAATCAGAACTCTCCTCTCCCGGCGGCAGGGATTATGAATTATGACAGTGTATATAGAAGCCGGTGGCAGCGCGATGTAGATGCATGTACCGCCGACTTTTACAGTTAATAAATGCGGACGCAGCTGGCCTCTGGAGAATGACCCGGTGCGATCTGCACCTCAGACCCTGGATTACAACTCCCATCATGGGCAGAGTCTGTCCATGATGGGAGTAGTAGTTTTAAATGTCCCGCAGCTGGGGGATGTGCAAGTGCCATCCCTCAGCAGCACCGCGATACTACAACTACTCCCATCATGTGACAGACTCTGTCCCATGATGGGAGTAGTAGTCCAAGGGCAGAGGGGCAGATTGCAGCAAATCATTCTCCAAAGACCTGCTGCTATCTGCATTTATTAACTATAGAAGCCGGCGGCACATGCGTCTACACTGCGTTGCCCGACGACTCCTATATACAGCTCTTATAAGTCATAATCCTCGCCGGGAGAGGGGAGCTCTGATTGGTTAATAGCTATCCACCAATCAGAGCTCCCCTCTCCCGGCGGCGGGGGTTATGAATTATGACAGTGTATATAGAAGCCGGTGGCAGCGCAATGTAGCCGCATGTACCGCCGAATCGCAGCGGGTCTCTAGAGAATGACCCGCTGCGATCTGCACCTCAGCCCCTGGACGACAACTGCCATCATGGGCAGAGTCTGTCCCATGATGGGAGTAGCAGTCCTTACTGTGCCAAAATAGACACTTTGGTAGTGTCCTCCGAGGTGGTGTATATTTGCGCAAGAAAATGCTGTTTGCGCATTTTTTTGCGCAAAAAAAAAACCCAACGCAGTTAGTAAATTGACCGTAGAAAAGGTGATGAAGAATTCTATCAAAATTTGCGCAAAAAAAGACGCAAAAAAACACTTGCGCAAAAAAATAGACAAAAAATAGCTCTATATACAATGATAAATTCCCCCCATAGAGGGTAAGCTAGTCACAAATCCTTATGTGACCTCACTAGAGACTATACCTGTGTACTTCTAGCTGCCCTGGACTACATTTTGGCTTCCCTATTAAATTCAATGGCCCTGATTTACTATTGTAAACCCGACATGTTTCGTCAGGTAAGGCGCCAGATTCTGGCGCATTGCACCAGAATTTGTGCCAGAATTGAAAAAAAACTGACCAACTGTGAGCATCGGGAAAAGGGTGTGTGGCCACCGAAAAGGGGAATGTCTCCTACATTTTCACAAAAACCCAACATACCCTGCTCAAAAAAATAAAGGGAAAACTTAAACAACACATTGTAACTCCAAGTCAATCACACTTCTGTGAAATCACACTGTCCACTCAGGAAGCAACACTAATTGACAATCAATTTCACATACTGTTGTGCAAATGGAATAGACAACATGTGGAAATTATAGGCAATTAACAAGACACCCCCAATAAAGGAGTGGTTCTGAAGGTGATGACCACAGACCACTTTTCAGTTCCTATGCTTCCTGACTGATGTTTTGGTCACTTTTGAATGCTGGCGGTGCTTTCACTCTAGTGGTAGCATGAGACGGAGTCTACAACCCACACAAGGGGCTCAGGTAGTGCAGCTCCTCCAGGATGGCACATCAATGCGAGCTGTGGCAAGAAGGTTTGCTGTGTATGTCAGCATAGTGTCCAGAGCATGGAGGCGCTGCCAGGAGACAGGCCAGTACATCAGCAGATGTGGAGGAGGCAGTAGGAGGGCGACAACCCAGCAGCAGGACCGCTACCTCTACCTTTGTGCAAGGAGGAGCACTGCCAGAGCCCTGCAAAATGGCCTCCAGCAGGCCAAAAATGTGCATGTGTCCACTCAAACGGTCAGAAACTCACTCCATGAGGGTGGTATGAGGGTCCGACATCCACAGGTGGGGGTTTTGCTTACAGCCCAACACCGTGCAGGACTTTTGGCATTTGCCAGAGAACACCAAGATTGGCAAATTCGCCACTGGCGCCCTCTGCTCTTCACAGATGAAAGCAGGTTCACACTGAGCACATGTGACAGATATGACAGAGTCTGGAGACGCCGTGGAGAACATTCTGCTGCCTGCAACATCCTCCAACATGACCAGTTTGGCAGTGGGCCAGTAATGGTGTGGGGTGGCATTTCTTTGGGGGCCACACAGCCCTTTATGTGCTTGCCAGAGGTAGCCTGACTGCCATTAGGTACTGAGATGAGATCCTCAGACCCCTTGTGTGACCATGTGCTGGTGTGGTTGGCCCTTGGTTCCTCCTTATGCAAGACAATGCTAGTCCTCATGTGGCTGGATTGCGTCAGCAGTTCCTGCAAGAGGAAGGCATTGATGCTATGAACTGGCCCGCCTGTTCCCCAGACCTGAATCCGATTGAGCACATCTGGGACATCATGTCTCGCTCCATACACCAACGCCACGTTGCATCACAGACTGTCCTTGAGTTGGAGGATGCTTAGTCCAGGTCTGGGAGGACATCCCTCAGGAGACCATCTGCAACCTCATCAGGAGCATGCCCAGGCATTGTAGGGAGGTCATACGGGCAAGTGGAGGCCACACACACTACTGAGCCTCATTTTGACTTGTTTTAAGGACATTACATCAAAGTTGGATCAGCCTGTAGTGTGGTTTTCCACTTTGATTTTGAGTGTGACTCCATATCCAGACTTCCATGGGTTGATAAATTTGATTTCCATTGATAACTTGTTGTGTAATTTTGTTGTCAGCACATTCAACTATGTAAAGACGAAAGTATTTCAAATGATTAGTTCATTCATTCAGATCTAGGATGTGTTATCTTAGTGTTTCCTTTATTTTTTTGAGCAGTGTATTTACTAAGGTTTCCACAGAAAATGTGGTGGATTTGAGCTGAGGAAAACCCGACAGATCAGAGCATGTGTAAAAAAAAAGCTTTAGGATCTATTCACACGTACAGTATTCTGCGCATATTTGATGCACAAGATTTTCTGCTGCAGATTCCAATTTAAAGGGGTTATCCAGGAAAAAACTTTTTTTAATATATCAACTGGCTCCAGAAAGTTACTTCTATTAAAAAAATCTTAATCCTTTCAGTACTTATGACCTTCTGAAGTTAAGGTTGTTCTTTTCTGTCAAAGTCCTCTGTGATGACACCTGTCTCGGGAAACGCCCAGTTTAAAAGCAAATCTCCATAGCAAACCTCTTCTAAACTGGGCGGTTCCCAAGACAGGTGTCATCAGAGAGGACTTAGACAGAAAAGAACAACCTTAACTTCAGAAGGTCATAAGTACTGAAAGGATTAAGATTTTTTAATAGAAGAAATTTACAAATCTGTTTAACTTTCTGGAGCCAGTTGAATATCTGCTTTGAAAGTTTCATTTTTACTGGAGCTATTGCCACACAAAACATCTTGCTGGGTGCAGAATTGTATATGATGTTTAGTAGGTGTTGGTACAAGGAACAAGGTAGGTATAGAAATATGCCTTCCTTTTAATGTCTTCAATCGTCAAACATATTTTCTAACTTTAGTAATCTTGTTTCACTACTTCTACTATTTCTCAGCAGGGCAGATCAGTGACCAGCATGTAAAACCAATTGTGATGACACACTAAAGGGGTTGTGCACTGCCCTGCAGTTCGGAGCTCCGCTCACAGCGTCCGGAAGTTCATTGCTCCGAACGCTGTGTGCGGGCTTCCGTGTTCGCAGCCGCTGGGCGTGACGTCACCTTCGTGACGTCTCGCCTGCCCCCTCGTGACATCTCACCCGCTCCCTCAACGAAAGTCTATGAGATTCTAAGCGGTCACGCCCCCTTCCCATAGACTTTGGTAGAGGGGGCGGGCGTGACGTCACGAGGGGGCAGACGAGACGTCATGAAGGGGCAGGGCGTGACGTCACGCCCGGCTGCCGCGAACACGGAAGCCCGCACACAGCGTTCGGAGTAATGAACTTTAGGATGCTGTGAGCGGAGCTCCGAACTACAGGGGAGCGCACAACCCCTTTAAGGCATTGAAGAGTTCACTAGTATCCAAAGGTTACTTCAAAACACTTTCAGTTATCATGTTCTATTGATTCATTGTCTCAATGTAGACAATACAATTATTTAAAGGGTACCTCTCATCAAAAAAACTTTTGATATATTATAGATTAATGTATGCAGAATAACTTCACAATTGCATGTCATTAAAAAATATGCTTCTTTCTATTTAATTTTCCGCTTTGAAGAAATGACCACTAGGGGTCTCCCTACCAGTCCTGGCAGCAAGCATTTCAGACTCCTGCTGGAGTCCTAAACACTACGAGCTGCCAGTCTGCTTTGTTCACAAAGGAGAACACTCAGAGCTGCCAGCCTGCTGTGTTCACAGCCTTTTTGGCTGTGAACAAAGCAGGCTGGCAGCTCTGAGTGTTTAGGACTCCAGCATGAGTCAGAAATGCTTGCTGACAGGACTGATTGGGAAAAATACAATAGAAAGAAGCATATTTTTCATTAACATGCTATTGGAAATTATTCAACATTCATTAATCTAAAATATATCAAAAGTTTATTTGATGAGAGGTACATTTAATTGTTGCTTTTTTCCAAAAATTTGATTATGTGGTGTCCCAGAGCAGAACACCTTTACTACCCGCTCTGTCAGGTAGTTGCTATGTCCAAGTGTCTGTCTCTGGCCCTAACCTATGTTTTGTTGTAAAAATGCTGTAAGAGTAGTGTCTCTTTAAATGCTCGGTTTGTTTTCTGAGTTGGGTTGCTGTGGTTACACTGTGACCTATGCGTGGTTCTGTCTCTATTGCCAATCTGATACCTTGTGTGACCACACCTGTTCAGCTGCCTATTTAAGCCTGCAGTGGGCCAGTGCACTTCACCTGTGGAATAACTTTGGTTCCTGTAGCTAGCATTTCTATCATATTTTTGCATTTGTCTTGATTACCTGGTGTTTTGTGACCCGGCTTAGTCTTAGGATATTCTCTCTGGTTTAGTCTATGCTCATATCTGTCCTCTTTGTTTCTGACTCAGCTTGTTGACATCCTTTGTGTTTGTCTCCCCGGAGTATTGTTATAGTGTGTATTTGCCTTTTGTATTCCTGACAGTTTCCCTGACCCTTAAAATATACCAGAGTCTATTTGCTATTGTGTTTATCTAATTCCCTCAACTTTATATTTATATACTGTTTGACTAAAGATAAAATAGGCATGCTTACATATGTTAAAATTACATAAGGTGTTCTAACTATATTCACATGACTGTATATAATTAAACAAAGTCAGTCAAAGCGTATGGCTGTGATCACACATTCCAGATAATTATCGGTACTGCAACTGTAAAGATCTTACCGTAACGGCAGAGGAGAGGTGGATCAGCTGCACTGTGTGGACTATGACTGGTTGAGGATCTGGTTCGTACCAGGGGAGCAGAGTCTAAGGTGCCGCTGGTTTTCACCTTGCAGCGGCAGGCAGCACCCCTGGCACGATCCGTCCACACAGGTTGCTCAGGTGATGCTTGGCACAGAAAAAGGCAAAGTCAGATGAAGCATGGGTCAGTAGGCAGGCAGCAAGGTAACGTAGTCAGGTCACAGGCACTAAGTCATGAGGTAGGCGGCAAAGGAGCGTAGTCAGGTCACAGGCACAAGGTCAGGAGGCAGTCGGCAAAGGATCAAGGTCAGGTCACAAGCAAAGGGTAAGGAACACTATATGGCACACACAAAGTAACGCTTTCTCTTGGGCACAATGCACGAAGATCCGGCACGACACTAGGGAGGTGTCGGACTAATATAGAGTAAGCGCAGTAGGGCACCAATCAAGGGCATACTGGCCCTTTAAGTCTAGTAACGCCGGCGCGCGCCCCCTAAGGTGAGGGGATGCATGCTTCGGTGAAGCAGAGGAGCAGAGAGACCGGGGACAGAGAAAGGTAAGGGGATGCCCGGGGCTCGCATGCGGGAGTGCTCAGCATAGTGAGTCCCGGAGCCAACAGAAGGACAAGAAGGGGTGCACTCACGGCTGGACCTCACGGCCAAAGCATTGCTCATGGTTAACGCCCGGGACACGCGTGCGGGTGAGTCCCGGAGCCAGGGAGACCAGGGAGGGGGCAGTGCCCATGGCCAGATTGAATGTCCGGAGCGCTGCCCCTAACAGCAAAAAATCACAGCGTGCGTTTTTGCAGAAAATGGACAACATGAGGATAAAAAATGGCACATTTTCATTGCAGTACCTTTAATTAGTCACAATGTGTGAACACAGCCTATGTCTTTTGACTATATAAAATCTAACAATTATGTTAGAATCCTGTAATACTAACAAACACCACTTGATAGTAGCATTGGCTGATGAATATGTTTTACATTTCACACCAATTCCACATTTTTTTTTAATGCTTTACAGGTTGTGAGTGCCACAATAGACAAGGGTTTCCAATCAGTGTGCCCCCAGCTGTTGCAAAACTACAACTCCCAGCATGCTGGGAGTTGTAGTTTAGCAACAGCTGGAGGCACACTTGTTGGAAAACACTGCACAAGAGTACCAGAAGATCTTCTGGTGATGTCTGACATAATAATAAGCCCCTAATAGAAGAAGACTACAAGATTGCGTCAGGAGACAACCCAATTTGGAGCTTACTTTGGAGCCAGTCATTGGCCATTTATGGGTGTGGGTTGATTTACAATAACATATACTGTAAGACCTTATTGATGGGGTATATTCTATGTGGTCAATGATAATAAGATTATGATAAATTTAAGTCAAAATGTAAGTCAACATAAGTTTTATGTATATGTATCATTGGGCACAGGGAACCCCTGTCTGACTCCTATGCTATTGTACAAATTGTAAAGTTGCTAAAATATTCTGCTTAAATGTAATAAATCTAAGAGTATGACAACCATTATACACATAAATGACCATGTAAAATAAGTGAACTACATTGTAATCCCAGACATAGTTTCCATTTGCTACTGTTGACACACTGCTGGAATTGTATGGATCAAAGTTGCACAGTGAGTTTTTTCACTCTCTACAGAGTTTACAACAGTTGAACTATCTATATCTGGTTAGATATTAACTTTTCTCCATAGAAATATTGGAATCTCATACAGAACATGTATTGTCTGTTGTCTGCAAACTGGCCATACTTGTTCTCCTGATGTTTTCCCAGTAAGTAAACTTTAAACAAAATGGAATTCTCTGTGCAGAAATAAGAGACACAAGTCATTTACATATTAGTACCATGTAGTATCTTTATGAAGAGGGGCAGGAGCACATGACCTAGAGAAAAATACATCATTGACTCCCCAATTTCCAGATTGTTTTATGAGGCAATATACAATGTTTTTATTATAGATTGCAAATTTAATTATATTAAGCACTATTAAAGGGTTATTCCAGGAATTTTGTTTAGCTACAGGGGCTGTAAAGTTAGTGTAGTTCATAATATAGTGTCTGTACCTGTGTGTGACAGTTTTCTCCACAATTCTTCTGTGATTTTCATCCAAATATTTATTTTTTACAGCATACATAATGACTATTGTCTCAGATTTTTCCCAGGTTGCAATGCGGCCGAGACCTGACTCACTAGTCAGCTGATGACAGGAAGCCTGTCTGCTTCAATGGGTGGAGCGATCGCTTGGTGGGAGAGAGATCAATCTGCAACTAATGCAACAGCTGTAGGCACCCTGATTTAAAACCACAGGTTTTTTGAATGGATGCAGCTCATTTATGTTTCAATGGGTGGGGTGGCTGATGTGTGGGGGAGGAAAATGGGATTATGGGATTTGTAGGCAAAGAAGGAAAGGAAATACCAGTTAACAAAAAGCTAGCCACAGTATTATGGTAATCTCACAACATAGCCATTTAGCCCCAAGACAAGCGCAGATCCTTCCTAAGCATGTCCATTACTGCCTGCCAGGTACATACTAAAATCACCTTATGGTGGATAACCCCTTTAACACACACCTGTTGTGTGGAAGCACCTTCTGGGTATAGGTATCTCAAAGCAGTGGTGTAACCAGAGTTCTATGGGCCCAGTGGTAGCACATTATTAGTGCTTTTATATTGTGTATTGTGTGTATTTTATTATATGTGATAATTTTTTACTATTATTAAATAATCTGTGATTTTGAAGCACATTCTGTTTAATATTTATTTTTAACATTATGCACCATACTGTATGGTGAGGTCTTTGAGGTATGGTTAATAGTTCGTTCTAATGTGTAATTAACCTTTTCGTAATGCTAGGGTGTGGTTGACCTATACACCACCCGAGGTAGGCCAGCTTCACCTGTGTGCAAATAATCACTCTGATGCAAGGTTACGGTTAACTGGGTTGCTTTACTGGGGTCGGAAAGATGGTACAATCTGTCACAACTCAGATTAGCGTGAAGGAGTTGCAGGATGAATTTATGGAAGCTTATCGGCTTGCTGGTACTTATAGTCGTTTGTGCTGAATATGACTGACTTGACTTGTGGGCAGCCCACACTATACTTCAATGACTTGGACTTGACTAACTTGCTGGACTTGCCTTGAATTATATCCCCAAGACTGGAGGCTTACCACAAGGCTTTGATTTTTACCTGGGTAGTGGGGTTAACTGGTAGTAGATGTGTGGTTGCTGGACTAGGCCTCAGGCCTCCTTTCAGATCCACCTCACAGACTTCACTCCTCACCAAACTGTAACTCAGCATGCACTAAGACTGAACTCTAAACTCTGGCTACAGTATATAAGGGGACAATGTCACATGTTCACCTCTGCATACTCCCCTTAACAACAAGGTCCTTAACAACAGGATTCCTAAGGTAAGAAGTGCAGAGAAAATACAATACATTAACCCATATATGACATGCATTATTTAGTGAATTATACTGTGAATGATAGAGAGTCCTAAGGAGAATGGACCCATGATGGACATTGAACAGCATCTGCCACACAGGATGGGCAGGAGTACAGAAGAACATGTGATTCTGTACTGGGTCACCACACACAGGCTAGTATAAATGCTGCCCTGATCAGTGCACAGACTAGCGTAAATACTGCTCCTGGTCTGTGTACAGTCTAGTGTAAATGCTGCCTCCTGATCAGTGCACAGTCTAATATTAATGCTACCCCTGACCATTCCACTGTCTAATATAAATGCTGTCCCAAATAAACCTACAGTCTAATGTAAATGCTGTCTCTGATAAATACATAGTCTAATATAAATGCTGTTGTCAGTCCAGAATCTAGTGTAAATGCTCCAGCCAGTTCACAGTCTAGTCTAAATACTGCCTTCTGTTCAGTTCAGTCTAGTCTAATTGCTACCCCCTGTTCAGAGTACAGTCTAATATAAATACTGCTCCTGACCATTGCAACGCCTAGTATAAATGCTACCCCCGGTCAAATTATAGTCTAGTGTCCATGCTGTCCCTAATAAGTACATAGCCTAAAGTAAATGCTGCAGTCAGTCCACAGTCTAATGTAAATACTGCCTGTCTAGTCTAAATGCTACATCCTGGTCAGTGTAATGTAAATGCTGCAGTTAGTCCACAGTCCAGTTTATACACTGCATTCAGTGAGGTCACAGACTAGGGTAAGTGCTGCCTCCATGTTTCTATAACTAAACAAAATCAGGGCATAATAAATACTGCACATGCTCTATGTAGAAGCTTGATACATGTGGGCACTGACAGAATTAAAAAAAAAATAGCTAAGAGTCCAGATAGCTGTCACATGCATACTGCTGGGGTGCCACCGGTACACCTAGGCAAAGTTGTGAGTGCTGCAGTCCTAAAGGTCAAAGGGCAATGTGCTTGATCTCCTTAATTAACTTTTTTACTTTAGTTTTTTAGGATTTCTATGCTTATTGGCTGACAAGTAAGCAGACAGCAATATACAGTTCTGTCAGCCAGGTCGAGTTCTACTGCTGGCTTGATTGAGACCTACAGGAGGGTTGTCCCCCCCCTACCACATCGGGCCCAGCCCATTCCCTCTGACAAAAACGTTTAAAACCCATGAATTTTGGCCTATTCTAAGCTAAAAATAAGGTGAAGACAATAATAAGTATAGAAAATAAAACTCAGGCCACGATACAAATATCCTGCAGAAGGGTTTGGTGCAATAAGTATATCCATTGTCTATAATGTTAAAACCACAGACAGGTGAAGGGAGTAACATTGATTATCATGTTACAATGACACTTCAATGGGTGGGATATATTAGGTATCAAATGAACATTCAGTTCACTGGAAGCCAAAATATGGGTACAAGTGTAAGTATCTAAGAAACATTGATAAGAGCCAAAATGTGGTGGCTACATGTCTGGGTCAAACTCTAAAATAGCAGGTCTTTTAGGTGTTCCTGGTAAGCAGTGGTAGGTCCTTACCATGAGTAGGCAGCTAGTGAAGTCAGTAAAGTCAGTTTTACTATTTGATGTGCTGATAGCTGTAAAAATGAACAAGCATAAGGATTTAAAGGGGTATTCCAGTGAAAAAATATTTTTATCCATATCAACTAACTCCAGAAAGTTAAACAGATTTGTAAATTACTTCTATTAAAAAATTATAATCCTTCCAGTACTTATCAGCTGCTGAAGTTGAGTTATTCTTTTCTGTCTCACCACAGTGCTCTCTGCTGACACCTGTCTGTCTCAGGAACTGTCCAGAGTAGGAGCAAATCTCCATAGCAAACCTCTCCTGCTCTGGACAGTTCCTGAGACAGACAGAGGTGTCAGCTGAGACAGAAAAGAACAACTCAACTTCATCAGCTGATAAGTACTGGAAGGATTAAGATTTTTTAATAGAAGTAATTTACAAATCTGTTTAACTTTCAGGAATACCCCTTTAACTTTCACATTAGCCGTTGGCTGTCCGGGCATGCTGGAAGTTGTAGTTTTGCAACATCTGGAGGTCCGCAGGTTGAAGACCACTGGTCTAAACCCTTCATGGCAACAGTATTCCATAATGTCAATGGCATATTTCAGCAGAATATTTTGTGCCCTGACACAATGCAAAAAAAATTTTTTTCGGGATACAAAGGATACGAGGTGTTATCTTAGTCTCCAGATTCCCAAGATCCCAATCCGATAAAGAATTTGTGGGATGTACTGTGAAAACAAGTCTGATCCATAGATGCCGCACCTCACAACTCACAGGACTAACCTCCGGCTGAATGATTTTTAAAGGTATACTCCACTGGAAAACATTTATTTTTAAATCAACTGTTAAACAGATTTATAAATTACTTCTATTAAAAAAATCTTAATATTTCCAGTACTTACCAGCTGCTGTTATGATCCACAAGAAGTTCTTTTCTTTTTGAATTTCCTTTATGCCTGACCACAGTGCTCTCTGCTGACACCTCTGTCTCTCTCAGGAACTGTCCAGAGCAGGATAGATTTGCTTTTGGAATTTGCTCCTGCTCTGGACAGTTCCTAAAATGGACAAAGGTGTCAGCAGAGAGCACTGTGGTCAAGCAGAAAGGAAATTCAAAAAGAAAAGAACTTCCTGTGGATCATAACAGCAGCTGATAAGTACTGAAAGGATTAAGATTTTTTAACCCCTTAAGGACGCAGCCCTTTTTCACCTTAAGGACTGAGCCCTTTTTCGCAATTCTGACCACTGTCACTTTAAGCATCAATAACGCTAAGATGCTTTTACCGAATATTCTGATTCTGAGAATGTTTTTTCGTGACATATTCTACTTTATTTTGGTGGTAAATTTTCGTCGTTACTTGCATCCTTTCTTTGTGAAAAATCCCCAAATTTCATGAAAATTTGGAAAATGTAGCATTTTTCTAACTTTGAAGCTCTCTGCTTGTAAGGAAAATGGATATTCCAAATAAATGTTATATTGATTTACAAATACAATATGTCTACTTTATGTTGGCATCATAAAATGGACATATTTTTACTGTTTTGAAAAAATTAGAGGGCTTTAGAGCAGCAATTTTCAAACATTTCATGAAAATTGCAAAATCTGAAGGGACAGATGTTACAGAACTACAACTCCCAGCATGCCTGGGCAGTCTGGGCATGCTGAGAGTTGTAGTTTGGCAACATCTGGAGGGCTACCGTTTGGGCACCACTGTAACAGTGGTCATGAAACTGTGACCCTCCAGATGTTGCAAAACTACAACTCCCAGCATGCCCAGACAGCCTTTGGCTGTCTGGGCATGCTGGGAGTTGTAGTTTGGCAACCACTAGTAATGCAGCAGTAAAGATCGCTTTACTGCCCCCTTCCTTCCCCCCACGGTCGCTTCCCTAACTGCACCACATTCTCCGCAGTCTCCAGCGATGATCGGCGGTCCCCACGCATCTTCTCCTCCAGGTACCGGCCTCCATCTTCTCCCCCCGTTCTGCCTGACATCCAGGGGGTGGGCAGAGCGGGGGGTTTCCATGGCAACCCACTGTCGTGTGCTGCCATTGGTCACAATTCAATTCTGACCAATGGCAGGGGATAGGAGGAGATCGCAGCACTGCCACCTTGCTCCTATCCCTCAGGATGATCAAGGCTGTCACTGACAGCTCCGATCATCCTTATTTTCCGGGTGATCGGGTCACCAGAATTGACATGCGATTTTCTGCGATCGCCAACATGGGAGGGTCTCAGGACCCCCCTCGGCGATGTGCTGGGATGCCTGCTGAATGATTCCAGCAGGCATCCCAGTCCGGTCCCCAACCGGCTAGCAGCGGGGACTGGAATTCCCACGGGCGTATGCATACGCCCTACGTCCTTAAGAGGTTAATAGAAGTAATTTACAAATCTGTTTAACTTTCTGGCGCCTGTTGATTAAAAAAAAAATGTTTTACAGTGGAGTACCCCTTTAACCTGTTCAGGACGCCGGGCGTATGCATACGCCCTGCATCCAGAGTCCTTAAGGACGTGGGGCGTATGCATACGCCCGTGGGAATTCTGGTCCCCGCCACTAGCCGGTTGGGGAACGGACCGGAATGCCTGCTGAAATCATTCAGCAGGCACCCAGGCACATTGCCCAGGGGGGTCCTGAGACCCCCCATGTCGGCGATCGGAGAAAATCGCATGTCAATTCAGACATGCAATTTTCGGCTATTCTGGGCTGATCGGGTCTCTGGTGACCTGATCACCTGGAAAATAGGGATGATCGGAGCTGTCAGAGACAGTGCTGCGATCTCCTCCTATCCCCTGCCATTGGTCAGAACTGATTCTGACCAATGGCAGAGCAGGACAGTGGGTTGCCATGACAACCCCCCACTCTGCCCACCCCTGGATGTCGAGGGAAACATGGACAGAAGATGGAGGCCAGGTACCTGCAAAGAAGATGCCTGGGGTACCCCGATCTTCGCTGGAGACTGCTGGATCCTGGCTCAGGTAGGGAAGCGACGGTGGGGGGGGGGGGGGGATTGAAAGTGAAAGTAAAGTGATCTTTACTGTGGCAACCACTAGGAAGGCCAAACTGCAACTCCCAGCATGCCCAGACAGCCTTTGGCTGTCTGGGCATGCTGGGAGTTGTAGTTTTACAACATCTGGAGGGTCACAGTTTGGAGACCACTGTTACAGTGGCGCCCAAATGGTAGCCCTCCAGATGTTGCCAAACTACAACTCTCAGCATGTAACATCTGTCCCTTCAGATTTAGCAATTTTCATGACATTTTTGAAAATTGCTGCTCTACTTTGAAGCCCTCTAATTTTTTCAAAAAGCAAAAATATGTCCAATTTATGATGCCAACATAAAGTGGACATATTGTATTTGTGAAGAAAAATAACCTGCCAACGAGCCCCCGGAGCTCCGGTACACTCCGGTACAGGTGTTCAGTCCCCGGGCTGTATTCTTCTTACTTCCTGTTAGCCCGGCACGTCACACGGAGCTTCAGTCTATCACAGGCCGAGGCGGGACATCACTGCGGCCGGTGATAGGCTGAAGCTCCGTGTGACGTGCCGGACTAACAGGAAGTAAGAAGAATACAGCCCGGGGACCAAACACCTGTACCGGAGCTCCGGGGGCTCGTTGGCAGGTAAGAGAAAGTGTGTTTTCTTTTATTTTGCACTGCAGCCCTGACGGGATAAAAGGAAAAAAGTGCGCGCCAGAGTACTCCTTTAAAAAGGCCTTTGAAAATAAAAGAATCAATCTGATTGGCTGCTATGGACAACTGCACTACTCTTCCCCTACACAGGTTTTGATGAATCTCCCCAATATGGCTCAGATTTCATTAGATAAAACTGTCTCAGTTACTTGTAGCAACCAATCAAATCCTAGCTTCCATTTCCCAAATTGCTCTGGTAAAATGAAATCTGAACAGTGATTGGTTGATACGTCTAAGGCTGGGTCCACACAATGAGCCGACCGGAGTGAAACGTTCGGTCCGGTCGGCTCATTTTTGCGCCGTATGCGCTTTTACAACCGGACCTAAAACCGTGGTTGACCACAGTTTTAGGTCCGGTTTAAAAGCGCATACGGCGCAAAAATGAGCCGACCGGACCGAACGTTTCACTCTGGTCGGCTCATTGAAGTGAATGGCATACGGGAACGCATACGGTCACATACGGGAGCGCGAGCTTTTAGCTCCCTCCTGCCGTATGCGCTCCCGTATGGGACAAAACGTAGTGTGGACCCAGCCTTAGGGTGCATGCACACCACGTTTTTGCTATACAGTTCACGTATACAGTTTCAAGTTAAAAACCGTACGGAATCGTATAGAAAACCGTATGCATTGACTTAATATTGTAAACCGTATGTCAAACGCGTCATCCGGTGTAGTCTGTTTTGCGTCTTATACGTTTTTTTTTTTTTTTTTTACCCGTACCAAAAACCGTAGACAACCCCGTTTTTTGGTTCAGGTGAAAAACCGTATTAAACCATATACTTTTTTTTTTAAACATGGGAGTCAGTGGGAACCGTACAGAATCGTAAGTGCGTACGGTTCCATCTGGTTTGCACCATACGGTTTTTGACTTTGCACAGTTTTTTTTTTCTTGGAATTTCAATGAAACAAGTGAAACTTTATTCAAAATTGAGTGAAAAGTAAAAAAACTTATATTTTTTTTCTTAAAAAACGGATGCAACCGGATCATTTTTTAAAATGTATATGGTTTTTAACCGTATATGGGTTGAAGTTTGTACACGCATTTTGATACAGTTTAGTCAGGTTTTGAAGAATCCATTTTTCATCAAAAACCTGTTCATCAAAAACAGTTCCCGTAACTGTATTGCAAAAACGTGGTGTGCATGCACCCTTAGGGTCTATTCACATGTACAGTATTCTGTGCAGATTTGATGCACAGGATTTTCTGCTGCAGGTTTCAATGTAAACTGAATGACTTGAAATCCTGCGCATCAAATCTGCACAGAATACTGTACATGTGAATAGACCGTAAGCAGCTCGCTCGCCTATATTTTCACGTAAGCCAGTATTACTGTTTGAGATTTTTAGCAAGAAAGTTTGCTTACGATACTTAAATGGGCACTATCACCAACTTTTTTTTTTAATATGTTGTAGTACTTATGTACTACAACATATCTCTAATATAGTTTAATATTTTTTTTTTAAATTAAAATGTTTTAATTAACATTAGAAAACCGGCCACTAGGGGTCTCCCTCCTAGTGGCCAGCTGCAGCCTGGCATGACGTCACGCCTGAATTCGGACCAATGCCGGCCGGGCAATTGGTCCGAATTCAGTCAGGCTGCGCTCGCTCCCTGCCTGTCAATCAGACAGGTGGGAGCGAGCGATGAGAACAGATGCGTGCATTGGCTCCCCTGCTCCCTGGCCTCACACACCGGCCCCGCCTCCCGGCATCCCGTCGCTGCTGCCGGTATCCACCTCACACCAGACTGTCCTGCACATTGGTAATGGGGAGAGCAGGTTGCGCGTCGGGGTTCTGGTAGCGGTGTTCGTGGGTGGGGGGGGGGGTTGGGTTTCGGGTTCGGCTGCGGCCATGGAAAGATATTGTTTTTAACACAAGGTGCCTCCAGCTGTTTCACCACTACATCTCCTAGCATGCCCTGACAGCCAATAGATGTCAGGGCAAGCTGGGAGTTGTAGTGGTGAAACAGCTGGAGGCCCCCTGTGTAGAAGAACTAGGGGCGGAAGTGTCGGCCCAAGCAAGCATCAGTGACATCGCGCCTGCTGGGGAAGTCTGCCTGGTAGTGAGTACACTACCAGGCAGACAAAAAGGCCTTTTTAATATAGTAAAAATTAAAAATTAAAATTAAAGGCAGGGAGGGGGTTAGGGATAGATGGGCAATAAGCAGGGACAGAAAAAAAAGGATGGTGGGAGCTACTCTTTAACTGTATAAAGTGGTTACCACAAAAGATGACATTATTCTGTGACATATGCATCTGTATAGGTTAGATGCATGGGTTTAGAGGTAACAGATGAGGTTTAACATTGATAAATGTAAGGTTTTTTTTTACAAGAAAGAAAAATACATCCAAAGATTACTAAATAGGAAAACACTGGCTAAAAATTATAAAGATGGACTTAGTTGACAGTAAACTTAAATGGTCACTGTTGTTTCAAACAACATCCCTCCATTTGATGTCATTTCTGAAATATTTGTAAATCAATTTATTTACCAAAAGCAACTTACCCCAGTAAAAGAGCTTTAAAGTCTTGACCACAAGGTGTCTCACTTCCCTGCAACCTGCTGCCCACTGCCTGTTGTTAGGGAAAATTTGTCTTAAGTAAAAGGGACAGCAAGATAGAACACAGGAAATGGGGGCTGGGCTTAGCATGTGTTATGTGGAGGAGAGTAAGAGAGAAATAAGTTGACCCTGGGCTGTGTGCATGCAAGCTGAGGCTTTCTCTATTTACCTGATGATCTGCACTGTCCCTGAAGGGAAACTAAAGGCTTCACTCTTATCTCAACAGCAGTTCAGTGCTTAGTGTAACTCCTTCCTTTTTGTCCTGCTGCTGTTTCTTTGCCTTCTACTCTCTTCAGGGTTTAATGACAGCTGTGACAGCTCTTAAAATCACCCCTGAAGGATATTATAACAAAACCATTCAAGTAAAAAAAAAAAAAAAAAAATCTCTTGGAATGACAGGTTCACTTCAACTCGAGCATTCCATGACATTGACAGCTGCAGCCAAGGCAAAAAGATAATGGAGTGAACCAAAATGGGCAGAACACATGGCGAGACCACAGTTCTACTGCTGTGCCAATATCTAGTCAAACTGCATATGAAATATTCTCCACAGTTGTGGTCACCAGTGCTAAAGAAAGATGTGGCAGAGCTTAAGTGGGTTTAAAGGTGGTAACCATAGTGATAAATTATATGAGTGGACTACGGTGTCCAGAAAGCTGAACAAAATTACGGATATTTATTTTGAGAAAATTGTGGGAGATTTGTGAAAACCAGTCTAGAGGAAAAGCTGCTGAGTTGCCTACAGCAACAAATTAGATAGCTTATTTCCTTTTTCAGAGGCCTTTTCAGAAATTAAAGAAGCAATCTGATTGGTTGCTATGGGCAACTCAGTTACTTTTCCTCTTGACAGGTTTTCATAAATCTCCCCCATAATGTCTAAGGGGTGACCAAATAACTCTGCATAAATATATCAAGGGGCAATACATAGGTTTCTCCCAAGACTCTACCTATAATGGGGACATTCACCAAATCTAGAGTAAGGATGGTTTTCACATTAACTTATATGAGGTTTTTATTTTTCTATGGATTAACACTGCAGTATGATAGGCTAAACTGGACAGACATCAAGTAGTTTCCATAACATCTGAGTGATAGGGCCAAGCTTTAGATTTTGCACTAGTATCCAGGAACTTTAATCTATACCCCTGTACACTGTTCTTCTGTGACTAACCAAGTTATACATTGACATGAGGTGACAACTGCCAAGGTGCTTTATTCCCCTTTATTTCCCATGAACACAAAGCCAATTGTGTTTTGAGGAAAAAAGTCAAGTAATGTCAGTGGAGTAACAATAAATGTGGGGGGCCCTGCAGTGCCCCCTGCAGGGGACCCCTAGGCCTGCCGGTATTGGTATATTAAAAATACCGGCAATGCAATGGCAGCATCAGTGATGTCACTTTCAGTGTCGCCCAGTCTCAGACCTGCCGCAGAGATGCTGCCTGCACCTGAGCCTGCTAGAGAGACAGTCTACGTAAGTAATGGTGCAGTAGGGGATCAGAGGGGGGTTAATGAACAGGGGGACCAGAGGAGGGAGGGGGTAATTGAATTAGGGATAAATAGATAATGGGGATAAATAGAAATGGCACGGGGGGGGGGGGGGGCGGGAATTGAAATGGCACAGGAGGATCAGAGGGGGGGGGGATTGGGAATTGACGTAGCACAGGAAGATCAGAAGGGGGATTGAAATGGCACAGGGGGATCAGAGAGGGGCAGGGATTGGGAACTGACATGGAACAGGGGGATCAGAGGGGAGGATTGAAATGGCACAGGGGTATCAGAGTCTGATCCCTCTGTGTCACTTCAATTTCCAGTGCCCCCTCTGATCCCCCTGGCTGTGGTAATGGGCATGGCCAGTAACCACACCCTCATTCACACCCAATCACACACAGCCTCCTTCTTTAATATACTCCAATTACCAGCGGGCAACTGTACAGTATGGTTTCCGCAATAATACTCCTATCATCATCATACTGTTACTGACCAAATCCTGTATACAGGAGACCAATATTACCAATTATACCAATATACAAGGAGGAATATTATCACCATACATATGAACATCATACTGTTACTGACCAAAGACTGTATACTGAGACCAATATTACCAATAATACTCAGTATACACGGAGGAATGTGATCACCATCCATATTACTATTATACTGTTACTGACCTAATCTGATCAAAACTGAGACCAATATTACCAGGATGCCACCAGTAGGGACAAATAATATACACCATGAGTACCACTACTATTACCATTGACTAATACTGCTATATTGTTAATGAATAAGATCAACTATACAAAAGACCAATATTCCCACATACATTCAACATATAGAGGAAGAAAGATACTAGGTGAACACAGGATCTGTTTACTATATAAGTGATTAAATACATGACCATATAGAGGTAGATACCAGCTGTACACATTGGTATGTAGTCAAGAATTAAGTAGTCAGGTATTTAGGTAGCTAGGTAGTCCCCGCCCCCTTCCCTTCAGTTGTCCATGGTTGAAAAAAAAAATAATTAAACAAAAGAAACAAAAACAGATATTCACCTAGCGATCAGTTACATGCAGTGATCTAGAGTATAGCTGCCGCGTCCCTCTCCCTCCACAGTGCAGGCACCGATGAGTGACGTAATCGCCCTGCAATGTGTGGGAGCAGAGGTAATGCTCTCCTGTCAGTGTAGGCCTCAAGCATGCAGCTTACACTGACAGAGCTTTCAGCTGTATGCATGTGTATGCACATACAGGTGTGTGGTACCTTGGTGGGTGTATAGGGTAGTTGGGGTGTTTCTTTTCTTGAATTATAAAGGGTGCTGTTAACCCTTGTCACTCGTGACGCCAGGGTGAGAATTAAATACTGTAATGGTGCTGGGCCTATCGCCATCCTTCCCAAAAACGATAGGTGAATGCGTGATAAATGGATTGTCCACAACCACTGTCAACTGAAACTTGCAGGAACTTTTACTGAAGATTTTCTGAAGCAGACAATAGCAATAACAATCCATGAACAAAGTCTATTTGTATCTGAGCAGCGATTGACAGTTGGTTGAGATCAGGTAAGTTCAATTTAGCTTTAGGAGGATTCCGTTGCATAGATCCGCTGGATTTAGGGGTGCGTTTAGGTCCAGTGATCTTGCGGTGAGTAGCGGAGTATTAGATATCTATAACCACTGTGATGTAGGCTGAGACCGCAAGGCTTTGGCCTAGTAAACGTACTTGAAAGTTGCGGTCCTACCTCATTCAGTGACAGCTACCCAAGAGAGCGATCAATGGCCGCAGCTCCCTTATATGGGCAGAAATAAAATGAAAATTGCATATCTGTTGTCTATTCCATATTCGGTGTTGCCGAATATGGAATAGACGACAGATATGCAATTTTCATTTTATTTCTCTGGAGGAGGACTAACAGCTACGGTTTGAGGCTACATCTATTCACTCTTGCCACAACATATTATGGACTAGGTTCACTCCTCCGGAATCTTGTTTTGTGCACCCTGTTGCCAAGGGTAACCGCCGATTCCGGTGGGAAGAGTGGCGGACAGGTAAGGGTTAACAGGGCGGTCTACGGGATCCGTGGCAACCCTGTCGGACCTCTGTGCTAGAAGAACAGGTGGAGACTGCTGTGATCCTTTGCCCTATACGAAGATGGCTGTGGAGAAACGAGATGCTTCAGAGCGCCTATGCAGGCAGAAGCTTACATGTAACCCAGCAACAATCAGCTGATACCTTTGTAGCGACGCCCCTTCCGCCTCCAGAGTGAACGCTGACAGGGTCAGCGTCTCGGATGCCATAACACATGGCTTTTGTTTACCTGCCGTCTCAACCCGGTGAGTGCCCGTGTCCCCGCCCAGGCAATTAGGATTACGTATATGCACATGGACACTTTTATATTGTATCTATCTTTATAATGCTTTAGACAATTTTTAACTGTACGGCACTTTAGCGTCCCAAATTGGGAGGCCTTATTACTACACCTATTGTATATGAATCACGTTTTTTTATGTTTGATGTACTGTTTTCACTTTATTGCTGTAATATGACGTCACTAATTGACTGGCCCTGTGTGGCCATATATACTCACAAGTTTGTCTATTGTATTGCTTGATAATGGCTAGGTGAGCTAGCCGAAATGTCGCCACCTTCATGTTTGTGTGAATAAAGACCTAACCTTTTTTGCATCTTATGGGAGTGCGGTTGCCTTTCGTTTATTACTTGGGGAGATCCGTGACCGGGATCTGCAGCAACTGAACGCACCCTAGCACCATTGCACCTACCATGCGAGTGCTGCTCTCTTGGACTTTTATCTCCTATCTATCTATCTATCTATCTATCTTCTATCTATCTATCTATGTATCTATCTCATATAGTTACATAGTTAGTATGGTTGAAAAAAGACATACGTCCATCAAGTCCAACCAGAGAATTGAAGTGAAGGGTGTAAGGGGATAAGGGAAAGGGATGTAGTTTTATAATTCTGCATAAGCATTGATGTTATTTTGTTCCAGGAATGTATCTAACCCTGTTTTAAAGCTGTTAATTGTTCCTGCTGTGACCAGTTCCTGAGGTAGACCGTTCCATAAAGTCACAGTGCTCATGGTAAAGAAGGCGTGTCGCCCCTTTAGACTAAACCTTTTCTTCTCCAGACGGAGGGAGTGCCCCCTCGTCCTTTGGGGGGGTTTAACCTGGAACAGTTTTTCTCCATATTTTTTGTATGCGCCATTTATATACTTATATACGATTATCATATCCCCCCTTAAACGTCTCTTCTCAAGACTAAACAATTGTAACTCCTTTAATCGCTCCTCATAGTTAAGATGTTCCATGCCCCATATTAGTTTAGTCGCGCGTCTCTGCACCCTTTCCAACTCCGCAGTGTCCCTTTTATGAAAAGGCGACCAAAACTGAACAGCATATTCCAGGTGAGGCCGTACCAATGCTTTATAAAGGGGGAGTATTATGTCCCTTTCCCTTGAGTTCATGCCTCTTTTTATACATGACAATATCCTGCCGGCTTTGGAAGCAGCAGCCTGACATTGCATGCTATTCTGTAGTTTGTGATCTACAAGTACACCCAGATCCTTCTCTACCAGTGACTCTGCCAGTTTAATCCCCCCTAAGACATACGATGCATGCATGTTATTAGTACCCAGATGCATAACTTTACATTTATCCACATTGAACCTCATTTGCCAAGTGAATGCCCAGACACTTAGTCTATCCAAGTCATCCTGTAACTTATGCACATCCTCTATAGACTGTACCGTGCTACAAAGCTTGGTGTCATCTGCAAAGATAGAAACAGAGCTGTTAATGCCATCCTCTATATCATTAATAAATAAATTAAACAACAGCGGGCCCAGTACTGAACCTTGGGGTACACCACTAATTACCGGGGACCAATCAGAGTATGAATCATTGATCACCACTCTCTAGGTACGATCCATGAGCCAGTGTTCAATCCATTTACAAACTAAAGTTTCCAAGCCCAAGAACCTTAACTTACCTGTCAGACGTCTGTGAGGGACAGTATCAAACGCTTTGGCAAAATCCAGAAACACTATATCCACAGCCATTCCTCTGTCAAGGCTTCTACTCACCTCTTCATAAAAGCAAATTAGATTGGTTTGACAACTTCTATCCTTAGTAAACCCATGCTGGCTATCACTTATAATACAATTATCCCCTATGTATTCCTGTATGTAATCCCTTATAAGTCCTTCAAACTATTTACCCACAATGCACGTTAGACTTACTGGTCTATAATTGCCTGGTGAAGACCTAGAGCCCTTCTTAAAGATTGGTACCACATTAGCCTTGCGCCAGTCCCTTGGCACAATACCAGACACCAGAGAATCTCTAAATATCATGAACAAGGGTACAGATATTACTGAACTTACCTCTCTAAGAACTCTTGGGTGTAATCCATCCGGCCCTGGAGATTTGCTTACATTTACTTTACTTAACTTACCTTGTACCATCTCTACATTAAGCCAGTTCAGTACATTACATGATGTGTTACCAGCACTGACCTTGCCAATGTCAGCTCCTTTTTCCATAGTGTATACAGAACTAAAGAACCCATTCAGTAGCTCCGCCTTCTCTTGATCGCCCGTGACAACCTCCCCATTATCATTATTAAGGGGTCCTACATGCTCTGTCCTTAAAAAAAATTTAGGATTAGTTTTGCTTTCTTTGGCCACCTGTCTCTCATTTTGAATTTTTGCTGTTTTTATTAAATTTTTACAGATTTTATTAAGCTCCTTGTACTGTTTAAATGTTATAGCTGACCCATCAGATTTGAATTTTTTTAAGGCTATTTTTTTGTTGTTTATTGCTTTTTTAACATCATTTGTCAGCCATGTAGGATTTAGTTTTAATCGTTTATATTTGTTCCCCTTTGGTATATATTTAGCTGTATAGTTATTTAGAGTTGATTTAAAGATGTCCCATTTACCTTCTGTATCAGTATTTGAGAGCACCTCCCCCCAGTCTATGTCCTGTAGTGCAGATCTCAGCCCAGGGACATTTGCCTTTTTAAAGTTATATGTTTTTGCCTTCCCCGTCTGTCTTTGTTTTCTACATTTTAAGTCAAAAGTAACTATATTGTGGTCGCTATTACCAAGGTTTTCCCGCACAGTTACATTACCAACCAGCTCTGCGTTGTTGGAAATGATCGGATCCAACAAGGCATCACTTCTTGTTGGGTCCTCCACAAACTGGCCCATAAAATTATCCTGCAATAAATTTAGGAATTTTCTCCCCTTTGTAGTTTTAGCCAGCCCCCGGCCCCAATCTATATCTGGATAGTTAAAATCTCCCATTATTACCACTGTACCTGCCCGGGCGGCCCTCTCTATTTGTTTATGCAGGCGACCTTCTATCTCTTCAGTGATATTAGGGGGTCTGTAGATTACACCAAATACTATTTTTTCAATATTACCCTCCTTTTGTAATTCTACCCACAGTGATTCCACATCCTCAGAATCATCACACACTATGGCATCGTTCACACTGACTTTCATACCACTTCTTACATACAGATAGACTCCACCACCTTTTCTGTTCATTGTATCCTTGCGAAACAATGTAAACCCCTGCAGATTAACAGCCCAGTCATGCGAGGAGTCCAGCCATGTCTCAGTGACCCCAACTATATCAATATGTTCCTCCAGTATCAAGGCCTCAAGCTCCCCCATTTTATTTGCTAGGCTTCTGGCATTTGTGAACATACAAATTACATTTCCATTAAGTTTTACACATATAGTCTCACTAATGGGATTTTCAGAGTTATTGGGGTTAATGTTATTTTTTGAGTTATAAGGGATAATTGTACTATTTAAGTTATTGGGGCTAATGGGATTTTTTGAGTTATTGGGTCTAACGTTGTTATTTAAGTTATTGGGGCTAATGGTATTTTTTCAGTTAATGGGGCTTATTGTAGTTATTGAGTTATTGGGGCTAATGGAATTTTTTGAATTATTGGGATTACAATTTTTCGGGCTACATTCATTTTTACGGCTGGTTTGTAACCCATGGATCTCCTTATCCACTGCTCTTAACCTCCCCCCACAGGACTCCTCTCCACCCACCATTATATCCTGACCCCTCTCTAACCTATCCATCCCACTGTCTGCTTTCTTTGCTTTATTATCCTCCCCCCACTCACCTAGTTTAAATACTCAGCCACCCCTTCCAGGATTCTCACCCCCAGCACAGCGGACCCCCTTCCATTCAGGTGCAAATTATCCGTAGAATAGAGTTTGTACCCCATCTATCTATCTATCTATCTATCTATCTCATATCTCCTATCTCTCTATCTATCTCCTATCTAGCTCATATCTATCTATCTATCTATCTCATATCTATCTATCTATCTATTGTCAGGATTCGGCAGGCTGGTGGTGGGTGAAGGACTAGACAGAGGCAAAGTCAGACGTAGCAGAAGGTCAGGGCAGGTGGCAAGGTTCGTAGTCAAGGGCAATGGCAGAAGGTCTGGTAACACTGGTAAGGGCACTCACAATAACGCTTTTACTAGGCACAAAGGCAACAAGATCCGGCAAGGACAGGAAGGGGAAGTGGGTTTTATACAGAAGGCACAGGTGCAGGTACTGATTGGGCCAGGCGCCAATCAATGGCGCACTGGCCCTTTAAATCTCAGAGAGCCGGGACTGAGCAGACGGAGGACGGGGCAGGTGAGGAGATTGGCAGTGACAATGCAGCGCTCCCGGTCAGCGGGTCTGACCGGGGCGCTGCAGAGAGGAGAACGCCGCGAGCGCTCCGGGGAGGAGCAGGGACCCGGAGCACTCGGCATAACAGTCCCCCCCCCTAGGTCTCCCCCTCTTTTTATCAGCATGTCCCTTCATACGAGACGAGGCCAGTGGGAGCGACTCTTGAGTCTCCTTCCAGATAACGGAGAAGTCCCGGGTTAGTTCATCTACGGCAGGAACTCCAGAAGAAGTGGGAATGGGAAGGGGGGGCAGAGGGCAAATCTTGCCACGGGGCAGAGTGGTACCAGGAAGGAGGCTATGAGGAGGTAAGATCTCTGCTTGCTTTTTGCAGAAAACATCAGAAAAGTCCTGGTAAACCTTGGAAGGACCCGGTAAAGGTGGAACCTCAGGAGTTAGACAAGTGGGAGCAGATGTGAGGCATCGTTTGTGACAAGAAGGACCCCAATTTTTGATCTCCCCGGTGGTCCAGTCGAGGGTAGGAGCATAACGTTGGAGCCACGGCAGACCGAGAAGAACTTCAGAGGTGCAGTTAGGCAGAACGAAAAATTTAATTTTTTCATGGTGAAGTCCAATGCTCATGGGCAGGGGTTCAGTGCGGTAGCGCACAGTGCAGTCCAATTTTTCTCCATTAACAGAAGAGATAGAGAGCGGTTTGACGAGACGGGTTACTGGGATACTGAACCTATTAACAAAAGAGGCCAAAATAAAATTACCTGCAGAACCAGAGTCCAAGAAGGCCATAGCTGAGAAGGAGGAGTTGGCGGAAGGAGAAATCCGCACAGGCACAGTGAGACGTGGAGAAGCAGAATTCACACCAAGAGACGCCACTCCCACGTGAATAGGGTGCGTGCGTGCGTTTTCCTGACACGGGGGATGAATAGGGCAGTCCACTAGGAAATGTTCGGTACTAGTGCAGTACAGGCATAAATTTTCATCTCTGCGACGAGACCTCTCTTCTTGGGTCAGGCGAGACCGATCCACTTGCATATCCTCCTCGGCGGGAGGCACAGGAGTAGATTTCAGAGGATTCTGGGAGAGAGGTACCCAGAGATCAAGGTCCTTTTCCTGGCAGAGCTCCTGGCGTCTTTCAGAAAAACGCATATCAATGCGGGTGGCCAAATGGATAAGTTCAGACAGGTTAGCAGGAATTTCTCGTGCGGCCAGTACATCTTTGATGTTGCTGGATAAGCCTTTCTTGAAGGTCGCGCAGAGGGCCTCATTGTTCCAGGATAGCTCTGAGGCGAGGGTACGAAACTGGATGACGTATTCACCGACAGAAGAACTCCCTTGGACGAGGTTCAGCAAAGCAGTTTCGGCTTAGGAGGCCCGGGCTGGCTCCTCAAAGACACTAAGAACTTCAGCAAAGAAGGACTGGATAGTAGCAGTGGCAGGATCGTTGCGGTCCCAGAGCGGTGTGGCCCATGACAAGGCCTTTCCAGACAGGAGACTGACCACGAAAGCCACCTTAGACCGTTCAGTGGGGAATTGGTCCGACATCATCTCCAAGTGCAAGGAACACTGGGACAGAAACCCACGGCACAATTTAGAGTTCCCATCGAACTTGTCAGCTAGGGACAAGCGGAGTCTGGAAGTGGCAACTTGCTGCGGAGGAGAAGCAGGAGCTGGCGGAGGAGATGGTTGCTGCTGTAGAGGCAGAAGCTGCTGTAGCATGGCGGTCAACTGCGACAGCTGTTTTCCTTGTTGGGCGACCACGGTGGCGAGGTCAGCGAGACTTGGCAGCGGCACCTCAGCGGGATCCACGGCCGGATCTACTGTCAGGATTCGGCAGGCTGGTGGTGGTGATCCTCTGTGTCAGTAAGGGATTGGCGTGGACCGTACCGGAGGACCGGTTCTAAGTTGCTACTGGTTTTCACCAGAGCCCGTAGGTCGCGGTAGCAACCAGGTCGTGTCCACCGGTGGCGGCTCAACCTCACTGACTGCTGAGACTGGCGTGGTACAGGAGGACTAGACAGAGGCGAGGTCAGACGTAGCAGAAGATCAGGTTCGTAGTCAAGGGCAACGGCAGAAGGTCTGGTAACACTGGTAAGGGCACTCACAATAATGCTTTCACTAGGCACAAAGGCAACAAGATCCGGCAAGGACAGGAAGGGGAAGTGGGTTTTTCTACAGAAGGCACAGGTGCAGGTACTGATTGGGCCAGGCGCCAATCAATGGCGCACTGGCCCTTTAAATCTCTGAGAGACGGGACTGAGCAGACGGAGGACGGGGCAGGTGAGGAGATTGGGATGCGACCCGCGGGCGGGCGCGTCCCGCTACGCGGATCGCATCCCCGCCGGCAGTGACAATGCAGCGCTCCCGGTCAGCGGGTCTGACCGGGGCGCTGCAGAGAGGAGAACACCGCGAGCGCTCGGCGTAACATCTATCTATCGATCTATCTCCTATCTATCTATCTATCTATCTATCTCCTATCTATCTATCTATCTATCTCCTATCTATCTATCTATCTATCTATCTCCTATCTATCTATCTCATATCTATCTATCTATCTATCTATCTATCTTTCTCCTATCTATCTATCTATCTATCTATCTATCTCATATCTATCTATATATATATATCTATATATCTATATCATATCTATCCCACTGCTGCCAGCATCTATTTTTCCTTTACTTACAGCCTATTTAGATGCCGAGACAGGGGATAAGTTATAGATTGTGGGGCATCCGAGTGCTAGGACCCTCTTCAATCCACCAAACAGGGCCCCTGCAGTCTGCTGGAAAGGGGTGCTGAACCCTGCACGGAGCTTCCTGCGGGGGACATTGGAATGGCCACTTCCGGCAGACTGACAGGGCCCCGTCATGTGTCCCTCACTTATAATGCCCCCCTGTCATGTGCCCCTCACTTATAATGCCCCCCTGTCAAGTAGTGTTGCTCGCGAATATTCGCAATTCGAATATTATTCGCGAATATCGCATATTCGCGAATTCGCGAATTTCGCGAATATAGCGCTATATATTCGTAATTACGAATATTCGTTTTTTTTTTTTTTTGTTTTTTTTTTTCACAGTACACATCACAGTGATCTCCCCTCTCTGCTTCCAGCTTGTGTGGTGTAAAGAAGGCTGTAACTGTGTGAGACTGGCGCGTGAAAATTCGCATGTGCGAAAATTAGCATATGCGAATTATCGCGAATGATAATTTTCCCATATGTTGATTTTCGCATACGCGAATTTTCGCATATGTGAATTTTCGCATATGTGAATTTTCGCATATGTGAATTTTCGCATATGTGAATTTTCGCATATGTGAATTTTCGCATATGTGAATTTTCGTATATGCGAAAATAAAACGGCCATATAACAAATATGCGAATATTTGCGAATATATGACGAATATTCGTCCATATATTCGCGAATATTCGCGAATTCGAATATGGCCTATGCCGCTCAACACTACTGTCAAGTGACCCTCACTTATAATGCCCCCCTGTCATGTGCCCCTCACTTATAATGCCCCCCTGTCATGTGCCCCTCACTTATAATGCCCCCCTGTCATGTGCCCCTCACTTATAATGCCCCCTGTCATGTGCCCCTCACTTATAATGCCCCCCTGTCATGTGCCGCAAACAAATAATGTGCTCTTATTTATAATGCCCTCCTTTTATGTGCCCCTTACTTAAAATGCCCCCTGAGGGTGCAGGACAGGGGGCATTATATGTGAGGGGAACATAACGGGGCATTATAAGTTGAAGCACATTATATATTAGCGGCTCAAGACAGGGGGGCATTATAAGTGAGGGGCACAAGACAGGGGGGCATTATAAGTGAGGGACACATGACAGGGGGACATTATAAGTGAGGGGCACATGACATGGGGGCATTATAAGTGAGGGGCACATGACAGGGGGGCTCCTCACGTATAATGCCCCCCTGTCATGTGCCCCTCACATTTAATGCCCCCTGTCATGTGCCTCTCACATTTAATGCCCCCTGTCATGTGCCCCTTACTTAAAATGCCCCCTGAGGGTGCAGGACAGGGGGTATTATATGTGAGGGGAACATAACGGGGCATTAAATGTGAGGGGCACATGAAGGGGGCATTATAAGTTAGGGGCACATAACAGGGGGCATTAAATGTGAGGGGCACATGACAGGGGGCATTAAATGTGAGGGGCACACGAAGGGGGCATTATAAGTTAGGGGCACATAACAGGGGGCATTAAATGTGAGGGGCACATGACAGGGGGCATTAAATGTGAAGGGCACATGACAGGGGGGCATTATAGGTGAGGGGCACATAACAGGCCCTCACTTATAATGCCCCCCTGTCTTGGGCCCCTCACTTATAATGCCCCCCTGTCTTGGGCCCCTCACATATAATGCCCCCCTGTCTTGGGCCGCTAACATATAATGTACTTCAACTTATAATGCCTCCTGTTATGTGCCCCTTACTTATAATGCACCCTGAAGGGGCAGGACAGGGGGCATTATATGTGAGGGGAACATTACAGGGGCATTATATGTGAGGGGCACATGATAGGGGCCATTATAAGTGAGGAACCCCCTGTCATGTGCCCCTCACATATAATGCCCCCCTGTCATGTGCCCCTAACAAATAATGTGCCCTGTCTTATAATGCCCCCTGTTATGTTCCCCTCACTTATAATGCCCCCTGAGGGAGCAGGATTGGGGGGCATTATATGTGAGGGGAATCCAATACAAAAGATGGGAGATGCACAGTGTTCAAACCCTTGCAAGGGTTAGTGGGTGCCCATCCTCAAGCTTGACCAAGGCAAACGTACCAATGGAAGAAATGGAAGACGGCACTCCGGTATTGGTGTCCAAATTCAAGGAAGGTGGTGTATTGATCCCAATACATACAGAATGATGCAACGTTTCGACCTAACAATAAGGTCGAAAAAGCAGTGCTTGATAAAGACCTTATTGTTAGGTTGAAACGTTGCATCATTCTGTATGTATTGGGATCAATACACCACCTTCCTTGAATTTGGACACCAATACCGGAGTGCCGTCTTCCATTTCTTCCATTGATATGTGAGGGGAACATTGCAGGGGCATTATATGTGAGGGGCACAGCACAGGGGGCATTATATGGTAGGGGCACAGGACAGAGGGCATTATTATTATGAGGGGGAACAGGACAGGTCATAGTTATATGTGGGGGCACAGGATGGGGCATTACTACTATATATGAGGGGCACAGAGTATAAGGAATTTCTGGGGTATTACGGTTTTCATTAGCCACAATACATCACGGTATTGTATTCAGAGGGATATTTAGAGCGTACAGTGTGTGGTAGTATTATATTTAGAGGGTACAGTGTGTGGCAGTATTATATTCAGGGGTACAGTGTGTGTCAGCATTATATTCAGGGGTACAGTGTGTGGCAGTATTATATTCTGAGGGTGCAGTGTGTGGCATTATTATATTCTGAGGGTACAGTGTATGGCAGTATTATATTCTGAGGTTACAGTGTGTGGTAGTATTATATGCATTGGGTACAGTGTGTGGCAGTATTATTCAGTGGGTACAGTGTGTTGCAGTATTATATTCATTGGGTACAGTGTGTGGGCAGTATTATATTCAGTTGGTACAGTGTGTGGCAGTATTATATTCAGTGGGTACAGTGTGTGGCAGTATTATATTCAGAGGGTACAGTGTGTGGCAGTATTATATTCAGTGGGTACAGTGTGTGGCAGTATTATATTCAGTGGGAACAGTGTGTGGCAGTATTATATTCAGTGGGAACAGTGTGTGGCAGTATTATATTCAGTTGGTACAGTGTGTGGCAGTATTATATTCAGTGGGTACAGTGTGTGGCAGTATTATATTCACAGCAAAGAAAAAAAAAACTGAAAATGTAGCCAGCACCTAAACCCAATACACGGGTGCACGCTGCTGTGGCAAGTACAAAACATGTAAAAAAAGAAAATGGCAGCAGCACACTTGGTCAACAAAATGGAGGCTCTTAGCGCACTTTTTGATCAAAACGTGTCCCCCATCCACCACGCGGAGGTGGCCTCTTATCGGATGGGTCCCTAAACACTCACCTACCTCAGGCTGGGTGACATGTTGGATCCACTAACGATCCAAACCACCTCCTGTGAAAATAGGGGAGGGGATGCACGGCTACAGAGGGAGCCACTCCCCCCAAATTTGCACAGCAAAGAAAAAAAAACTGAAAATGTAGCCAGCACCTAAACCCAATACACGGGTGCACGCTGCTGTGGCAAGTACAAAACATGTAAAAAAAGAAAATGGCAGCAGCACACTTGGTCAACAAAATGGAGGCTCTTAGCGCACTTTTTGATCAAAACGTGTCCCCCATCCACCACGCGGAGGTGGCCTCTTATCGGATGGGTCCCTAAACACTCACCTACCTCAGGCTACACGTTTTGATCAAAAAGTGCGCTAAGAGCCACCATTTTGTTGACCAAGTGTGCTGCTGCCATTTTCTTTTTTTACATGTTTAGTATTATATTCAGTTGGTACAGTGTGTGGCAGTATTATATTCAGAGGGTACAGTGTGCGGCAGTATTGTATTCAAAGGATAAAGTGAATTGTAGTATATTCGGAGGGTACAGTGTGTCAGAATTATATTCAAAGGATATGGTGTTTGGCAGTATTATAATAATACTTTTTTCATATAGAGGATCAGAATCTGCTGATACAGTGAGGAGCCGTCTGGGCATCAAGTTCTTCAGCGAGAACATTTAGCTGGACCCGGTGGTATGTACCATCCGAATTAGATAAGGAAAGACTATAGAGAAGACGTCACCTGTAGTCACTGATATCATTGTGTATTGTCCTGACTGTCCCATCAGAGCGGTAGTCACTTGTAAGTTTTGCAGTAATGATGGGTGAAACAACAACTCCCAGCATCTCCTCAACACTATTTAGGTCATACTGGGAGCTGTAGTTTTAAATGGTAAAAACTTCTTTAGCCCTTTCCCATTCTGTGGCAATTGGTATATTTGATTATTATACTGGATACATTTAATAATATTGTAAGTTCTTTAAGCAACACCTTATTTTCTGTCCGCCAACGCAAAATTCTCTAATAGTGCCCCTCCCTGGGCGATGCTGTGGGGATCCACTGAACAGCATCTGGCTTCTAGGCTGCTGTAAAAATGATAGCATACAGAAATCATGCAGTGGTGGGAAACCTGTGTGTTCACGGGAGAAGCGCCTAACAGAAACGCGTTGGATGATGCACACAGGGTATAGTTGTACATATGGTTTTCCTTGTTACAGACTAATGATGAGCATTTTTGAAACATAGGAGTACCTACTTTTAGTTAGTGGGATGCATTTCTAATTATTACAGTATATGATTTTGTTGATAGTGATTTGGCACTGTTTTATTTATAGGTGTAATTTTATTCTGACAAATTTTGATATTGCTCATGATCGATAAGGTATAAGCTATTGGTTTAGGTGTAACCATACCCTTTCATGTGTTGTTGCTATGGTAATTAACTACCTAAATAGAACAGCCTTTTCAAGGCATCATGGTAAGGCTAGGTTTCCACTTGGCTTTTTTTCTGGCGTTTTTTGGAAAACTGCCACTGCAGTTTTTGAGCCAAAGCGTGAAGTGTATTCAAACAGAATGGGAAAAATAAAAGAAGACAAACTTCTCCTTCCTTATGGATCCCCTTCTGACTTCTGGAAATTCTGGACGTGTACATAGCACAGCAGAATTCCATTGAAATCAACGGGACTTTGCTCAACGGGACAATGTGGAATCTTGCCCATAAATTCCAAACATGTGAACATGGCTTTACTGAATGTTAAAGGGGTTATCCACCATAAGGTGATTTTAGTACGTACCTGGCAGACAGTAATGGACATGCGTAGGAAGGATCTGCACTTGTCTTGGGGCTAAATGACTATGTTGTAAGATTACCATAACATTGTGGCTAGCTTTTTGTGAACTGGTATTTCCTGTTTTAATTTTCTTTTTTGCCTACAAATCCCATAATTCCATTTTCCTCCCTCCCACACATCAGCCACCCCACCCATGGAAACATAAATGAACTGCATCCATTCAAAAGACCTGTGGTTTTCAATCAGGGTGCCTACAGCTGTTGCATTAGTTGCAGATTGATCTCTCTCCCACCAAGCGATCGCTCCACCCATTGAAGCAGACAGGCTCCCTGTCATCAGCTGACTAGTGAGTCAGATCTCGGCCGCATTGCAACCTGTGAAAAATCTGAGACAACAGTCATTTTGTATGCTGGTAAACATTAATAGTGGGGTTAAAATCACAGAAGAATTGTGAGAAAACCGTCACACACAGGTACAGACACTATATTATGAGCTACACTAACTTTACAGCCCCTGTAGCATAGTCAAATAAAAAAAAGTCAAATAAAAAACAAGAAGACTATGCTGCTATTTTATTAGAAAATAAATGCAAATACCTAAATAACCTAAGCAGACAAACATAATTTCCTAATTTAACACGATTGCAAAATCATCTAGCAAGATTGTAAGATGAAAAAAAAAATTGGAAGCTGACTGAGCTAAGTCAGACCACCATGCAAAGCACCTTTCCAGAGCTCTTCTCCAGCTACTAGGTGGCTACATCACCCAATATGATACCACTTACACCAAGATCTGAATCCACAGTTTAAAAAGATGCATTGTTGCATGGTATTTGAGCTGTACTACAGACTGAACTTAACCCCTTAAGGACTCAGGGTTTTTCCGTTTTTGCACTTTCGTTTTTTCCTCCTTACCTTTTAAAAATCATAACCCTTTCAATTTTCCACCTAAAAATCCATATTATGGCTTATTTTTTGCGTCACCAATTCTACTTTGCAGTGACATTAGTCATTTTACCCAAAAATGCACGGCGAAACGGAAAAAAAAATCATTGTGCGACAAAATCGAAAAAAAAACGCCATTTTGTAACTTTTGGGGGCTTTCGTTTCTACGCAGTGCATATTTCGGTAAAAATTACACCTTATCATTATTCTGTAGGTCCATACGGTTAAAATGATACCCTACTTATATAGGTTTGATTTTGTCGCACTTCTGGAAAAAATCATAACTACATGCAGGAAAATTTATATGTTTAAAAATGTCATCTTCTGACCCCTATAACTTTTTTATTTTTCCACGTACGGGGCGGTATGAGGACTCATTTTTTGCGCCGTGATCTGAAGTTTTTATCGGTATGATTTTTGTTTTGATCGGACTTTTTGATCACTTTTTATTCATTTTTTAATGATATAAAAAGTGACCAAAATACGCTTTTTTGGACTTTGGAATTTTTTTGCGCGTACGCCATTGACCGTACGGCTTAATTAAACATATATTTTTATAGTTCGGACATTTACGCACGCGGCGATACCACATATGTTTATTTTTTATTTTTTTTACACTGTTTTATTTTTTTTATGGGAAAAGGGGGGTGATTCAAACTTTTATTAGGGAAGGGGTTAAATGACCTTTATTAACACTTTTTTTTTACATTTTTTTTGCAGTGTTAGAGTCCCATAGGGACCTATAACACTGCACACAGTGATCTCTAATGCTGATCACTGGCGTGCATTAACACGCCTGTGATCAGCATTATCGGCGCTTGACTGCTCCTGCCTGGATCTCAGGCACGGAGCAGTCATTCGTCGATCGGACACCGGGGAGGCAGGTAAGAGCCCTCCCGGTGTCCGATCAGCTGTTCGGGACGCCACGATTTCACCGCGGCGGTCCCGAACAGCCCGACTGAGCAGCCGGGTCACTTTCACTTTCACTTTAGAAGCGGCGGTCAGCTTTGACCGCCGCTTCTAAAGGGTTAATACCGCACATCGCCGCGATCGTTGATGTGTGGTATTAGCCGTGGGTCCTGGCCGTTGATTAGCGCCGGGACCCACGCGATATGATGCGGGATCGCGGCGCGATCCCGCTTCATATCGCGGGAGCCGGCGCAGGACGTAAATATACGTCCTGCGTCGTTAAGGGGTTAAAGGGGTACTCTGGTGGAAAGCAATTTTTTTTTTTAAATCAACTGGTGCCACAAAGTTAAACAGATTTGTAAATTACTTCTATTTAAAAATCTTAATCCTTCCAGTACTTATCAGCTGCTGTATGCTCCACAGGAAGTTCTTTTCTTCTTGGATTTCTTTTCTGTCTGACCACAGTGCTCTCTGCTGACACCTCTGTCCATGTCAGGAACTGTCCGGAGCAGGAGAGGTTTGCTATGGGGATTTGCTTCTGCTCTGGACAGTTCCTGAAATGGACAGAGTTGTCAGCAAAGAGCACTGTGGTTAGACAGAAAAGAACAACTCAACTTCCTCTGGAGCATACAGCAGCTGATCAGTACTGGAATGATTCATATTTTTTAATAGAAGTAATTTATAAATAAGTTTAACTTTCTGGCACCAGTTGATTTAAAAAAAAAAATGTTTCCACTGGAGTACCCCTTTGAAACTTCTGTTAAGGACACCTCCAAGCAAATTACTGACTTGAGACAATACTCTGTAGACCCTCTAAAAGTCAAAGGAACAAAATTGGAGCCTATTCCATTAGAGTTGCCCAGGTAAGGTTAGTATGAAATCCAAAAGATGCTGCCTAAGCCATTTAATGGCATGCAATGAAAATATACACTTTATAATTGTAATATATGATGCAGACAATAATGACTTAATTGCCCCCAAAGAGCAAGCTTGTTTCTTGTTGGAATGGAGATACTTTATGAGGTCTCACTCCTAATCTCTATAGTCTGGGAGCCCTAATAGGTAATGATTCAAATATTTCTATTGCCTTCTCTGCTGCCTTTGTAATATCAAGTAGATGTGTGAAAATGGTTTAAGGGGCTATGGTAATGTGAAATCACATCCCACAAGCCGTTTCACGTCAAAGAATGTATGTGGTGATGCGTTCCTGTGACTACTGCTAAAAATTACATCTCATTGGACAAAACATTACAATAGCATTGTTTACATAGGTTTGCACTGTTTTAGAAAACGGGCAAATAAAGGGCAATAAAAAACTTATACAAACAAAAAAATGGTGAATCATCAAAAGGTCTGATTCAAAGTGAGTTCAGCAATTTTCTTGCTGAAAGAAGAAGTGATGATTTAAAAATACATGGCCTGTAGTGGTATGTGCAAGAAGCCACACAAATAAGGAAGCATGGGTGTATGGGGAAATATCTTAGCAGAAGTTGTTAGAAATCTGAATAGCAGAAATGCATGGTGGATACCAGTTGTGCCTGTTCACAGTTTCTCAAACTAATAAAAATAATCTGTTATGCTACTAGATTATTATATCATTTTATTCTATGTTTGCTTTTATAAAAGTTATTCTATGAAAAAAAAACTACATAATGGTGGAGAAGTATAACTTGTGACATATATAGAAAGTACTGCGGAGCTTAGAAGCAAAAGAGAGGGATGACATCCACTTTGTGAGGGTGAGAGACAATGAGCAATCACTTTGGTACACATAGGGTGGAGTGGACCCTGCCATCATCTTCATGTGATCATCCTATTCTGGTCCACATTGAGGGCAAAATAGGGAGATTGGGCTGAGATAATAAAAAAATAAAAAGATACTGAGCCTGTAGGGAGAAGCTGTACAAGAGCTCCATAGCATCATTTAAGGACCTCAGTAGGCTTCAGGATGGGCCTAGGAAGAAGTGGCTGCCAAGCTACTGAACCTAAAACTTACCTGAACCTGCAACCTACTGTTGGGAATTGCATCTTCAGTCATGAGTTAAGACTTGTGTAAAGATGGGAGCCAACCAGCTGGAATCCACCTCAGAAAGACAGGAAAAGGGACTAATGTCACAGCACACCCTATTACACTTTAGTTAATGGGTTACCCTTTTTCCAGCCATATGGGGCTGCCATCAGAAATTTTGGGGCCCCTTACACAGCTCAAGGCCTGGGGCCCCCCCATGGCCCACCCCAACTCCACCCATATGCATATGACTCCGCCCCCAGACCTAAATTAATATATTAATGCTATATTTAAATAGTTTGAAGATGTGTGATGAATGAGGCGATACCACATATGTATATGTTAACATAATTTTATTTTAAAAAGGGGTATAGGGGGATGATTCAAACTTTTATTAGGGAAGGGGCTTATTCACATTAATTACTTTTTTTTTTCTTTAACACAATTTTTTCACAATAATTTTATCCCTATAGGATATGATTTTGTCATGGTGGTAATGAATAGCCCACTGGAGCCAATTTCCCACATTTAGGTGTCTAAAGGGTTAATCGCCCGATTGGCGATGTCAGCCATTAGCCATGGCTCCCTGCTGCTGATAGCAGCCTGGACCCACTGGATATGAAACACTCTCAGCTTGTGAGCATGCTTTAAATTGCAAAAGAAGCTGCAGGACGTACACTTATGCCCTGTGTCCTTTAGGGATTATGCAATAAAAGCTACTATTAACAGAGTAGCCCACCCAAACTATATGGGGGCTCCACATAGTTTGGGTGGGCTCCTCTGTTAATAGTTGCCCCCATATAGTTGTTGTAGGCCCGGGTCCCTCTCTGAGGGCCCTACAACTATAATGGGGGAAACTAATTGCAAACAGGGCCTACAACAACTGTGTGGGCACAACTTGCCCCTATATAGTTATATGTAGGCTAACCCCCTCCTCATGTAATCTCCTTACTACTGGGGTAACACACTGCAACAAGCCTCCTCCTTATGTAATCTCTTTACTACTGGGGTGAAACACTGTAACAAACCCCCTCCTCATGTAATCTCCTTACTACTGGGGTGACACACTGTAACAAACCCCCTCCTCATGTAATCTCCTTACTACTGGGGTGACACACTGTAACAAACCTCCTCCTCATCTAATCTCCTTACTACTGGGGTGACACACTGTAACAAACCTCCTCCTCGTGTAATCTCCATACTACTGGGGTGACACACTGTAACAAACCTCCTCTTCATGTAATCTCCTTACTACTGGGGTGACACACTGTAACAAACCCCTTCCTCATTTCATCTCCTTACTACTGGGTTGACACACTGTAACAAACCCTCTCCCCATGTAATCTCCTTGCTACTGGGGTGACACACTGTAACAAACCTCCTCCTCATGTAATCTCTTTACTACTGGAGTGACACTCTGTAACAAACCTCCTCATCATGTAATCTCCTTACTACTGGGAGTGGTAGCATTGCTTGCTCTAGCAGATCGGCAAGAGTGTCAAGTGTTGGATCCAAAATTGATGATCACAAGGATCAATGACCCTAGTGAGGGGTGGACTAAACATATGTTTATTTTATACCTCAACTCAGCCCAAAGGGACTGAGCAAAAAGTCCACTTTTTATCCCTCACTTGATTAAAACTTAACTTTTAATTAAACAATAAAGTGGATATTCAGAGCTATAAGTGATTTTAAAAGATCCAGCATTTTAGCACCACATGTATTAATGTACTTGTTGTCCCTAGGGACCAACTGAATTTAGAAATCTACTCAGCGCATCTGCAGAATGCGCTGATTAAGGGTGCTTTTGCTGATATTTAAAATGCTACCACACTGTCCCTCCTAACATGTTTCGCCACCAAAGTGACGTCTTCAGAGGTTAGGGAACAACAGCCATTGTTCCCTAACCTCTGAAGACGTCACTTTGGTGGGGAAACATGTTAGGAGGGACAGTGTGGTAGCATTTTAAATATCAGCAAAAGCACCCTTAATCAGCGCATTCTGCAGATGCGCTGAGTAGATTTCTAAATTCAGTTGGTCCCTAGGGACAACAAGTACATTAATACATGTGGTGCTAAAATGCTGGATCTTTTAAAATCACTTATAGCTCTGAATATCCACTTTATTGTTTAATTAAAAGTTAAGTTTTAATCAAGTGAGGGATAAAAAGTGGACTTTTTGCTCAGTCCCTTTGGGCTGAGTTGAGGTATAAAAGTGTTGGATCCGCCACTTATCTAATATTGTGGGGCTATCCAGAGGAAAGGCCATACATTTTGGGAGCCAGGACACTACCTTTAAGCTCCAACAACTCTTTCTTGTGTATTTTTTTTTTTTTAAATGAGTGACCATCTTGTGAACTTAGCCTTAGCCCACTTAAATGGCGCTGTGCTATAGCCGGATGACCAGAGGTGCCATTGTGCAGACAAAAAACTGTGAAAAGAGACCAGTGTGAATATCAGCCTTTATTTATTTTCAGCAGAATACCTGACTTTGCCTGGTTTTTCCTACCTGAACCTTGTTGGAGAGGAGAAGCAACATATTGTCATATGTCCTCATTAGAGATGAGCAAATTTTTATTTTTGGCGAATCTGAATTAAAAACGGCTATATCTGGCTTACAGAGAGCCTCAATAGGGGTGTAGAACACTTTGCCTTGCTGTAACACGCATAGGATGTATGCTGAGTTAGTGAAATTATACTGTTATTCAGTATGACATGCAAATTAGAGGCGTCGCTATTAGGATCACTGTCGCAGGGTGGCACAATGACAGAGCATGGAGGTGGCTTCAGTATGAGGAGACCATAAAGTAGCTGAATGACACAGCGTGGAGGTTTTGGCAGCATGGGGAGACTATATAGTGGCTGAATGACACAGTGTGGAGGTGGCGGCAGCATGAGGAGACCATATAGTGGTTGAATGACCCAGCCTGTAGGTGGCAACTGCCTGACGAGACCATAGGGCCTCACAATTGAACAAATTTTAGATATTTTTTAACATTTAAATTGAAGATTTCAAATAGTTGAACCTAAAAAGTTTTATTTAATGTGCCAGCAGCATGAGGAGACCACATGGCAGTACAGTGACACAGCCTGGAGGTGGCGGAAGCATGAGGGGACCATATAGTGGCTGAATGACACAGCCTAGTGTTGGCAGAAGCATGAGACCATATAGTGGCTGAATGACACAGCCTGGAGGTGGTGGAAGCATGAGGAGACCATTTAGTGGCTGAATGACACAGCGTGGAGGTGGCGGCAGCATGAGGAGACTATATAGTGGCTGAATGACCCAGCCTGGAGGTGGCATCAGCCTTATGAGACCATAGGGCCTCACAATTGAAAAGGTCAAAGATATTTTTTAACATTAAAATTTAACATTTTAAATTGCGTTCACACGGCTGTCTGTCCCTGTTTTTTTTATCCCCTTTTCGGTTCCGTTCTTGCAGGCTGTATACAGATGAAAACGGTTTAAAAAAAATCCAATGTCAATGGGATTTTTTTTACAATCCGCTTACATCCGTTTGTACCCGTCTGCACTCATATCAATTTTTTTGACGGCAAAAAAAAACGGATACAGTAAATTTAACCCCTTAAGGACTCAGGGTTTTTCCATTTTTGCACTTTCGTTTTTTCCTCCTTACCTTTTAAAAATCATAACCCTTTCAATTTTCCACCTAAAAATCCATATTATGGCTTATTTTTTGCGTCGCCAATTCTACTTTGCAGTGACATTAGTCATTTTACCCAAAAATGCACGGCGAAACAGAAAAAAAAATCATTGTGCGACAAAATCGAAAAAAAAACGCCATTTTGTAACTTTTGGGGGCTTCCGTTTCTACGCAGTGCATATTTCGGTAAAAATTACACCTTATTATTATTCTGTAGGTCCATACGGTTAAAATGGTACCTACTTATATAGGTTTGATTTTGTCGCACTTCTGGAAAAAATCATAACTACATGCAGGAAAATTTATACGTTTAAAAATGTCATCTTCTGACCCCTATAACTTTTTTATTTTTCCACGTACGGGGCGGTATGAGGACTCATTTTTTGCGCAGTGATCTGAAGTTTTTATCGGTATGATTTTTGTTTTGATCGGACTTTTTGATCACTTTTTATTCATTTTTTAATGTTATAAAAAGTGACCAAAATACGCTTTTTTGGACTTTGGAATTTTTTTGCGAATACGCCATTGACCGTACGGCTTAATTAATGATATATTTTTATAGTTCGGACATTTACGCACGCGGCGATACCACATATGTTTATTTATTTATTTTTTTACACTGTTTTATTTTTTTTATGGGAAAAGGGGGGTGATTCAAACTTTTATTAGGGAAGGGGTTAAATGACCTTTATTAACACTTTTTTTTTACTTTTTTTTTGCAGTGTTATAGGTCCCATAGGGACCTATAACACTGCACACACTGATCTCTCATCCTGATCACAGGCGTGTATTAACACGCCTGTGATCAGCATTATCGGCGCTTGACTGCTCCTGCCTGGATCTCAGGCACGGAGCAGTCATTCGTCAATCGGACACCGAGGAGGCAGGTAAGAGCCCTCCCGGTGTCCGATCAGCTGTTCGGGACGCCGCGATTTCACCGCGGCGGTCCCGAACAGCCCGACTGAGCAGCTGGGATACTTTCAGTTTCACTTTAGAAGCGGCGGTCAGCTTTGACCGCCGCTTCTAAAGGGTTAATACCGCACATCGCCGCGATCGGCGATGTGTGGTATTAGCCGCGGGTCCCGGCCGTTGATTAGCGCCGGGACCGACGCGATATGATGCGGGATCGCGGCGCGATCCCGCTTCATATCGCGGGAGCCGGCGCAGGACGTAAATATACGTCCTGCGTCGTTAAGGGGTTAACATTGAAGTCTATGGAAAACGGATGAGCCTTTAATGTCATCCGTTTGCATCCATTTTTGATCCGTTTTTACTTCTAAGCATGCTCAGAACAAAAAAATTGTTTTTGATTTATTAACTGAACAATAACAGATCTAAACGGATAACATCCGTTTGCATCCGTTATTGTCTGTTTTTTTTTTTTATTGTCAGTTTTTTTTTTGACAGGAGGAGAACGGGACGGGTCTAGACAGCCGTGTGAACGCAGCATTATATCATAAATATGAGCTGACAGATTCCCTTTAAATAGATACAAGTAGCAATAAAACATTTTTTTCTAGAGTGTCAATAACATAGAAGGACATCTGCATCTGAGGGATATTGCGGTTTCCTCTTATTATGGATTATAAAACCAGTGTGTTGTATCTCTACTTGCTGTGCATCCATAAAAATAGAATTAGATATAAAGTGCAAATTGGGTTGTTAGTTGCACACCTATAGGAAACCACACCTGCAGGATGCTAACTGCCCACAAATGATACATGTTGCTGTGAAAACTTCTTTTATAACTGTAGATAATAACGGCCATATATGAAAGATGTGTCTATGGTGGAATATTTATGATTGATTCAATGCTGGTAAAATCTTAAAGGGGTACTCCGGTGAAAACCTTTTTTCTTTTAAATCAACTGGTGGCAGAAAGTTAAACATATTTGTAAATTGCTTATATTAAAAAATCTTAATCCTTCCTGTACTTATTAGCTGCTGAATACTACAGAGGAAATTCTTTTCTTTTTGGAATGCTCTCTGATGACATCACGAGCACAGTTCTCTCTGCTGACGTTATTATAAAAATAATGCTTTATTTATTGCTGGGATTTGAACCCAATTCCCCAGCACTGCAAGGCAGTAGTGCTAACCACTGAGCCACCATGCTGCCCTTAGCATACATCTGCTATGCACGGTTGCTAAAATGGACAGAGATGTCAGCAGAGAGCACTGTGCTCGTGATGTCATCAGTGTTCCAAAAAGAAAGGAATTTCCTCTGTAGCATTCAGCAGCTAACAAGTGCTGGAAGGATTAAGATTTTTTTATAGAAATAATTTACAAATATGTTTAACGTTTTGCCACCAGTTGATTTAAAAGAAAAAAGGTTTTCACAGGAGTACCCCTTTAACCATGATAAATGGCACATGTTTTACCCTTTTGGAACCTTTGATTTAAAAAAAATTAAATTACTATCATGTCGCTTTGTACTGTGCACAATTTTCAGTGACATTGTGGTTTTGTGAGGGAAACTTTGACCAGGTTATATATATTTTTTTCTAGTATCACAGAAAAAAGAATATCAAGTCGATCAACCAATTTTATACTCACAGAAAAAAATACTATTTAAAACATAACTTTTATTCCAAGCCCATAAAACAAGGGGTACCACAAAAATACAAAAGATAATCAATAATGTGCTTCACACATAGAAAATACCTATAGGTGGATAAACAACACTATAGCTCTTGATACATCTGTTAAAGCATATAACACAGATCGTATCTATCCACCTAAAAAAAACATCTGTCTGATAGATAATACAACAAACTACCAAAACAGTTACAAGATAGAAGATGATTATACACAGTGGCCCTCATTTACTATTGCAAACCCGACATGTTTTGTCTTGTTGTGCACCAGTTTCGGGTGCATTGCGCCTGAAATTCTGTCTGCGCAAGAATATGCGCCTGAAATTCTGTCTGCACCTGAATTTGCGCCTGAAATTGCGCCTGAATTGAAAAACCCCAACTAACTCTCCATTTTGCTAAGAAAACCCAAAAAAGGGGTGTGGCCGTCAGAAAGGGGCGTGGTCACAGAAAGGGGCGTGTTCCCGACATATCCCAACATATTTACTAAGGTTTCCATAGAAAATGTGGTGGATTTTAGCTGAAGAAAACCCTACAGGTCAGAGCATGTGTAAAAAAGCAAAGTGTAGGGAAAGTGGAAAATGTAGGGAAACCTTAGTAAATACAGTGGAAAATAAATTGTAGTGAATTAAAACCCACAAAGAAACCTATACAACACTCTTAGTAAATAAGGGCCAGTGTGTATCTATCAAACCCTAACCCCCGATGACACAGGGGGGGGGGGGGGGGGGTTGCAGGGAGGGACAACAGGGGGGGGGGGCGGAGACCAGGAGCCTATAACTTCCTATGCTAGTCCCTATCCTAGGCCCTACCTCTAGGCGGAATTGTCATCCTAATAAGGATGATCCCGCGCTGGAACCTCCTACCATAAGCTGTCCTTGCCCTGTCAACATCTAACTAGCAGGCTAAAAATATATATCTGCCTAGCTAACCGGCACATCCCTAAGACTATGTGTAAATGATAATCATTCAGTTAGGGGTATCGTATGATAAACATCACCGGTATCTCCCAGTTACATTGATTGCCCAAAACTAATCATAAATAGTGGCTATTGAAGATGTCCTTATGGTAACAAGATGTATTAAATATGGCATGAAACTGTCAGTGTATCTATTAATTTAGTGTATCTATTAATTTATGTTAAGTAAAGTTGGGCACTGAATACTGTGGCAGAATGGAGGAGGGAGAAACTGACAAGTTGTCTTGTTAAAAGGAATTATATCAATAAGTTCAAGTAAAGATAATATACAAAAAGAGAATATAAATTTAGACCAGATGCCTGCCACATATAGTGACACTAATTATAACCTCAGCTAGAGATGTGTAAACAGTTATTGTAAACAAAAAGCAGATAACATATAAGCCACATATGGCCACACTGTTTATAGCCACACTCATTACAACCACGATGTCAGAACAAATGTTACTGCAGACAAAACATAAGCCATACAAGATGTTACTACAAACACACACAGGCCATATATAGCGACACTGGTTAAAGTAAGCATATAGCTTTCTATAGAGGATGACATCATACCCACTATTAGATGAAATTAGTAGCAAATATTAACATACATAAAGTGTATACTTATACAGATAGATGTCCCATAGTGTGACCATAAACTCTCAAAGCGTTTCCCCCATCAAGGATCATCAGGAGAGAGATAAGATGTACTGGATGGTGAAGCTCACACCCTCGGCGTTCCCCTATATGGAGATCCGATCTCGAGTGGCCGCCATAAAAGGGTATTCCAGGATTTTTTTTTTGACTATGCTACAGGGGCTGTAAAGTTAGTGAAGTTCATAATATAGTGTCTGTACCTGTGTGTGACGGTTTTCTCACAATTCTGTGATTTTTCACCCCAATATGTATTTTTAACAGCATACAAAATTACTGTTGTCTCAGATTTTTCCCAGGTTGCAATGCGGCAGAGACCTGACTCACTAGTCAGCTGATTACAGGGAGCCTGTCTGCTTCATTGGGTGGAGCGATCACTTGGTGGGAGAGAGATCAATCTGCAACTAATGCAACAGCTGTAGGCACCCTGATTGAAAACCACAGGTCTTTTGAATGGATGCAGCTCATTTATGTTTCAATGGGTGGGGTGGCTGATGTGTGGAGGGAGGAAAATGGAATTATGGGATTTGTATTAAAAAAAAGAAAACTGAGATACCAGTTCACAAAAAGCTAGCCACAGTGTTATGGTAATCTTACAACATAGCCATTTAGCCCCAAGACAAGCGCAGATCCTTTCTAAGCATGTCCATTACTGCCTGCCAGGTATGTACTAAAATCACCTTATGGTGGATAACCCCTTTAACCCCTTAAGGACACATGACGTTCTCATACGTCTCCATTTCCGAGTCCTTAAGGACACATGACGTATGAGAACGTCATGTGTTTTACCGGCCCCCCGCAACCATCTGGAGCGGAGCCGGTGCCCGATGCCTGCTGAAATCGTTCAGCAGGCATCGGGGCATATCGCCCAGGGGGGTCATTATGACCCCCCATGTCGGCGATGGCCGCAGATCGCTGGACAATTCAGTCCAGCGATCTGCGGCGGATTCCGGGTCAATCGGGTCTCCAGTCAGAGACGGCCCCGAACAGCCAGACCCAGCAGGGGTGAGGTGGCACTGGTGCCACCTCACGATCGCCCTGATTCGTCGGCCGGATTACCGGCCGACCAATCAGGGCGCCTGCTGCGGGTGTCACTCCCGCAACCCGCTCCGCCCCTCTTCCGGAGGACATGAGCGGGTGCGGGACGTGCACCCCGGGTGCTGGGGACCCCGATCCCCGGCGCCCCTGTTGGGATCGGGGCCCCAGGAGCAGCGACGGCGACGGCGACGACGAGGGACTGACCTGTGCGGCTAAATCGTTGGAGGTGAGTGACAGCCTCCTGCTGTTGCTTAGCAACAGCTCCCAGCATGCAAAAAGGGCATGCTGGGAGCTGTAGTTATGCAACAGCAGGAGGCAGACCACCACAACTCCCAGCATTCCCTTATGGGCATGCTGGGACTTGTAGTTTTGCAACAGCTGGAGGCACATTCTTTCTATGGAAAAGTGTACCTTCAGCTGTTGTATAACTACAACTCCCAGCTTGCACAATCAGCTAAAATGCATGCTGGGAGTTGTAGTGGTGCATCTGGTGGTTGCATAACTACAACTCCCAGCATGCCCGTTGGCTGTCGGTGACTGCTGAGAGTTGTAGTTTTGCAACAGCTGAAGGCACACTGAGTTAAGTAGCAAACCAGTGTGTCTCCAGCTGTTGCATAACTACAATCCCCAGCATCCCCAGCCAAAGTAGTATGCCTCCAGCTGTTGCATAACTACAGCACCCAGAATGCCCTTCCGCTGTCCGTACATGCTGGGGGTTGTAGCTTTTGCAACAGCTGAAGGCACACTGGTTGCAAAACACTGAGTTTGTTACCAAACTCGGTGTTTCACAACCAGTGTGCCTCCAGCTGTTGCAAAACTACAACTCCCAGCATGCACTGATAGACCGTACATGCTGGGAGTTGTAGTTTTGCAACAGCTGGATGTCCCCCCCCCCCCCCCCAATGTGAATGTACAGGGTACATGGGCGGAGGATTACAGTAAGTATCCGGCTGCAAGTTTGAGGTGCGGCAAAATTTCTGCCGCAGCTCAAACTGCCAGCGAGAAACTACTGTGAACCCCCCGCCCGTGCGACTGTACCCTAAAAACACTACACTACACTAACACAAAATTAAATAAAAAGTAAAAAACACTACATATACACATACCCCTACACAGCCCCCCTCCCCAATAAAAATGAAAAATGTCTGGTACGCCACTGTTTCCAAAACGGAGCCTCCAGCGGTTGCAAAACTACAACTCCCAGCATGCACTGATAGACCGTACATGCTGGGAGTTGTAGTTTTGCAACAGCTGGATGTCCCCCCCCCCAATGTGAACGTACAGGGTACACTCACATGGGCGGAGGATTACAGTAAGTATCCGGCTGCAAGTTTGAGCTGCGTCAAATTTTCTGCCGCAGCTCAAACTGCCAGCGAGAAACTACTGTGAACCCCCCGCCCGTGTGACTGTACCCTAAAAACACTACACTACACTAACACAAAATAAAATAAAAAGTAAAAAACACTACATATACACATACCCCTATACAACCCCCCTCCCCAATAAAAATGAAAAACGCCTGGTACGCCACTCTTTCCAAAGCGGAGCCTCCAGCTGTTGCAAAACAACTACTCCCAGTATTGCCAGATAGCCGTTGACTGTCTAGGCATGCTGGGAGTTTTACAACAGCTGGAGGCACCCTGTTTGGGAATCACTGGCGTAGAATACCCCTATGCAAGTCCCTAATTTAGGCCTCAAATGCGCATGGCGCTCTCTCACTTTGGAGCCCTGTCATATTTCAAGGCAACAGTTTAGGGCCACATATGGGGTATCGCCGTACTCGGGAGAAATTGCCTAACAAATTTTGGGGGGTATTTTCTGCTATTACCCTTTTAAAAAATGTAAAATTTTTGGGAAAACAAGCATTTTAGGTAAAAAAAATATATATTTTTTTACATATGCAAAAGTCGTGAAACACCTGTAGGGTATTAAGGATTAAATTACCCCTTGTTACGTTCCCCGAGGGGTCTAGTTTCCAAAATGGTATGCCATGTGTTTTTTTTTTTGCTGTCCTGGCACCATAGGGGCTTCCTAAATGCGACATGCCCCCAGAGCAAAATTCGCTTTCAAAAAGCCAAATGTGACTCCTTCTCTTCTGAGACCTGTAGTGCGCCAGCAGAGCACTTTTCACCCCCATATGGGGTGTTTTCTGAATCGGGAGAAATTGGGCTTCAAATTTTGGGGGGTATTTTCTGCTATTACCCTTTTTAAAATTGTAAAAATTTTGGGAAACCAAGCATTTTAGGTAAAAAAAATAAATATTTTTTTACATATGCAAAAGTCGTGAAACACCTGTAGGGTATTAAGGTTCACATTACCCCTTGTTACATTCCCCAAGGGGTCTAGTTTCCAAAATGGTATGCCATGTGTTTTTTTTTTTTTGCTGTCCTGGCGCCATAGGGGCTTCCTAAATGCGGCATGCCCTCCAAAAACCATTTGTCGCTCCTTCCCTTCTGAGCCCTCTACTGCGCCCGCCGAACAATTAACATAGACATATGAGGTATGTGCTTACTCGAGAGAAATTGGGTTTCAAATACAAGTAAAAATTTTCTCCTTTTTACCCCTTGCAAAAATTCAAAAATTGGGTCTACAAGAACATGCGAGTGTAAAAAATGAAGATTTAGAATTTTCTCCTTCACTTTGCTGCTATTCCTGTGAAACACCTAAAGGGTTAATACACTTTTTGAATGTCATTTTGAATACTTTGGGGGGTGTAGTTTTTATAATGGGGTCTTTTATGGGGTATTTCTAATATGAAGACCCTTCAAATCCACTTCAAACCTGAACTGGTCCCTGAAAAAGAGTGAGTTTGAAAATTTTGTGAAAAATTTCAAAATTGCTGCTGAACTTTGAAGCCCACTGGTGTCTTCCAAAAGTAAAAACTCATAAATTTTATGATGCAAACATAAAGTAGACATATTGTATATGTGAACTCAAAAAAAAAATATTTTGAATATCCATTTTCCTTACAAGCAGAGAGCTTCAAAGTTAGAAAAATGCAAAATTTTCTAATTTTTCATCAAATTTGGTGATTTTTCACCAAGAAAGGATGCAAGTTACCATAACATTTTACCACTAAGTTAAAGTAGAATATGTCACAAAAAAACAATCTTGGAATCAGAATGATAACTAAAAGCATTCCAGAGTTATTAATGTTTAAAGTGACAGTGGTCAGAATTGCAAAAAACGCTCCGGTCCTTAAGGTATAAAATGGCCTGGTCCTTAACCCCTTAACGACGCAGGACGTATATTTACGTCCTGCGCCGGCTCCCACGATATGAAGCGGGATCGCGCCGCGATCCCGCATCATATCGCGTGGGTCCCGGCGCTAATCAACGGCCGGGACCCGCGGCTAATACCACACATCGCCGATCGCGGCGATGTGCGGTATTAACCCTTTAGAAGCGCCGGTCAAAGCTGACCGCCGCTTCTAAAGTGAAACTGAAAGTATCCCGGCTGCTCAGTCGGGCTGTTCGGGACCGCCGCGGTGAAATTGCGGCGTCCCGAACAGCTGATTGGACACCGGGAGGGCTCTTACCTGCCTCCTCGGTGTCCGATCGACGAATGACTGCTCCGTGCCTGAGATCCAGGCAGGAGTAAGTCAAGCGCCGATAATGCTGATCACAGGCGTGTTAATACACGCCTGTGATCAGGATGAGAGATCAGTGTGTGCAGTGTTATAGGTCCCTATGGGACCTATAACACTGCAAAAAAAAAGTTAAAAAAAAGTGTTACTAAAGGTCATTTAACCCCTTCCCTAATAAAAGTTTGAATCACCCCCCTTTTCCCATAAAAAAAATAAAACTGTGTAAAAAAAAATAAAAATAAACATATGTGGTATCGCCGCGTGCGTAAATGTCCGAACTATAAAAATATATAATTAATTAAGCCGTACGGTCAATGGCGTACGCGCAAAAAAATTCCAAAGTCCAAAAAAGCGTATTTTGGTAACTTTTAATAACATTAAAAAATGAATAAAAAGTGATCAAAAAGTCAGATCAAAACAAAAATCATACCAATAAAAGCTTCAGATCACGGCGCAAAAAATGAGTAATCATACCGCCCGGTACATGGAAAAATAAAAAAGTTATAGGGGTCAGAAGATGACATTTTTAAACGTATAAATTTTCCTGCATGTAGTTATGATTTTTTCCAGAAGTGCGACAAAATCAAACCTATATAAGTAGGGTATCATTTTAACCGTATGGACCTACAGAATAATGATAAGGTGTCATTTTTACCGAAATATGCACTGCGTAGAAACGGAAGCCCCCAAAAGTTACAAAATGGCGTTTTTTTTCCGATTTTGTCACACAATGATTTTTTTTTCCGTTTCGCCGTGCATTTTTGGGTAAAATGACTAATGTCACTGCAAAGTAGAATTGGCCACGCAAAAAATAAGCCATAATATGGATTTTTAGGTGGAAAATTGAAATGGTTATGATTTTTAAAAAACGAAAGTGCAAAAACGGAAAAACCCTGAGTCCTTAAGGGGTTAAGGGGTTAAAGAAGAAGTTACAGGTCTGTGAGAGCCAGAAATCTTGCTTGTTTGTAGGTGACTAAATACTTATTTTCCTACCATAATTTGCAAATAAATTCTTTTAAAATCAGGCAATGTGATTTTATGGAATTTATTTATGGAAAGGTATACCTATGATGAAAATGACAGGCCTCTCTTTTGCCCCACTGTATGCCTTCATATTAAAGAGAAAATGAAAGTTTGTTCATCCATATACTGAGTTATAGTGTGGGTGAACAGCTTTAAAAAGTGGAGTTACTCACATTTATTAGTGAAGTACTTGCAGAGTTCTGGCTGTGTATATATTTGTTCCTATTGCTCTCCTGTGTATCTGACATGCAGTATATGCAACTGACTGAAGAAAACACAAGTAGCAGCTATGCTGAAACTGCACTGCACCTATACTGATAATCTGTTGTTTCTCTCATTTCCCAGAAAGGATAGTCCAAGTAAATGTAGAAGGTTTAGTTTCCTGTGCAACACTAATAAACAGAAAAAGGGACATAGATCTTGGATAATCAGTGGGTTCTATGAAACAACTGTACTGAACGTTTTTCACGATTCAAATGAAATCCAATAGTTTAAATACAGCTTAGTTAAATACAGCTTTGGAGTCTAGGAGAATAGGAATTTGGTCACTGTCACTTTAATTATTGCTACTGAGCAGTTTAGCTGAATTTGGAAAACTATAAGTGTTTCAGTGCTGTTTGTGAAATGTCTGCTGCAGATTTTAATGTTCCCTAGCTTTCAAGTTCTCAGCCCAAATTACTGAAACTATTGAATAAGGATCTTTACAGGTTGGTTTACTAGGTTGTAAGGTACAAAAAAAAAAAAAAAAGACTTCACTTTACTCACTCTTTGGAGGTAATCTGTAACATGACACTTGGAAAGACACATCCAAGGAATCCCCCTGACCTGGCAGACAGGTATCCCCCCTGGCAGACAGGTATCACTGACCCAACCGTTTGACTCAGAATAAAGATCAGTATAAGCCAGAGAGGCCCTTGTGCAACTTCTCTTTTGAAAATGCAATAAATGTTCTTCTAGGGGTCTAAAATATAAAACACATCCAGCATCATGAACTGGAACATGGCTCAGGAACATCAACGTGATTTTAGACTAAACAGGTGACATGTGGCCTATATATAAGGTATGTAAGGTATAAGGTATTAGCAAATCTAGGAACACTATACTAGCTCTTCTCTGGAAGAGCAGAGCTGAGGGACACACATGTGGCCTTGGTTAAACCTGGGGCTTAAAGGGGTACTCCGGCACTAAACATCTTATCCCTGATCAAAAGGATAGGGGATAAGATGTTGGGTCGTGGGGATCCCGCTGCTGGGGACCCCCGCAATCTCTCCTGAAGCACCCCCTGTTTTTCATCTGCACATACCGAGGATCACTCTGTGGATGATGACGGGTGGTGCAGGAGACGGAGTATGTTGACGTCACGGCTCAACTCCCTCAATGCAGGTCTATGGGAGGGGGTGTGGTGGCTGCCATGCCCCCTCCCATAGACTTGCATTGAGGGGGCAGGCCTGGCATTACGAGGGGGTGGAGCCGTGACGTCATGATACTCCATCCCCTGCATCGCCCGTCATCAGCCACAGAGCAATCCTCACTCTGTACAGCTGAGAAACAGGGGTGCTGCAGGAGAGATCGCGGGGGTCCCCAGCAGTGGGTCAGAGAGTTTATCACTGACCCTGTTTTCCTGATCACTGTGTACATGGAATTTGTGGTCATTGCTCGAAGAGCCGTTTGACCTGTGACCTAACAATATACAGACATCACAATTATTCATACTTACATCTCTGGATACCAGGAGCTGTCAACAAGCGCCTAAAATAAATAATGATGATAACAAACAAAATACGGTTGATGTGTGCCCAAAACCGCGTACAGAGAGAAAGCCTATAGAGGGCATGCCCTGTATTTGAATGTGTAAAAGCTGAGATAGAGCGGAGGTTTTTGGGTGGTTGACGCCAAATGCACCATAGGAATGAAAGAGGAAGGTATTTAAAGCCCTTGCCACTCCCACAAATTCAGCCTAATTAGGCTTCCCACTTGTGGTCATTGCTCGAAGAGCCGTTTGACCTGTGACCTAACAATATACAGACATCACAATTATTCATACTTACATCTCTGGATACCAGGAGCTGTCAACAAGCACCTAAAATAAATAATGATGATAACAAACAAAATATGGTTGATGTGTACCCAAAACCGCATATGGAGGGAAAGCCTATAGAGGGCAAAAAAGACAATACATATGATATAAGGTGCAACTTGATTTTATTTAACTTAAGGCCAACACCTTGAACATGCTGGCCATTTCACAAGAGGGATCAGATATGTACCTATCAAAACAACTCGAATTCCACCGGCCCAACTTTTTGATGATGTGGGCAGGAACTTCGTGTTTGGAGGCTGCTGACGCAGCTCCAATTCTAAATGAGTGGCCCGTGATGCGAAGCGGATCTTGGCCTAGAGTTTTGACTAACGTACGGACATGATTTAGGAATTGCACGGTGGAGAGTGCGGAAGAACCGAGAGGCAGAAGCGGACTGTCTGCAGGTTTGCCTTCCACCATGGAAATGAGTTGTGAAAATACTGCCACATGACACCACTGATGGGCCGCCCTGAAGTACTTGACGACTACACCGTGCCTGTTGGTTTGAGTGCACGACAACGTGAGTGTGAAGCCATAACTGCAAGGTAAGAGTTGACCCAGAGACAGCCCCGGTGACCTATTGTGAAAGCAGATGAACTCCCCTGGCCTAAGAAACCCATAGAATGCCAGATAGATAGCTGCTTTAATCACCGTGCTGACCTGGTAACCAAAGGGATACATGTCCAGAAGGGAAGACATGCTGCCAAACAGTTCACCTGTGACTGGTAGGCGTGAAGGAGGCCTAGGTGCTGCCAGCACCTGTACGCCTTTGAGTGCTGCCTTAACTGCGTGCAATGAGTGTAAAGAGAGATAAAGCTTAATAGTGTTATATGATAAGTGTAGTGAGGAATGGCAAAAAACAACAAAAGCCAGAGCATTGTGAACAGAGATGACCGGGGCCAACCCTACATTGTGCATGAAAGAAGTGAACAAAGTGATATCTGAATCGTGGACTTGAATGGTGCTAGGGGCTTAAGACAGCCTGATCAAAGAGTTGGTGACTTCTGTATAGCTGCTTAGTCCATGACTAGGTCTCTGAAGGAGGGGGCCGGGACGCCCGCTGCATCTGCGTTTGGACACACGTGAAAGAACACATTAAATTTTGCTCTGGAAAGCGTATCAGCTGCCAAGTTCTTTGCCCCCTCTATGTGTTGAAATGAAAAGTGAAATTTGTGATGAAGCGAGAGCTACGTGAAACGTCTGACAAACCTCATGATGTGTACCGAGCTAGAATGCCCCTTATTTAGGATGTCAACTGTAGAGGCGTTGTCACGCAGAAACCTGAAAGTGGTGTGAGCCCAGGCGTCACCCCAGACGAAAGCTGCCACCACTACTGGGTAGATCTCGAACAGGGCTGAGGTCCTGCCGAACCCGGGGATACCCAATACGTCCGAAGGCCAAGTGCTGTCCAACCAATGGTGACCATGCAATGCTGCAAAGCCCACAGCTGAGGAGTCAGTTACTACCAATGGAGACCGATTTGACACCGATGGCACGAAAAAATGAGATTCCGTTCCATTCAGACAGAAATAAGTCCCACATTGCTAGGTCTGCCATGGCCTCCTCATCCATGCGAATTGAGTCTCGTTGCCGTGATACCGCTGGTAGCAAGACTAAGAGCCTGGAGATAAAGGAACGTCCCTGGTGAATGATTCGCATCGCGAAGGCCAACATGCCTAACAGGCTCTGTAGTTCGACTCTAGTGACGGTACGGCATTTAGCAAATTTGTGAATCGTTTGTTGTATCCTAGCCAACTTCTCTGAAGGTAGGCTGGCCTGCATACTGGCCAGTGTGATGCCCCAAAACGTGAGCCGCTTGGTGGGGCCCTCTGTTTTATGCAGGGAAACCGGGACCCCTAACTCCTGGAATAGACTCCGTAACGACTTGAGGTTGGTTGGGCTGGAAGCCGGATATTCCAACAGGAGAAAGTCATCTAAGTAGTGAATCGTGAATTCGCAATTTGCCACATTTTTTAAGGCCCAGTGTAGCGCTGTGGCCCCAAACGTTAACCTTACCGCAAATTAATACTGCTCTAGCCATTTTACCTCATACCACTTCCAGAGGTCTTCCCAGATCTGTAATAATTTGAAGGCGTCTGTGATGTCTGCCTTAGAGAGCCAGGTGCCCCTACCCAACTGCAGGATTACTTGAATGGCCTGGTCTATAGAGGCGTACCTCATGGAGAACTCATCTGACGGGGTTAGTGCGTTGATACTGGGAACTGCTGTGGAATAAGGTGCAGAGAGGTCGTAAATCAATCTTCTTTTATTACTGAACTTGCCCGTGGCTAAGCCCAGTGGGCTGACTCTCCAAACCTTAAAGGGAGAGTCAGCGAAAGGGCCTATAAAAAAACCCTTCCCCACTTCTACCTGTAACAGGGAAGACACGATCTCTGGCTCCCTTAGTGCGGACATGAGGTTCCTGCACTCGAAGGTGAACTGGGACACTGCTACCATGCCAGTGTGGAAACCGCTACAGAAACCCGTCACCAGCCAATTGACACATGTGGGGTCAGGGTGACCAGCCAGAATCCGAGCCAGAGCCTGTACCTGCACCCCGGCTAGTCATGCCTGATGGGATGAGCCCTATAACAATTAAAGCACACGTGTAGCAGACGACAGTTGCTGTACGTACAAGATGCTAGGTTGAAATTATTACAAATCTGAGTCTTACCCAGGTATCTCACTGGACGGTCCAATCTGTCTACCGCAGAAGAGGATTTCTGCGTTGGTGCACTGGCAACGGTAGGGGCTTTATTTGTGCTAGCCTCACTCTGCTCGTTTACCTGGGAGCACCACGCAACCGTTTGCGTATTTGCATTGCAAAGGCTGCAGGACTGGCTTTTTAGCCCGGCAAAATGTCACAAAACAGCTCAGTGTCCACTGCCCCCCAATTCGTGATAAAATTGAACTGGGCGTATGCTGCTGCTGCCTTAGCAGCGAAAGACTTGGGATACTCATAGAAAGCTGTACCCCCATATTTATACGCCAACTGAGAAATCTTGTGCAGGTATAAATCGAGCTCCTCCCTGCGCTCAGGTTTTGCTGAATATACCACATCCCTGTACAATCCGAAAGCTATGACGAACTCTACGATGCTCAAATTTCTGTTGAGTCGCGCATCTTTACTTTTAAACACCACCGTGAGCTCGTCACAAGCCACGGTCTTAGTCCCATTGAGATCCTTAGTCGCGATCAACAATGAGGCCAAGTTCACATCTTTCCCCTCCAAGATGTCCTTTTTGATGGCAGCAGGGATGAAGTGTGCTGGTGTGACGTTGGGGGGACGTAGCGGCGCACCTGAGTTGGCAGCCTGTACAGTAAGTGGCATAGGAGGAGCGGGGGTGGCGGGGGACGTTGTGACCCTGTCACGTTCCACCTCCTCCAACCTGGAGCTGAATGCTGTTATAGAGGTCATCAAAGTTGGGTCAGGGAAGTGTTCATGGTCTGAAAGGAAGGCGTCTCCTGACTGCCACCTGGGACAGCATCGGAATTCAGGAGATTATACAGCTCCCCTTTTCTGGCGGACGCCGGCAAGGGAATTCCTTTCCTCTTCAGCTCCTCCATTAGCTTGGGGATGGTCCAAGACCGATATGATGGTAGGCTTCCCGGTCGGAAGCCCTTGCGCCGGGGTATCTGGGACCGAAGGCGCCTCCTCGATATCAGAAGGATTGGACACGTTAGCTGGACCTGTCCGGGCCAAAAAGGGTGCCTGGGAAGATGAAATAAACATAAATACCATGAAAGCCTACGGGACCTAGCCTAGGATGAAGCTACTGACCTGTGACAGACATGACCTAGGCTCGGAGTGGAACCACTTAACGTCTGGTGTAACAAACGAAGCCTGTAACCTGTAAAACAGTGGGAAATTGAACTGGGCGTACGCTGCTGCTGAAACTGAAAACACCTGAACACACCAACCAGCCACCCTCTTTTAACAGTGAATTACCAAAATTGATTAACCCGTGTCTAGAAACGAATTCTGGGTTATCAATGCAAGCTGAGACAAGGGTCAGCCAAATTGTGTTGTTGCACTGAAGACGAGTCAGAACAACACATGCAAACAGGCACCATCTGAAGAGGAATCAGACACAGCGGTGGCCTTATGCAATTCACAAATCGTAGTATTGTTCTGAATATGAGTCAGTAACAATAAGTGCAGTAGCCCCCATCTGAAGAAGAGTCAGATTTCTGGTTAACCTCACTGGAACATGTTCATGTGTACCCCCACCGTGACGGGAGGATCCCTGCGGGCGCACGTGAGCGCCACTGCCTGACCATGGCGTGCCCATGCCTGCCCGCAGACGGCCGCACCTGCCCGCACACACGAATATATAACTATAAAAGTGCTCTGAAGACGAGTCAGTAGTCACTGTGTGATTTTTTTTTTGCTCTGAAGATGAGTCAGTAACAAGGTACTCCAAAACAAGAGTTTAACCAACCAAGTGAAAAAACGTTTAAAAAAAACGCATAGGGTTCCCCATATTTTTAGTATCAGCCAGATACCAACCAAGCAGCAACAGCCTGACGTTACCAGGGTGGGCGAGAACCATTGTTACTGGCCCTCCCCAGCCTAAATAACACCAGGCTTGTTACCGCTTAGGCCCAGGAGCGCTATTTTTGATGCTCCGGGCCTGTTGGTACCGGCTCTTCCCAGCACCCCTCTTCCCAGCACCGGGGTAATATTAGCGCTAGCTGGTTTGTGGCTAACGCTAAGCCCCGGCTATGCATCACTCCTCCCCTTCTTACACTCTTTGGGCCGGACGCTCTGTATCTGACCTGTATCTGGTACCTGAAGGCAGTGAAAAAAAAATCGCCACAGGGTAAAAAAAATTATTATTTCCGCACACCAGCAAAAATTCAAGAAAAAACGCAAGAAAAAGCTGTGACAGTTTTTCTGGTGTTTTTCCTGGTGGACAACAAACCTCAATGGAATCCGAGCCTCATAGCAATAGAGCAAAATCCCTGTGTCCACTTTTCCTGGGAGGTGTAGATCAGGTGTACAAATAGAACTGTGTGGAAATTTAGAACTTTGCACGAAATGTATCATGTGCCTTTCACAAGTATGGTAAATTTGGTGCATGATCTACAAAAAACATCTACCTACACCAACATTGATATATGTCCCCCTTGATGAATTCCCCCCGCAGTCTTAAATGAGTGCTGTGTACACAGTTCAGCAGGCAGCTCAAGGCTAAAATTGAAGTCAAAACTAAAAATAGATAAGTCAATATATTTCTGTAAAACAGATATTTCTTTCCATTTTTATATATTTTATTTATACATTTTATACCTGGAACACAAAAAATAAGAGTTGTAAACATAAAAATGACATAAAATAAAGTACCAAAGAAACAAAATATGCAAAAATTATTTAAATAACTGTACAAGAAAAACGCCTGCGGCCAGATTCACATGAGCATAATACAAGGGGATTTTTGCATTCTTGCCTAACCATGGGTCTAAAGGGCCCACACTAGCAGCATTATAGATTACATTATAGACCTGCAGCCGGACTAGGTCTTCAGACCCTAATACTGCCACAAAAATGCTCCCATATCATGCTCATTTAAGAATGCATTCACACGACGGTTTGTGAATAAGGTTGGCAGTTTAGGGATATTAAAGGGGTACTCTGCCCCTATACATCTAAATCAAAAGGATAGGGGATAAGATGTCTGACTGCGGGGGTCCGGCCTCTGGGACCCCTGCGATCTCCGCGCAGCACCCGGGGTTCTGAACATTATGTGTTGTAACGTCACAGCTGTGGTTGTAACGTCACAACATGCCCCCTCCATTCATGTCTATGGGAGAAGGCATGGCGGATAGGGGATAAGAAGTATAGGGGCGGAGCGGCTATCAGCAACCAGGACCCGCGGCTAATACCGGACATCACTGATCGGGCTGATGTCCGGTATTAACCCTTTAGACGCCACAATCAAAGTTGATCGCTGTGTCTAAAATGGGAGAAAACTGCTACCAGTTAGATCAGTGGGCTGTTCGGGACCGCTGCGGTGAATTCGTCGCGTCCCAAACAGCTGAGAGGACAGCCGAAGGCTCCTTACCTTGCTCCTCGTTGTTCGATCAGCGTTCTATTGCTCCATGCCTGAGATCCAGGCTGGAGCAGCAGAGCACCGATAACATTGATCAATGCTATGCTATGGCATAGCATTGAATAGTGTATGCAATCCATGGATTGCATGTAATAGTCCCTATGGGGGCTAAAAAAAAAGTGTAAAAAAAAAAAGAAAAAAATTAATAAATGTAATAAAAGTTTGAATCACCACCCTTTTCCCATTTAACCCCTTAAGGACTCAGCCCATTTGGGCCTTAAAAGGGGTACTCTGCTGGAAAACATTTTCTTTTAAATCAACTGGTGCCAGAAAAATAAACAGATATGTAAATAACTTCTATTAGAAAATTAAAATCCTTCCAGTACTTATCAGTTGCCGTATACTACAGAGGAAGTTCTTTTCTTTTTGATTTTCATTCCTGCCTAACCACAGTGCTCTTTGCTGACACCTCTGTCCATTTTAGAAACTGTCCAGAGAAGAAGCAAATCCCCATAGCAAACCTCTCCTGCTCTGGACAGTTCCTGACATGGACAAAGGTGTCAGCAGAGAGCACTGTGGTCAGACAGAAAGGAAATTCAAAAAGAAAAGAACTTCCTCTGTAGTATACAGCAGCTGAGAAGTACTGGAAGGATTAAGATTTTTTTTATAGAAGTAATTTACAAATTGGTTTAACTTTCTCAATCTCAGACCAGAGTAGAAGACCCCAGGAGACGGACGGAGGCAGGTGAGGGGACCTCCGCCCACCATTATGGATGACAATCCATATGACAATCAAAAAGTCCCACCAATATAAACTGAAAAGACCATGGCGCAAAAAATCTGCCCCCATATAGCCCCATATGCGGAAAAATTTAAAAGTTATAGTGGAAAGATTTATCAAAACCTGTCCAGAGGAAAAGTTGCCCATTTGTTCACAGCAAACAATCAGCTTGAATCTTTCATTTTGCAGAGGCCTTGCTAAAAATGAAAGAAGCGATCTGATTGGTTGCTATGGGCAACTTTTCCTCTGGACAGGTTTTGATAAACCTCCCCCACTAATTTTGGTGCATGTTGTTATAATTTTTAGTAGTAAAATAAAATAAAACCTATATAAATTGGGTATCCTTGTAACCGTATGGACCTACAAAATAAAGATAAAGGTATCATCTTTACCGAAAAGTGCACTGTGTAGGATCGGAAGCCCCCAAAAGCTACAAAATTGCGTTTTTTTTCCAATTTTGTCCCACAAATTTTTTTTTTCTGGTTTTGCCATAGATTTTGTGGTGAAATGATTGATGTCATTACAAAGTACAATTGGTGTCACATAAAATAAGCCCTCATATGGGTCTGTAGGTGCAAAATTGAAAGCGTTATGAAAGTGATGAGGAAAAAACGAAAGTGCAAATATGGAAAAACCCTGCATCCTTAACGGGGTAAAATTGTCCTCTTTTGACCCCTATAACTCTTTTATTTTTCATTTTTTTGAGCTGTGATCTGTAGTTTTTATTGGTACCATTTTTTTTTTATGGGAGTTTTTGATGAACATCTGTGGCGGAAATTCCACATGCAGCACAGTCCCACATGCAGCACAGTCACGATGCAGCACAGTCCCATCAAAATCAATAGGACTGTGCTGCAGCAGAATGTCCGTGCAGAATTCCACACAGGCATTCCACAGTATAAGCATAGCCTTAGAGAGGTAAAGGAACAGAGCAATGTTTCCCAACCAGGGTGCCTCCAGCTGTTGCAAAACTACAACTCCCAGCATGCTTAGGCAGATAAAGGCATGCTGGGAGTTTTAGTTTTGCAACAGCTGGTGGTACCCTGTTAGGAAACACTGACAAGGAGTACATAAAGGCTGAGGAGGGAGGACACAGAGGTTATTGGGATGATTTTTCAAAATCTCTCCAGAGAAAAAGTTGCTGAGTTGCCCAAAGCAACCAATCAGATTGCTTCTTTCATTTTTCAGAGGCCTTTTAAAAAATGAAAGAAGTGATCTGATTGGTTGCTATGATAAATCTCCCCCATGGAGGCTTTATAGTGCATCCCCATATCCTTAAGGGTGCGTTCCCACAGGGCGTATACGCAGCGTATTTCACGCTGCGCAAAATTTACGCCAGCAGCAGGAAATACGCTGCGTATTCCTTGCTCACTATACACACAGGGCTTTCCGGCGGCAGCCCTATATGTGTAGTGAGTTTTGGAGGCGGAGCCGCATATCACAGACACGCTGGCACACGGCCCCGCCTCCAAAACTCACTACACACATAGGGCTGCCGGCGGAAAGCCCTGTGTGTATAGTGAGCAAGGAATACGCAGCGTATTTCCAGCTGCTGGCGTAAATTTTGCGCAGCGTGAAATACGATGCGTATATGCTCTGTGGGAAAGCACCCTTAACCTCTTAAGGACCAGGCACGTATGAGTACGTCCCTGCTCCCTGGGTCTTAAAGACCAGGCACGTATGAGTACTTGCGTGGGAATTTCGGTCCCCGCCGCGCGGCGGGTGAGGACCGGACCGGGGTGACTGCTGTTATCTATCAGCAGGCACCCCGCACAAATGCCCAGGGGGGTCATCAGACCCCCCCATGTCGGCGATCGGCGCAAATTAAGTGAATTCACACTTGCGATTTGCACGATTACGGGTCATTACGGGTCTATGGTGACCCAGTGACCCGGAATATAAGGGGGATCGCGGGTGTCTAAGACACCCACAATCCCCCTGAAGAGATAGGAGTGAGGTGGCAGGGGTGCCACCCCTCCTATCCCTGCTATTGGTGGTCTAGACGCGACCACCAATAGCAGTTAACTTTCGTTTTCCCCGTCCTGCCCACCGACAATAGGTGGGGCAGAACGGGGAAACGACAGAGGACCAGCGCCGGAGTCCACTTACCGATCTGTGGAGGCTGCGGGGGACGATCGGCGTTGGAGATCGGCGGCGATGTCGTGCAGCAGGCTCCCTGGATCCGACGGAAGCCGGTAAGTTGCCTAGCAACATCTGGAGGGCTGCAGTCCAAGACCACTATATTGTGGTCTCTATACTGTAGCACTCCAGATGTTGCAAAACTACAACTCCCAGCATGCCCAGACAGCTGTTTGGGCATGCTGTGAGTTGTAGTTTTGCAACAGCTGGAGGGCTACAGTTGGAGACCACTATATGGTAGTCTCTGAACTATAGCCCTCCAGATCTTGCAAAACTACAACTCCTAGCATGCCCACCACTGTTTGCTGTCTGGGCAAGCTGGGATTTGTAGTTTTGCAGCATCTGGAGGGCCCCAGTTTGCAGTGGTCTCTATTCTGTAGCTCTCCAGATGTTGCAAAACTGCAAATCCCAGCATGCTGGGAGTTGTAGTTGCGATCCCGCCAGCTGTTGCATAACTACATCTCCCAGCATGCCCTTTGGTGATCAGTACATGCTGGGAGTTGTAGTTTTGCAACAGCTGGAGGCACACTGGTTGGAAAATACTGAGTTAGATAACAGAACCTAACTGAAGGTTTTCCAACCAGTGTGCCTCCATCTGTTGCAAAAGTACAACTCCCAGCCTGCATGGTCTGTCAGTACATGCTGGCAGTTGTAGTTTTGAAACAGCTGGAGGTTTGACCCTCCCCCCCATGTGAACGTACAGGGTACATTCACACGGGCAGGCTTACAGTAAGTTTTCAGCTTCAAGTATGAGCTGCGGCAAATTTTTCGCCGCAGCGCAAACTCCTAGCAGGGAACTCACTGTAAACCTCCGCCAGTGTGAATGTACCCTAAAAACACTACACTACCACATAATAAAGGGTAAAACACCACATATACACACCCTTACAATGTCCCCCCCCCCCCCCCCATAAAAATTATAAATGTATTGTACGGCAGTGTTTCCAAAACGGAGCTTCCAGCTGTTGCAAAACAACAACTCCACGCATTTCTGGACAGCCACTGACTGTCCAGGCATGCTGGGAGTTTAGCAATAGCTGGAGGCACCCTGTTTGGGAATCACTTGCATAGAATACCCGTATGTCTACCCCTATGCAAACCCTAATTTAGTCCTCAAATGCGCATGGCGCTCTCTCACTTCGGAGCCCTGTCGTATTTCAAGGAAACAGTTTAGGGCCACATATGGGATATCTCCGTACTTGGGAGAAATTACACTACAAATTTGGGGGACTTTTTCTCCTTTTACCCCTTATGAAAAGGAAAAGTTGGGGTCTACACCAGCCTGTTAGTGTAAAAAAAAAAAAGTTTTTACACTAACATGCTGATGTTGCCCTTTACTTTTTATTTTTACAAGAGGTTAAAGGAAAAAAAGACCCCCAAAATTTGTAACGCAATTTCTACGAAAATACCCCATATGTGGGCATAAAATGATCTGCGGGTGCATAACAAGGCTCAGGAGTGAGAGCGCACTATGTACATTTGAAGCCTAAATTGGTGATTTGCACAGGGGTGGCTAATTTTACAGCGGTTCTGACATAAACGCAAAAAAATAAATACCGACATGTGACCCCATTTTGGAAACTACACCCCTCACGGAATATAACAAGGGGTATAGTGAGCCTTAACACCCCACAGGAGTTTGACAAATTTTCGTTAAATTTGGACGGGAAAATTAAAAAAATAATGTTTTCACTAAAATGCTGGTGTTACCCCAAATTTTTTATTTTCACAACGGAAAATTGGAAAAAAGACCCCCAAAATTTTTAACCCCATTTCCTTTGAGTAAGAAAATACCACAAATGTGGATGTAAAGTGCTTGGCGGGCAAACTACAATGCTCAGAAGAGAAGGAGCGCCATTGGGATTTTGAAGAGAAAATGTGTCCAGAATTGAAGGCCACGTGTGTTTACAAAGCCCCCATAGTGCCAGAACAATGGACCCCCCAACATGTGACCCCATTTTGGAAACTACACCACTCACGTAATGTAATAAGGGGTACAGTGAGCATTTACACCCCACAGGTGTCTGACAGATTTTTGGAACAGGGGTCCATTTAATTTTTCATTTGCTCAGCCCACTGTTCCAAAGATCTGTCAAATGCCAGTGGGGTATAAATACTCACTGCACCCCTTATTAAATTTGTGAGCGGTGTAGTTTCCAAAATGGGGTCACATGTGGGGGGGTCCACAGTTCTGGCACCACGGGGGGCTTTGTAAACGCACATGGCCCTTGACTACCATTCCAAACAAATTCACTCTTCAAAAGCTCAATGACGCTCCTCCTCTTCTGAGCATTGTAGTTCGACCGCAGGGCCCTTGACATCCACACATGGGGTTTTTCCATACTCAGAAGAAATGGGGTTACAAATTTTGGGGGGTATTTTCTGCTATTAACCCTTGCAAAAATGTGAAATTTGGGGGGAAACATATCCAAAAGTCGTGAAACACCTGTTGGGTATTAAGGCTCACATAATTCCTTGTTACGTTCCTCAAGGGGTCTAGTTTCCAAAATGGTATGTCATGTTTTTTGTTTTTTTTTGCTGTTCTGGCACCATAAATGCAACATGCCCCCCAAAAACCATTTCACAAAAACGTACTCCCCAAAATCCCCTTGTCGCTCCTTCGCTTCTGAGCCCTCTACTGCGCCCGCCGAACAATTTACATAGACATATGAGGTATATGCTTACTCGAGAGAAATTGGGCTACAAATACATGTATACATTTTCCTGTTAACCCTTGTAAAAATTCAAAAATTGGGTGTTCAAGAACATGCAAGTGTAAAAAATGAAGATTGTGAATTTTCTCCTTTACTTTGCTGCTATTCCTGTGAAACACCTAAAGGGTTAAAACACTTACTGAATGTCATTTTGAATACTTTAGGGGGGGGGTTCAGATTTTAAAATGGGGTCTTTTATAGGGTATTTCTAATATGAAGACACTTCAAATCCACTTCAAACCTGAACTGGTCCCTGAAAAATCGTGAGTTTGAACATTTTGTGAAAAATTGGAAAATTGCTGCTGAACTTTGAAGCCCTCTGGTGTCTTCCAAAAGTAAAAACTTGTCAATTTTATGATGCACACATAAAGTAGACATATTGGAAATGTGAATAAAACATTTTTTTTTTGGAATATCAATTTTCCATACAAGCAGAGAGCTTCAAAGTTAGAAAAATGCTAAATTTTTAATTTTTTCTTAAAATTTTGGGATTTTTCACCAAAAAAGGATGCAAGTTACCACAAAAATTTAACACCATGTTACAGTAGAATATGTCACAAAAAATTATCTCAGAATCAGAATGATAACTAAAAGCATTCCAGAGTTATTAATGTTTAAAGTGACAGTGGTCAGATGTTCAAAAAATGCTCTGGTCCTAACCCCTTAAGGACCGGGGGTTTTTCCGTTTTTGCATTTTCGTTTTTTGCTCCTTGCCTTTAAAAAATCATAACTCTTTCAATTTTGCACCTAATAATCCATATGATTGCTTATTTTTTGCGCCACCAATTCTACTTTGTAATGACGTCAGTCATTTTGCCCAGAAATCTACGGTGAAACGGAAAAAAAAATAATTGTGCGACAAAATTGAAAAAAAAATACGCTGTTTTGTAACTTTTGGGGGCTTCCGTTTCTACGTAGTATATTTTTCGGTAAAAATGACACCTTATCTTTATTCTGTAGGTCCATACGATTAAAATGATACCCTACTTATATAGGTTTGATTTTTTCGTACTTCTGGAAAAAATCATAACTACATGCAGGAAAATTAATACGTTTAAAATTGTCATCTTCTGACCCCTATAACTTTTTTATTGTTCCGTGTATGGGGCGGTATGAGGGCTAATTATTTGCGGCGTGATCTGTAGTTTTTAACGGTACAAGTTTTTGCATTGATAGGACTTATTGATTGCTTTTTATTCATTTTTAAATGATATAAAAAGTGACCAAAAATGCACTATTTTGGACTTTAGAATTTCTTTGCGCGTACGCCATTGACCGACCGGTTTAATTAACGACATATTTTTATAATTCGGACATTTCCGCACACGGTGATACCATATATGTTTATTTTTATTTTTATTTACACTGTGTTTTTTTTTTTTATGGGAAAAGGGGGTGATTCAAACTTTTAATAGGGGAGGGGTTAAATGATGTTTATTCACTTTTTTTTTGCAGTGTTATAGCTCCCATAGGGACCTATAACACTGCACACACTGATCTTTATCATTGATCACTGGTTTCTCATAGGAAACCAGTGATTGATGATTCTGCAGCTTGACTGCTCATGCCTGGATCTCAGGCACTGAGCAGTCATTCGGCGATCGGACAGCGAGGAGGCAGGTAGGGGCCCTCCCGTTGTCCTGTAAGCCTTTCGGGATGCCGCGATTTCGCCGTGGCTATCCCGAACAGCCCACTGAGTTAACCGGCAGCTTTTAGTTTCACTTTTAGCCGGTTAAAGGGTTAATAAGGGTTAATAGCGCGCGGCGCCGCGATCGGCACTGCGCACTATTAGCGGCGGGTCCCGGCTTCACTATGATGCCGGGACCGCCATGATATGATGCGGGGATACCGTGTAACCCTGCGTTATATCACGGGAGCAGGACCAAGGACGTACCTGTACGTCCTTGGTCCTTAAGGGGTTAAGGTGTAAAATGGCCTGGTCCTTAAGGGGTTAAAGAACAAATTTACTAAGGTGCTGTACTGCAGTATGTACTCACCACCTGAAGCCTCAGCCCATCCCCCCTGTGTAGTGCTGTGGTGGCCTCCAGCTCTGTGTGTCAGGGTGAGGAGGATCGCTAAGCTCAGGCAAATGCCTGACAAGTTGTGAGGCCTTCAGAGGGCACAAGCATTAGGGTATGTTCACACTGAGGAATTCCGCGAGTAGAATTCCTCACTGTAAACATTTTCATCAGTGTTAATAGGTCTTCCGCGAGACATGTTCACACTGCGGAATTTCAATGGTGGACAATTCCGCCACTGAAAGAACATGTTCAGTGGTGACGGCGCAGTGCTCTATGGTCCTACCACCAAAGTATTTTCGGCGGCGGCCACCCAACGGACTCTCCGCAGTATGAACATACCCTTAAATGGGCACGGGCTGAAGCACCGTTTTGGGTGAAATTCACTTGATGAGCAACCATTTGTTGATGTCACAACACCTTACCTCACAGAAATGCCACAGTGGCTTACCCAACTAAAACTTATTCATTGTGGCACAGCAGTTCACCTGACTGAAACCAAACCGACTTTTGCTATAGCAGCTTACCTAATGTAAACCCACTTGTGATGTCACACCTGTTCACCTAATAAAAACACAGTTGTAATATTACAGTAGCTTACCTGACATAAACACATGTGGGTTATCACAGCAGTGTCCCCTTAGGTTACTACAAGTAGGAATGGTTAGGAATTGCATGCACTTTCATATGTAATGCTGTTTAAAGGAAAACTGTCAGCTTGCTCCCCACGCATCAACCAGCGGTACTTGCGGGGGACGCTAATCAGTTTGATGCATACCATGCCCGGATCCACCATGCCATTTGCCCGTTATCATCTTTCTTCTTGATATGCAAATTAGCTGCTAACACAGCATTGCCCAGTTATGAATATTCATGTTCTCCCTCATCATCTTCCTCTCCTGCCCGCTGATTTCAGGACTCCACTGCGCTGAAGCGGCTTCCGGATGTAGACAGGAAGCCAGCACATGCGCAGTGGAGTCCTGAAATCAGCAGGAAGGAGAGGAAGATGATGAGGGAGAACATTAATATTCATAAGCCGAGCCGTGCTGTGGGCCGGGCGGCGGTTTTGTCACAGTGGCAGATAAAGGCACTAACCTTGCCCATGCCAGTTAGCAGCTAATTTGCATATCAAGAAGAAAGACGATAATGGGCGAATGGCGTGGCGGATCCGGGCATGCTATGCATCAAACTGATCAACGTAATTTGCACTACCAGCCAGTACCCAATATTTCGAGAAGATATGGACGAATATTCATCCTATGTTCGTGAAATGCGCATATTCGTTGTCTTTTTTTCATGCGAAAAGTCGGGAATGACATTTGCATAGTGCACATGCACAATTATATCTTTCACCTAAAAGAAGGGATGGATCAGTGTCCTCTGACTGGAAGTGCCGATATTGGAGAATATTTGCATATTTTAGCAAATTTGCATATTTGTGCATATTTCCATATTCGCATATATTTGCATATTTGCAAAAAAAATTAAAGAATATTCATCATTACAAATATATATCACTATATTCTAAATATTTGCTAAATGGCAAAGTGCCGATATTCGCTGTAAAAATTTGCATTTCAAATATTCGCGCTCAACACTAATACTGTGAAATGTTTCCTGCTATGCGGCTAAGTTTCTACTTCTGTTTTGGACTTTAGCGATCCAAAAAAGTGATGGAGATACCTTTTTTAATAAAATTTTGTAGGGTACCATTTAAAAAATAATAATAAAAAAGATACTGCCATCCTCCAGAATAATTTATAGATGCGGCTGGATGCTCTTCTATGGTCCCCTGCACTGACGTATTTATACACCTTTTCATATTTCCTGCAGAGAGCTGTGATTGGCCAGCCAATCACAGCTCTCTGTGGGAAATAGGAATATGTGTATATATATGCGTCAGTGCAGGGGACCATAGAAGAGCGGACGGCTGCATCTATACATTATACAGGAGGATCACAGCAGGTGTCAGGAGTGACATTCGCTGTGATCTTTCCTTAACTGCAGGTACTACTAATCCCAACATGGAGCGCACACTGCTCCATGCTGGGAGCTGTAGTACCTGCATTAATAGACAGATCGCAACAGGTGTCAGAAGTTACAATCGCTGCGGTCTGTCTATGATCAGCTCCCAGCATGGAGCACACTCTCAGAGTGTGCTCCATTTTAGGAGTAGTAGTACCTGCAGGTAAGAACAGATCACAGCGGGTATCACTACTGACATCCGCTGCAATCGTCCTGTCTATAGCAGAGATGCAGAGCGGCTCTATACAGCGCTTGCATCTCTGCACTATACTCTGGCCGGCCACTTACTCATTCATATTTCCCGCAGAGAGCTGTGATTGGCTGCAACCTTCTGGCCAATCACCACTCTGGGCGGAAAATATGAATGAGTGATGTTCTATTCACATCACTGGCCAGAGTACAGAGCAGAGATGTGAGCGCTGTATAGAGCCGCTCAACATCTCTACTATATTATGGACAATCGCATCGGGTGTCACGACTGACACCTGGGCCGATATGTCTATTAGTACAGGTACTACTACTCCCATCATGGAACAGTCTGTTCCATGCTGGGAGTAGTAGTACTACCTAAAAAATTTAGAAAAAAAAGTTAAAAACACACACACTTTATTAAAAATTAATAAAAATGTATTTAGAATTTTTTTTTTATAATTTCATTAAATACATTTTTTCCATCACTACTGCATCCTTTTTTTTTCTTTTCTTTTTTTGGTAGTCAAGAAATATTGGGTACCAAAAAAAACTGCAAAAAATGCAATTTCCACACAAATGAAAAAACGCCAGAAAAAACGCCTGACGCAGGAAATTGCACTGCCGTTTTTTCAGGCTTTTTTTTTCTTGCGTTTTTTTTTTTTTTTCATACCAGAAAACTGCAGGACAAAAAAAACAAGTAGAAACTTTGCCTTACAGTGTGCCTTTGATATGTTGCATACAGGAAATGCAAAGTCTAAAAAAGGTTTCCCATACACTAAAACTATAAAGACCATTTAGAAGGGAAGCAGAGCCTAGTCCAGTCCTCTTTTCAGAAAGAAGTTAGTCAGGATAGTGAATAGTGTAGTTCAAATATTTGCAGCTGCCCATGGCTGCCCATAGCCTTAAAGGGGTTATCCACCATAAGGTGATTTTAGTATGTACCTGGCAGACAGTAATTAGGAAGGATCTGCACTTGTCTTGGGGCTAAATGGCTATGTTGTGAGATTACCATAATACTGTGGCTAGCTTTTTTGGCAACTTGTATTTCCTGTTTGACTTTTCTTTTTTTGACTACAAATCCCATAATTGCATTTTCCTCCCTCCCACACATCAGCCAACCCACCCATTGAAACATAAATGAGCTGCAGCCATTCAAAAGAACTGTGGTTTTCTCGGCCACATTGCAAGCTGGGAAAAATCTGAAACAACAGTCATTTGTATGCTGATAAAAATTGGAGTGAAAATCACAGATGAATTTTGAGAAAACTGTCACTCACAGGTACAGACACTATATTATGAACTACAATAACTTTACAGCCCCTGTAGCATAGTCAAATAAAAAAAATTCCTGGAATACCCCTTTAAAACACCCCATTAAGGTAATTGCCATTAGGGTTATTCTAACATACTAGGTTTAGTGCGGGGAAATAGCTGTCAGATTCTCTTTAACTACTAAATGGGGCACAGAGGGGACCCAAATGTTAGATGTGTATATATATATATATATATATATATATATATATACATACACACACATTTTTTTTTTGTAACAATGTGACATTACTAAAGAAATTACACTCTGCAACAATGTAAAGTAATCTGGGGCAATTGGCATCAGCCTCATAAGGTTTTTTTTTGAAGAAAATGAAGAATGTCCAACCTACGGAAACTCAGCTTTATTGAAGATTAAAAGCAGGTAATTCACACCATGGTACACAGCATCCAAACATCTGGACGCGTTTCAGGTGGGCAACCACCTTTTAACACAGACTGTGACGCGTCCAAATGTCCAGATAATGTGTACCATGGTGTGAATTACCTGCTTTTACTCTTCAATAAAACTGAGTTTCTGTATGTTGGACTTCATTTTCTTCAGTCTGATCTACACATTCGGGTCAGTGCTATTCAGTGCACAGGAGTTCTGGGTTGGTGAGCTGGCTTCCCTTGTTTGCATCATAAGGGTTTTTTGCATTCCTCTGGATTCACACAATATGGTCACAATAGGGATATATGTTAAACCTGATGGGCTCTGGTCTTTTATCAACCTTATGAACTATGTAACTATGGGGCACAGTGGTGATTTATTTTAGTTTTTTTTTTTTTTTAAATGTTGATACTGTAAACCCACTGTTACTGTAAACTAGCTGATGTAATGACACAATTTATTACTAAGGTTTGTTAGGCCTAGCAACAGAACATGTGAATCATTAATTATAATACTGTTATGACAACAATATTACATAGTCCAAAGAGGGCAAAGACATCACTAGTACGGAGCTGTTCTGGCTTCTACGCATTGTCGCAAAGCTCCATCATGTACATAAGTTCTAAAATAATTGCAATTCAGGCCTAAATTAGTTTAATCATTAACCATTGTCATTATGTAATCATTGTTCCTATGAGATGGTTTGGCAGCTTTTAAATGTAAGCTAACAAATTCAACCCCGTTATTTGATCTTTTTACTGAGCGAAAAGTGAATTTTGGCTACCTATCTTGATGTTTCCATTTCTTGTTACTCATCCCATTTTGCTATGGGGCATTATAAATTCTAGTCACACCCCTGATAACAAGCACTAACATCCCATTTATGAACATGATCATTCATGATGGTCACTGCTCGAGGAGGTTAAAGACGTCATAAGTAGATGTTATCAATTGTTTGCAGTCTTTATGTTATACAAGTGCCCCTTGAAGAAGTACTAAATCTATAAATTAATTAGAACGTAACACAAGAAATATAATTTGCCAATTTGTATAATCTCTGAATGATCATGAAACAAAAAGTTTTAAAAATTCTGCAGGAACCACAGGAGAAATGTGGGTGGAGAGAAGTATGGGGCACTTTGGAATTCAACTGCCCAACCCTTTAATTCTCAAAGAGACAAGCCACCAGCAGAAGAATGCAGCAGCAGCTTTCCCATCCTTTCACCTTTCAGAAAAAAATGCCTGTTTTACTAGCTCACTCAAGCATGGAGTAAAATAGGGGTTATATATAAAAACAAAATAACCTTTTACTATTAGCCCAATTTGCCCCTCACAGTGTCTAGTTGGAAATACAGCCCTGTGTTTTTGTGACTACTGTGGTGTCTGGGGTATTGCAATGATATTACGGGGTCTGGTGGTATTAACCCTTACTTGTTATGACACCAGGGTGTGGTTGGCTTAGTATTGGAGATCCTGCCGCCAACCGGCCCACAAACGGCAGGGATAATTAACGGAATGTACACTGCAGATTTTATGAGATAACTGGAAACTTTTACTTGAACTTTTATGCAAACAGTCTTTACAATTGTACAGTTTCTCTTGAGGTAACCAGGATGCAGGTTGCTCACAGGCTTTGCTGGGACTAATAGTTTTTAGCTTTAAAGGGTACCTCTCATCAAGTAAACTTTTGATATATTTTAGATTAATGAATGTTGAATAACTTTCCAATAGCATGTTAATGAAAAATATGCTTCTTTCTATTGTATTTTTCCCGATCAGTCCTGTCAGCAAGCATTTCTGACTCATGCTGGAGTCCTAAACACTCAGAGCTGCCAGCCTGCTTTGTTCACAGCCAAACAGGCTGTGAACAAAGCAGACTGGCGGCTCTGAGTGTTCTCCTTTGTGAACAAAGCAGACTGGCAGCTTGTAGTGTTTAGGACTCCAGCATGAGTCTGAAATGCTTGCTGCCAGGACTGGTAGGGAGACCCCTAGTGGTCATTTCTTCAAAGTGGAAAATTTAATAGAAAGAAGCATATTTTTTAATAACATGCAATTGTAAAGTTATTCTGCATACAATAATCTATGATATATCAAAAGTTTTTTTTTGATGAGAGGTACCCTTAAAGCAGGCCACTGTGCTACTAATTATAAGATTTGAGTGGAATAGTAGTAACACAGGATTTGTAGGTTGAGCTTTATAACTCACGGTTTTAGTGGCTGCTGGTCCTTTAGGCTTTAGCCTAGTTGAGATGAATGAAGATATGCTGATTGTGCTTGCTTGATAGTCCGGAACTAAGAGCAGGAACAAGAGCAGGAACCAAGAGAGCAAATTTTGTGACTACAGCCCCTTAGATACATGGGGGACTGGACTAATCCCATTGGCGGCAAAGCCTGTAAGTCCTGAACCCAGAGAACTCTGGGTACATCACATGACATTACCACATGACCCAGGAAGGTCCTAAATATCCATACAACTATTATAACATATAACATGACCTAGGAAGGTCCTTTACATTTAGATTACCTCTATATACATTAAATAATATACAGTAACAGATTTATGTGAGACGAACAAGGGGTAAGCCCTGCAGGAGAGCCCTGTGGAAATGTAGGGACTCTAGCTGGGGGGACTTTAGACAGGGACAGGACAAGGTCCTGTACCGGGACACCACACTACTCTATGCGGGCCTCAGATAGGATAGCATGAACCTAGTGACAGATTCTGTTTTACCTTTTTTATGTCGTCCAGATGCGGTATTGGTGGCTGGCCGTGGGAGGGGGTGAGGAAAAGCACAGGTAGCTTTCTCTTCATGACTCATACATGGTTTATCTGGTGTATGCCCCTTATAGACAAATGGCACTATAGGTTTGTACTTCAATATGTTCACACAATGTGGGGTAGGATAACACTAATAATGCTCCATTTAAATGTTAGACACAGATGAGTAGTAACTCACGATTACTATGTTCGATTCTTGCATTCTCATTTTCAATCTTGAAACAAAGTGGAGATTGATAGCAAAAACAGATGGATCTGAGCTGAGATGTCCTTCCTGCTCAACACCTTGGATGTGACAGCATTGTGACTAATAACAAAGCAGGCCTGTTCCCATACTATGCTTCCCTTTCATGGCATAGCCTAATCCGATGACTATAAAACATGTTGTGTTGTCATGCTTTTTTTAATACAGTTTTGTTAGCCAAACAAATGATTGGATACTAAAGAGTGAAATAGATCAGATTTTACACAAATGGGGGGATTCTCAAAGAGCTTTGCGTCCAAAAAAAATCAATGTTGCGCCAAAATTTTGGCGCAAAAAGTATTGACCACATTTTTTAAGAGCTTTTTGCCGCGGTTAACACTGTTCACATCAGTTTTGTGAAAGTGGGCGTGTCCACGTATATTGTCTGGTTTACATGATATTTTCAAAGGGGTAAGAGTCCGGTTTACATAAAAAATTTCACACCAGCTTTTTGATAGAAATCACAGAAATGGTTATGTTTTTATTGTTTTTTTAGATTTTTTGGGGAAAAGGTGTTTTTTTTTTCTTGGTCACTGCACCTGCACTCACATTTAAAGTACAACTGCAGCTGTATGACACGTATCCCCTATCCACAGGATAGAGGATAAGTTTTTGATTGAGGGGGTCCGACCGCTGGGACCCCCCACGATCTCCCTAACAGGGCGCCGCCATTAGCGCTCATGGTAAGCACTAAGGCGCGTAGTGTCGACCTAGAGGTCGACGGTGATGCCCCGTCTTCTCCCCGTCCCCATACAGTTCTATGGGGGACCCCCGGGATCTCGACTGCAGCACCCACCTGTTGCGGCTTCTGGCAGCGCTGGAGGCTCTCATCCTAATGCCTCACGACCACAGTGACGGGAGACCGTGACATCACGACTCTGCCTCTGTGTGATGTCATGCCCCGCCCCCTCAATGCAAGTCTATGGGAGGGTGCGTGATGGCTGATTTTTAAGAATGTAGTTTTTTTAGTCCAAACATGTCGCAAACACTGTCGCACATGTGTGCGCCTAAATTTAGTACACAAAACCCGATAAAAACTGTCGGGTTCAGTTTAGGAAATGAGGGCCAATGTGTTTGAAAACACAAACCTACTGTATAGGAGCGTAGTGTGTGGTCTAACTATTGTAAAGAGGCATGTGGGGCCAAACTGCTATATTGAGGCGCAAAGTAGGTACTATTACTGTGCAAGGGAGTATAGTGGTAAGGAGGGTTCTGGAGGGAAGAGCCTAAAATGTTTGTCTGGCAGAATCTGCAGAGATGAGTTTTGGCCAGGAGGAGTCTTCATAATGGCCCAGAACAGAAGGCGAAGAAAAGTGAATGACTTCAATCATAAAATATGTCACCTGAGATTCACTCAAAGAGGATGTCAGTCACTGGATGTAACTGCACTGTGATCACTGTAATCATGTGTATGTATGATGTTTGCATGTATGTGTTATGTGACGTGTGTGTGTGCATGATGTGTGTATATGTATGTTTTATGTGTGAGTACATGTATCATGTGTGTTTGTATTATTGTGTTTGTGTATGAATGTTGTGTGAATGTATATGCATAATGTGTGTAGAATGTGTGTATGTATGTAATGTATGTATGTATGTAGGTGTAAGAGCGATGTATATATGCATGGGGGGGTTGGGGTCTGGAGGCAGCGTGTGTATGAATGATGTGTGTATGTACTGTATGTATGATGTATGAATGATGTGTGTGTATGTACTGCATGTATGATGTATGAATGATAGATGTTGTGTAAGCAAGATGTATGTATGATGTGTGTAAGCTAGAAGGATATATGTATGATGTGTGGACATGTATTATGTTGGGGGATCTGGAGGCGGCAGGTGTATGTATGATATGTGTTTATGTATGATGTATGTATGATGTGTATGTATTGTGCATGTGTGGGGAGCCCAGAGGCGGCGTGTGTATGAATGATGTGTGTGTATGATGTATGAATGATGTGTGTAAGCAAGATGTATATGTATGATGTGTGGACATGTGTGTAAGCTAGAAGGATGTATGTATAATGTGTGGAGATGAATTATGCAGAGGGATCTGGAGGCGGCAGGTGTATGTATGATGTGTGTGTATGTATGTATAATGCATGTGTTTGGGGGTCCGGAGGTGGCGTGTGTATGAATGATGTGTGTATGTACTAAATGTATGATGTATGTATGAATAATGTGTGTGTATGAATGATAGATGTGTGTAAGCAAGATGTATGTATGTATGATATGTGGGAGGGTACAGCGTATAGCATGGTTATTTTTGAGGGTTTATATTCAGGGGCTCAGTGTGTGGCAGTATTATATTCAGGGTGAACAGTAGGTGGCAGTATTATATTCAGGGGTTACAGTGGGTGACAGTATTATATGCAGGAGGTACAGTGGATGGTAGTTTTATATTCAGAGGGTACAGTGTGTGGCAATATTATATTTAAGAGGTACAGTGTGTGGCAGTATTATATTCAGGGTGAACAGTAGGGGGCAGTATTATATTCAGGGGTACAGTGGGTGGCAGTATTATATGCAGGAGGTACAGTGGATGGTAGTTTTATATTCAGGGGGTGCAGTAGGTGGCAGTATTATATTCAAGGGGTACAGTGGATGGTAGTTTTAGATTCAGGGGGTACAGTAGGTGGCAGTATTATATTCAAGGATTACAGTGGATGGTAGTTTTATATTCAGGGGGTACAGTAGGTGGCAGTATTATATTCAAGGAGTACAGTGGATGGTAGTTTTATATTCAGGGGGTACAGTAGGTGGCAGTATTATATTCAAGGAGTACAGTGGATGGTAGTTTTATATTCAGGGGTGCAGTAGGCGGCAGTATTATATTCAAGGGGTACAATGGATGGTAGTTTTATATTCAGGGGGTACAGTAGGTGGTAGTATTATATTCAAGGAGTACAGTGGATGGTAGTTTTATATTCAGGGGGTACAGTAGGTGGCAGTATTATATTCAAGGAGTACAGTGGATGGTAGTTTTATATTCAGGGGGTACAGTAGGCGGCAGTATTATATTCAAGGAGTATACTGGGTGGTAGTTTTATATTTAGGGGATTAAGTAGGTGGCAGTATTATATTCAAGGAGTACAGTGGGTGGCAGTATTATATGCAGGAGGTACAGTGGATGGTAGTTTTATATTCAGGGGGTGCAGTGGGTGGCAGTATTATATTCAGGGGGTCCAGTGGATAGCAGTTTTATATGCAGGAGGTACAGTGGATGGTAGTTTTATGTTCAGGGGGTGCAGTGGGTGGCAGTATTATATTCAGGGGGTACAGTATTTAGCAGAATAATAATGATTATTGTCTTCATACAGAGGATGAGGATCTACTGACTAAGTGAGGAGCCTATGATGTCTGGGCGTAAGACTCTGCTGAGAAGATGGAGCTCGAGGATGTCTTGACGTCTGGACCAGATGAAGAAGAAAAGAAAAGACAACAGAGAAGACGTAACTCAGGTCACTGATATCATTGTGTTTTCTCCTGACTGTCCCATCAGAGCTGGAGTCACTTGTTAGTTCTGCAGTGATGATGGGGGATGTTGTACCCTAATCTGTGACTCTCCAGCGGTTGAAAAACTACAACACCTATAATGCCTGAGGCTCTCCAGAAATGATGGGAGTTAAAGCTTTATAACAGCTGATTGGGTGATTAGTGGGGGTCCTAGCAGTTGGACCCCCCTCCAGAAAAATGGGCTGCTCATTCTTAAATGCCTGTTTTGTCTGTCTGGCCCTGCCTGTTAGTCACTTATATTCTTGTGTATTCCCCTGACTGTGTCCCATCAGTGCTGTAGTCACTTATATATTTGTGCAGCCGAGTAAGGGGTCGTCCAGGATTGGGGAAGAGGGTCGTTAGGTGGTAGGGGGCCCAGGGCAATATTTCGCACCGGGGCCCCGTGGTTTATAGCTACGCCCCTGCGTACATGTGTTAGCTATGTCAGGATTCGGCAAGCTGGAGTATAAAGTCCATGGCAATCTGGGACCATGGTAGCTCAGGAACAGGCAAAGGATGAAGGAGACCGGCAGGCTTCTGGCGAGGAGTCTTGTCCCGGGCACAGACTGTACAAGCCCGAACAAAATCAGCAACATCTGCTTCCAGGGTAGGCCACCAATAAAATCGAGAGATGAGCTGGATGGACTTTTTGATGCCAGCATGGCCGGCAAGGTGCGAGGAGTGTCCCCACCTGAGAATCTTGAGGCGCTGGCGTGGAGGGACGAAAGTCTTTCCAGGAGGTGTTTGTCTGATGGAAGCTGGGGAAGAGGAGATCAGACAGTCAGGAGGAACAATGTGTTGCAGGGGGGCTTCCATTTCAGAGGCATCAGAGGAACGAGAGAGGGCGTCAGCCCTGATGTTCTTGTCAGCAGGGCGAAAATGAATTTCAAAGTTAAAACGGGCAAAAAACAACGACCATCTAGCCTGGCGTGGGTTCAGCCGTTGGGCAGACTGAAGATAAGAGAGATTCTTATGATCTGTGTATATGATAATTGGGTATTTGGAGCCCTCCAGCAGGTGCCTCCATTCCTCGAGGGCTAGTTTTATGGCCAGCAGTTCTCGATCACCAATGGAGTAATGTTATATCCAGAAGAGTTTTTTTGTAGGAGTACAGCTCCGACTCCCACCGAGGAGGCGTCTACTTCCAGAGATAAGGGTTTAGATGGATCCGGTCTGGAGAGTACAGGAGCAGAAGAAAAGGCAGTTTTGAGTCGGTTAAATGCCTCGTCCGCTTGGGGAGGCCAGGACTTAGGGTTGGCATTTTTCTTGGTTAGGACCACAATTGGGGCCACAATGGTGGAAAAATGTGGAATAAATTGTCGATAGTAATTGGCAAACCCCAAAAAGCGTTGGATAGCTCGGAGTCCGGAGATGCGTGGCCAATCTAACACGGCTGACAGTTTGTCTGGGTCCATTTGAAGTCCCTGGCCGGAGACTAAATATCCTAGGAAGGGAAGAGATTGGCATTCAAAGAGACATTTCTCCATCTTGGCATACAATTGATTGTCACGGAGTCTCTGGAGCACCAGGCGGACATGACGGACATTTCATTTACAAAGTCCTGGAAGACAGCAGGGGCGTTGCAGAGCCCAAAGGGCATAACCAGATATTCAAAGTGTCCGTCTCTGGTATTAAATGCGGTCTTCCACTCATCCCCTTCCCTGATGCGGATGAGATTATATGCACCTCTTAAATCCAATTTGGTGAAGATGTTAGCGCCACGTAGGCGATCAAATAGTTCCGAGATAAGAGGCAGGGGATAGCGTTTTTTTATAGTGATCTTATTAAGGCCGCGGTAATCGATGCATGGCCGTAAGGAACCGTCTTTTTTGGAGACAAAGAAGAACCCCGCTCCGGCAGGGGAGGAAGACTTGCGGATGAATCCCCTTTTTAAGTTTTCTTGGATGTAATCCGACATGGCTTGTGTTTCAGGAGCAGACAGAGGATAGATCCTGCCCCGGGGTGGAGTAGTACCAGGAAGGAGATCAATAGGGAAGTCATAAGGCCTATGAGGAGGCAAAGTCTCTGCTTGTTTTTTGCAAAAAACATCAGCATAGTCCAAGTAGGCCTTGGGGAGACCTGGTATAGGAGGAGCCATAGGGGTTTGACTGGCAGGACTGGGGGCAGACGTGAGGCATTTTTTGTGGCAAGAAGCACCCCAGTTCTTGATTTCCCCGGTGGTCCAGTCGAGGGTAGGGGAATGGCGTTGGAGCCAAGGCAATCCGAGAAGAATTTCAGAAGTGCAGTTAGCGAGGACCAGAAATTAAATTTTTTCGTGATGGGGTCCAATGCACATTAATAGTGGTTCTGTGCGGTAACGCACAGTACAGCCCAATCTTTCACCATTAACTGAGGCGATGTAGAGAGGTCTGGCGAGACTGGTCACTGGGATGTTGAACCTGTTAACGAAAGAGGCTAAAATAAAATTTCCTGCAGATCCAGAATCCAAGAAGGCCACAGCTGAGAAGGAGGAGTTAGAAGAAGAAATCCGCACAGGCACAGTACGACGTGGAGAAGCAGAGTTCACATCTAGAGCTGTCTCACCTTTGTGCGGGATCGGAGTGCGTCTTTCCTGACGTGGAGGATGGATAGGACAATCCATCAGGAAGTGTTCGGTACTGGCACAGTACAGGCATAGGTTCTCATTGCGGTGGCGTGTCCTCTCTTGAGGTGTCAGGCGAGACCGGTCTACTTGCATAGCCTCCACGGCGGAAGGCACAGGAACAGATTGCAGCGGACCAGAGAAGAGAGGAGCCGGGGAGAGAAACTGCCTAGTGCGAACAAAGTCCATATACTGACGGAGCTCCTGGCGTCTTTCGGAAAAGCGCATGTCAATGCGGGTGGCCAAATGAATAAGTTCATGCAGGTTGGCAGGGATTTCTCGTGCGGCCAGCACATCTTTGATGTAACTGTATAGGCCTTTTTTGAAGGTCGCGCAGAGGGCCTCGTTATTCCAAGATAATTCGGAGGCGAGAGTACGAAATTGGATGGCGTACTCGCCTACTGAAGAATTACCCTGGACCAGGTTCAGCAGGGCAGTCTAGGCAGAAGAAGCTCGGGCTGGTTCCTCAAAGACACTTCGAATCTCAGCGAAAAAGGACTGTACGGAGGCAGTGACAGGATCATTGCGGTCCCAGAGCGGTGTGGCCCATGACAGGGCCTTCCCAGACAGGAGACTAACCACAAAAGCCACCTTTGACCGTTCAGTTGGAAATTGGTCCGACATCATCTCCAAATGCAGCGAACATTGTGAGAGAAAACCTCGGCAAAGTTTAGAGTCCCCATCGAACTTGTCCGGCAAAGATAAACGGAGGCTGGATGCGGCCACTCGCTGTGGAGGAGGTGCAGGAGCTGGCGGAGGAGATGGTTGCTGAAGCTGTGGTAGAAGCTGCTGTAGCATAACAGTCAGTTGAAACAGCTGATGGCCTTGTTGCGCTATCTGTTGCAACTGTTGGGCGACCACCGTGGTAAGGTCAGCGACAACTGGCAGTGGGACCTCAGCGGGATCCATGGCCGGATCTACTGTCAGGATTCGGCAAGCTGGAGGTGGATCCTCTGTGTCAGAGAGGGATTGGCGTGGACCGTGCCTGCGGACCGGTTCTAAGTTGCTACTGGTATTCACCAGAGCCCGCCGCAAAGCAGGATGGTCTTGCAGCGGCGGTAGCAACCAGGTCGTATCCACCGGCAACGGCTCAACCTCTCTGACTGCTGAGATAGGCGCGGTACAAGGGATTAGGCAAGAGCAAGGTCGGACGTAGCAGAAGGTCAGGGCAGGCAGCAAGGATCATAGTCAGGGGCAACGGCAAGAGGTCTGGAACACTGGCTTGGGACATACAAGGAACGCTTTCACTGGCACAATGGCAACAAGATCCGGCAAGGAAGGGAAGGGGAAGTGAGGTTATATAGGGAAGTGCACAGGTGAACACACTAATTAGAACCAGGCGCCAATCAGTGGCGCACTGGCCCTTTAAATCGCAGAGAGCCGGCGCGTGCACGCCCTAGGGAGCGGGGCCGCGCGCGCCGGGACAGAACAGACGGGGAACGAGTCTGGTAAGCGGGCCAGGATGCGAATCGTGAGCGGGCGCGTCCCGCATCGCGAATCGCATCCCGGCTAGAGACATTATCGCAGTGCTCCCGGTCAGCGGGTCTGATCGGGGCGCTGCGAACAGGAAAACGCTGCGAGCGCTCCGGGGAGGAGCGGGGACCCGGAGCGCTCGGCGTAACAAGCTATTGGGAGGGGAATGCAACAACCAGAAGTTCTGGTGCCACCTTATCCCTCTAAGAAACAAAGGGGTCAGGTGCAAAAATCCATCATATCCGACTTTTCTCTCCACATCATCATCTGTCAGTGGAGAGTCAAGAGGCTGCCATATATCTTATACAGTCAGCCGAACCCTGTGTATGTACACCCTAAGAGGCCTCAGCTGTCCCATGTGAACTATAGTGAACAGGGAAATTGGAAAACTGAGATGATGAGTTGTAAAAGCGTACTATAATGTTACTGTTGGATTCATGGATATGGAATCAGAAAGAAAAAATACATATTGCTAGTAATCTCATTTGCTGCAAAATTAATTTTTATGAACAGTCTTAAATGAGCGCTGTCAGATAGAGTGGAGTGTCAGCATGTGATAAGGCAAGGGAAGAGACTAAAGGGATGGCTAGGCGTTGTGGTGCACCACAGCCACATCACTGTGTTGTCACTGAGGCTTGAAGATACAGTCTTTATCAAACTTCCACTCCTGGTGGTAAAGGATAGTATAGATATTTATCTGCTGCTTAAAGGTGTGTTTCACTAGTCCCTGAATGCTTCTGCCTTGAGTTGGAGCGTAATGTCCCTGGTTGGCTCACAGGGGTTTTGAAAATGAAAGAAAGTCCTCACTCACTTTGGGGTGAGATTTATCTAACCTGTGCAGAGGAAAAGGGCAGCAGTTGTCCATAGTAACCAATAAGATTGCTTCTTTAATTCTTAAAAAGTATTTGTTGCTCTGGGCAACTGGTCCAATTTTTCCGCTGCACAGGCTTTGTTAAAGGGGTACTCCGGTGAAAACCTTTTTTCTTTTAAATCAACTGGTGGCAGAAAGTTAAACATATTTGTAAATTACTTCTATTAAAAAATCTTAATCCTTCCTGTACTTATTAGCTGCTGAATACTACAGAGGAAATTCTTTTCTTTTTGGAATGCTCTCTGATGACATCTCGACCACAGTTCTCTCTGCTGACGTTATTATAATAATAATAACGCTTTATTTATTTAGTGCTAACCACTGAGCCACCATGCTGCCCTTAGCATACATCTGCTTTGCATGGTTCCTAAAATGGACAGAGATGTCAGCAGAGAGCACTGTGTTTGTGATGTCATCAGTGTTCCAAAAAGAAAGGAATTTCCTCTGTAGCATTCAGCAGCTAATAAGTACTGGAAGGATTAAGATTTTTTAATAGAAGTAATTTACAAATATGTTTAACTTTCTGCCACCAGTTGATTTAAAAGAAAAAAGGTTTTCACCAGAGTACCCCTTTAAATCTCCCCCATTATATGGTCCTGCATTGAAAATGACAAGGGTTAGGTGTGAAGCTGCAGTTCTCTAGACCTGGCAGGAAACCCCCATATGGGTCCTAGGATAAATGCTATGAAGCCCTTGTTCCTTTCTTCTCTCTGCAGACTAGTTTACAGAAAAAGTTGAAAAGTAAAGATGCCTTCCTAAGGAGCAGGACTAAGGTTCAAACTTCAGGACATTCACATATACTACCCAAAAGCCAGTGGCTTCAAGCCATCCTGTGTAACAATGGCTTTACAAGGCTAGTAGTACATCCTCTCTCGCTCTTTAATTTCTAGCTAGGATAGGGGGCTGATTATCCCTTCGTCCCTATTCTAGAAGTTGTTACTAGGCAATATACAAGGCTAACAATACTGTAAAACATCAATAGATGACAGTGTTGTCTTACAATTGGAGGCTAAGGCCGGGGTCACACAGGTGAAAAATCTGTGGAATGTCCGCACACGGAAAACAAGTGTGGACATTCTACACATTTGACTAACCGGCAGGCACTAGGACTGCTCGGAAATTGTTGTCTCATAGATGGCAATGTATTTCCTTGTAGTAGCCGCAGAAAGAATAGACTAGTCTATTCTTTCTGTGGACGCCAGAGTCTGAATTTCCGTGCCAGAAACATCTGGCGTGAAAATTCTGCCATGTGAACAGTGCAGCAGAATCCCATTGAAATCTAAATATTTATGTTGAATTCCCGCACGAAAATTCTGCCATGTGAACATAGCCTAAGGTCAATGGGGGAAATTTATCAATGTTGGTGTAAGTAGAAGTTTTTAGTAGATCGTTTTGGTTGGTCTAAATTTGGTGCAATTGCACCAAATTTACTGTACTTGTTCAAGCCACATGATAAAATTAGTACAAAGTTCTAAATCTCCCCACAGTTCTATTTGTACACCTGAGCTGCACCTCACAGGAAAAGTGGACACAGGGATTTTGTTCTATTGCTTTGAGGCTCGGATTTCATTGAGGTTTTTTGTCCATAAGCAAAAACGCTAGAAAAACTGTCACAGCTTTTTCCTGCGTTTTGTCAGTTTTTCTTGTGTTTTTTCTTGCGTTTTTGCTGGTGTGTGGAAACAATCATTTTTGTACCCTGTGGCAATTTTTTCACTGCCTTCAGGGTAGCACTCCATGGGTCCGATGCAAAGCGCCCAGCCCACAGAGTGTAAGGAGTGATGTATAGCATATACATATAGAGGATGCAGAGCATCACTACTTACCTCCGCTGGCTGTATAGTATACAGGGGTGCATAGTGTACCCATATATACTAGCCCAGCAAGGAAAGCGTTAACCTCAGTTCCGGGTTAAGTCTTTGTGCGCTATCCTGTATATACAGCTGTCTATAGATGACTGTATATACAGGATACAGTAGGCAGACGTCAACAATTGGAGGCTCCCTGTTTAGGAACACACTGCAGTATGGGCGCACTCTCCCCAGAGGAGAGAGCCAAAAATGTACTAGCCTTTTTTTGCTTTATTTTCTTCTCATTTCAGATACGTGAATGCGGAGGACTACATCAGATTCAGTGGATTGTGATGATGACTAGCGTTTTTTATATCAATAAAAGGGTTAACGGGGGCTGTGGGGGAGTGTTTTTTTTAACCCCTTAAGGACTCATGACTTATTGGAACGTCATGAGTCCACTCCCGAACTATAACGCGGGGCCACGGCGGGACCCATGGCTAATAGCGCACAGCATTGATCGCGCTGCCGCGTGCTATTAACCCTTTAGACGCGGCGTTCTAAAGTGAAAGTGAAAGTATGCCGATTAGCTCAGGAAGCTGTTCGGGATAGCCGCGGTGAAAACACGGCATCCCGAACAGCTTACAGGACAGCCGGAGGGTCACTACCTGCCTTCTCGCTGTCCGATCGCCGAATGACTGCTCAGTGCCTGAGATCCAGGCATGAGCAGTCAAGCGGCAGAATCAACGATCACTGGTTTCCTATGAGAAACCAGTGATCAATGTAAAAGATCAGTGTGTGCAGTGTTATAGGTCCCTATGGGAGCTATAACACTGCAAAAGAAATTATGAATAAAGATCATTTAACCCCTTCCCTATTAAAAGTTTGAATCACCCCCCTTTTCCCATTTAAAAAAAAAAAACTGTGTAAATAAAAATAAAACATATGGTATCGCCACGTGCGAAAATGTCAGAATTATAAAAATATATCGTTAATTAAACCGCACGGTCAATGGCGTGCGCGGAAAAAAATTCCAAAGTCCAAAATAGTGCATTTTTGGTCACTTTTTATATCAAGAAAAAATGAATATAAAGCGATCAATAAGTCCTATCAATGCAAAAATGGTACTGCTAAAAACTTTAGATCACGGCGCAAAAAATGAGCCCTCATACCGCCCCATACGCAGAAAAATAAAAAAGTTATAGGGGTCAGAAGAGTACAATTTTAAACGTATACATTTTCCTGCATGTAGTTATGATTTTTTCCAGGAGTACGACAAAATCAAACCTTTAATCGTATGGACCTACAGAATAAAGATAAGGTGTCATTTTTACCGAAAAATTTACTGTGTAGAAACGGAAGCCCCCAAAAGTTACAAAATGGCGGGTTTTTTCCAATTTTGTCTCACAATGATTTTTTTTCCGCTCGCCATAGATTTTTGGGTAAAATGACTGATGTTATTACAAAGTAGAATTGGTGGCGCAAATAATAAGCCATCATATGGATTTTTAGGTGCAAAATTGAAAGAGTTATGATTTTTTAAAGGTAAGGAGGAAAAAACGGAAATGCAAAAACTGAAAAACGCTGAGTCCTTAACCCCTTAAGGACACATGACGTCCTAGGACGTCATGGCACCCTGAGCTTTAAGGACACATGACGTCCCAGGACGTCATGGCGTTTTCCGGTCCCTGCCGCGCGCCGGGCAGAGATCGGAAGCGGATCCCTGCTGAAATCCTTCAGCAGGGATCCAGGGCAAACGCCGAGGGGGGCCATGTCGGCCCCCCATGTCGGTGATCGCCGCAAATGGCCGGCGAAATCGCGCTAGCAATTTGCGGCGATACCGGGCTGATCGGGTCTCTGGGACCCGACCGCCCGATAATTTTGCATGATCCCGGTTTGTCACAGACAGCCAGGACCATGCTGGAGGCTAGGAGCGAGGTGGCACCTCCTCCTATCCCCTGCGATCCGTCGGTTAGCTAACCGAACAATCGCGGGGGGGGGGGCGGTTACTTCCTCCCGCCCTGCCCGGCCCCTGGAAGGCCGGACAGGATGGTGAGAAGACCGGAGGACGCGGCGGGGGACGGGGGAGTGCTGGGGACCGGCCCCGGTACTTACCTCGTCCCTGAAGACCCGGAACCCGGCGATGAAGACGGTGGCGGCGGCAACAGGCGAGTTCCTCTTCAGCCGCGTTCGGGCCCTTTACAGCAATGCACGTCGCCGTTAAGCGACATGCATTGCTGTATTGAGACCCTCTATACTACAACTCCCAGCATGCCCAGACAGCCCTTTGCGTCTGAGCATGCTGGGAGTTGCAGTTTTGCAACATCGGGAGGTCCACAGTTTTGGGACCACTGTGCCCTTCCAGATGTTGCAAAACTACAACTCCCAGCTTGCCAAGACTATCCAGGCATGCTGGGAGTTGTAGTTCTGTAACATCTGGCCCACACTGGTTGCAAAACACTGAGTTAAGTAACAAACTCTCAGTGTTTTGTAACCAGTGGGGCTCCAGCTTTTGCATCACTACAACCCCCAGCATGCACGGACAGCCAAAGGGCATGCTGGAAGTTGTAGTTTTGCAATAGCTGGAGGTTTGCATTCATTCACAATGGCAGGGGTTACAGTTACAGTATCCTGCTGCAAGTTTAAGTTGCAGCAAATTTTGCGCGGCAGCTCAAACTCCAGCGGGAAACTTGCTGTGATCCCCCGCCCATGTGACTGTACCCTAAAAACACTACACTACACTAACACAAAATAAAATAAAAAGTAAAAAACACTACATATACACATACCCCTACACAGCCCCCCTCCTCTCCCCAATAAAAATGAAAAACGTCTGGTACGCCACTGTTTCCAAAACGGAGCCTCCAGCTGTTGCAAAACAACAACTCCCAGTAGTGTCGGACAGCCGTTGACTGTCCAGGCATGCTGGGAGTTTTGCAACAGCTGGAGGCACCCTGTTTGGGAATCACTGGCGTAGAATACCCCTATGTCCACCCCTATGCAAATCCCTAATTTAGGCCTCAAATGCACATGGCGCTCTCATTTTGGAGCCCTGTCGTATTTCATGACAACAGTTTAGGGCCACATATGGGGTATCGCCGTACTCAGAAGAGATGGGGTTACAAATTTTGGGTAGTCTTTTCTTCTATTAACCCTTGCAAAATGTGAAATTTGGGGGGAAACACACATTTTAGTGAAAAAAAATATTTTTTTTTTACATATGCAAAAGTCGTGAAACCCCTGTGGGGTATTAAGGCTCGCTTAATTCCTTGTTACGTTCCTCAAGGAGTCTAGTTTCCAAAATGGTATGCCATGTGTTTTTTTTTTTGCTGTCCTGGCACCATAGGGGCTTCCTAAATGCGACATGCCCCCCTAGCAAAATTTGCTCTCAAAAAGACAAATATTACTCCTTCTCTTCAGAGCATTGTAGTTTGCCCGTAGTGCACTTCAGGTCAACTTATGGGGTACCTCCATACTCAGAAAAGATGGCGTTACAAATTTTGTGGGGTCTTTTCTGCTATTAAAGTGAATAAAAAAAATGTATTTGGTGTATCCATTTTCCTTACAAGCAGAGAGCTTCAAAGTTAGAAAAATGCAAAATTTTCAAATTTTTCATAACATTTTGGGATTTTTCACCAAGAAAGGATGCAAGTTACCACAACATTTTACCAATATGTTAAAGTAGAATATGTCACGAAAAAACAATCTTGGAATCAGAATGATAAGTAAAAGCATTCCAGAGTTATTAATGTTTAAAGTGACAGTGATCAGAATTGCAAAAAACGCTCCGGTCCTAAGGTGTAAAATGGCCTGGTCCTTAAAGGGGTACTCCGCCCCTAGACATCTTATCCCCTATCCAAAGGATAGGGGATAAGATGTCAGATCGCCGTGGTGCCGCTGCTGGGGAGCCCCGGGATCCCCGCTGCGGCACTGCGCTATCATTACAGCACTGTGCGTAATGACGGGCGATACAGGGGACGGAGCCGCGTGACGTCATGGCTCCACCCCTCATGACATCACGGCCCGTCCCCTTAATGCAAGTCTATGGCAAAGAGCGTGACGACCGCCACGCCCCCTCCCATAGACTTGTATTGAAAGGGGCGGGCCATGACGTCATGAGGGGCGTAACCATGACATAACAATGCTCCGGCCCCCGTATTGCGCGTCATTACGTGCAGAGCGAACTCACTCTGTGCTGTAATGATAGCGCAGTGCCGCAGCGGGGATCCCGGGGCTCCCCAGCAGCGGCACCGTGGTGATCTGACATCTTATCCCCTATCCTTTGGATAGGGGATAAGATGTCTAGGGGCGGAGTACCCCTTTAAGGGGTTAAATATATATTTTTTTCCAATGTGTCATGTTTTTTATAATTGAATTTCCAGGCTAAGTAGCGGAAGCCGTCTTATAAATGGAATCCATTACTAAGCCGATGCCCCAAAAACAGCTACCGCTAACCCCCAATTATTACCCTGGTACCCACCGACCCAGCCAGGAAGAGCCGGCACCAACAGGCCTGGAGAGTCAAATATGGCGCTCCTGGGCCTAAGCAGTAACAGGCTGGCATTATTTAGGCTGGGGAGTGCCAGTAACAATGGTCCTTGACCACCCTGGTAACGTCAGGCTGTTGCTGCTTGGTTGGCATTTGGCTGATACTGAAAATATGGGGAACCACACGTTTATTTATTTATTTAAAAAAATGCATAGGGTTCCCACTATTGTCAGTATCAGCAAGATACCAACCAAGCAGCAACAGCCTGACGTAAGAGGCAGCCGGGAGTGAGTTCTACTCAGCCAGCCTAATCTGCTCACCCTGGCAGCACAGAGAAGCAAGGTTCTTCAGACCTCTGCACAGCCGTAGCCGGGGGAGGGCCGACATTGCCGATGCCTGAAAGCATCATGATGATTAGCAGTGCAGCCAAAGTGACACACATGACCTTCATGTGTGTTACTGGGTGCAATGCGCTGCAGTGCTGGCTCACACTCCATAGTCCACATTCGTTGTGCCCTGCTGCAACTGCTCCAGCAAGTGCTAGTCTTTCTGCTGCCCACACAGGTTATTACTACAGTATTACGGTGTGAGCAGAAGAAGCTTTGTGTGCGGCCCTGCGACAGAGGCCTGTACTTATTTGACAGTGTCGGGAAGACAAGCCAGTACCAGTAGCGGCTCTTTCCTGTTAAGCACCATATAAATATTTAATACAGTTGGGACTGGCAGTGATTGCCAGTCGGGGTCTAGGTGCAGAGTGGTGGGCCGGCCACTGCCAGCCCACAGGGATTCCTACCGGTATCCCGGTAGGCCAGTCTGGCCCTACCTGCCTCCCCACTGGCTCCAGGCTCCTGTATACAGGTCTCAGAATTCATAATCCTTGCCACCGGACGACCGGAGCTCTGATTGGTGAATTCCCCAAATACACCTAGCAATCCCGCCCGCCCGCCCTTAAAAAAATGTTTAAGAGCTTTAAAAGGCTATTTATCATAACTCTCCTCTTGCTCATGTGGTGGTCCCCATGTGGTGGTCTCCTCTTGCTCATGTGGTGGTCAGAGTTACTTCGTTCCAGTAGCATCCTCCTGGTGGGATAACCCCTAGTCTCCTTTTCCTTCTTCAATTTTATGATGTTTGGATGTGTATGTAATTGCATATTTAATTGTATATATATTTATATATAGTGTCGCAGGACCTTAGGTCACATGATTAATGTTAATTCTATTAAGGTATGTTGAAGGACCTTCCTAGGTCACGTGTGTGGTCACATGTCTAGACCATAATTCCTTGTAAAGTGAATGACAGATGGTATGGACCAATGAGCTCAAGGCCAGCCCCTGCCCATATAAGGGAGCTGCCAGCCAATCCTCGCTCTCTTGGGTTCCAGACTAGTGGAGAGAGAGAAGAGATCTATGCAACTTCCAAAGATAAGCTTAGGCCTGAAGCCTGACAGCCTCAGCCTGAATCTAATCGTGAGTTACGATACCAATCCCTGCTAAAGCTAGCGTGACTGCTGGACCTAAACTCAATCCCCTAAATCCAGCGGAACAGCGCATATCAATCTCCTGAGCTTAAAACTCACAAGGTCCCAACCAACTGTCAGGATCCAAATAGACTCTTGTACAAAGACTGTTCCTGTTTAATGTTGCATAAAACCTGCAGTAAAAGTTCCAACAGTTTTCTGAAAACCTATGGTTGTGGACATTCATTTATTATACCTCCCTTTCGTTGTTGGGACGGGTGGCGATAGGACAAGCATATACAGAGGTGCCCTCACCCTGGCATCACGAGTGATAAGGGTTAAACAAGCACCCTTTAGTTACTGCACAGCTACACCCCATATACCCCACAACCCCAGGCTACCACACTCACATAGTGTGAGCTGCCGGCAGGAGGATGTGGGAGTACCCCAGCAGGCTCTACGTCACTGAGCCTGCTAGGGGGGGCTGCTTCCGCCCTCACTTTGCTGGGGGGGCTGCTTGTCCTCAGTGTACGGAGCGCTGCTTGTTCTCAGTGCACGGAGCGCCGCTTGTCCTCAGTGTAAAGAGCCCCGCTTGTCCTCAGTGTACAGAGCCCCGCTTGTCCTCAGTGTACAGAAACCCGCTTGTCCTCAGTATACAGAGTGTTGCTTGTCCTCAGTGTACAGAGCCCTGCGGGGTATGCGTGTGAGCACAGCACTCCCGTCTGACTGATTGACAGGCTGCGCTGAGCTCGCCATGTGCTCAGCCAGTGCAGTGATTTTGGACTCAAGGCCAGCGTAACTCTGAAATCAATTAAAAAGCTTCCGGCCAAGGACTCCTAGGGAGACCCCTAGTGGCCACATTTTAAAAATGAAAATACACATCAAAGGAAGCATTTTTTTTTTTTTTTTATTAAATCCAATTACAAAGTTGTTACATATACAATCAGCTCTAACATATCAAAAAAAAATGTGATGAAAGGTACCATTTAATAAATGCAGATCACAGCGGGTCTCTGGAGAATGACCTTCTGCGATCTGCCCTTCAGCCCCTGGACTATAACTCCCATCATGGGCAGTCTTTCCATGATGGGAGTAGTAGTCCTAACTTTCCCAAAAGAATCCTGCAGCCGTGGGATGTGCAAGTGCCGTCCCTTAGTGCTGCGGTACTACAATTACTCCCACCATGGGACAGACTCTGTCCCATGATCGGAGTAGTTGTAGTTTAGCAGTGTTGAGGGATGGCTCCTGCATCCCCGGCTGTCTTGCTAGGACACTTTCCTACGTGTCCTTTTTATGGTGTATTTTTGCATAAAAAAACTTATTTGCGCAAAAAAAAAATGCATCTAATAAAAAAAAAGGCACATGATAAATTAGTATCCACTGCAAAATGCATTCCACAATACACAAAAGAATGGACTACTTGCTTTTTGCTCTATCAAAAAAGACGCACAAAAAAGACGCAAAATAACTCACTACGCAAAAATTTGCGCTACATATATAAAAGAAAAAGCTTCCACCACTAATGATAAATTCCCCCTGTATTTAAAAGGTTAACCCTTTCTCTATATGCCAGGAATGATGGTATGATTATAAGAAAGTGCAAACCAGTACAAAATACATGAAAGGGGTACTCCAGGGAAGTTAAGAAACATAAAAATGCCCCAAAGCCACCACAATACCTGCTCTGCGTCTCCTGTAGTTATCCATGTGGTTTTTGCAGCTCCTTGTCTTTTCTTTTAGACTATCCTTCCCCAGCAATAAATCATGCTGTGCTCTGAATAGCAGAAGTCAGAGATTAGATTTTCAGCAGAAAGACAGCAGCTATGTGCTAAGTTGTGATTGAGAATCTTCACTGCTCTTCTCTCACAGCTCACAAGATCCTCACACAGGGAAGGGAGGGGGAGAGGGAGGTGTGACTGTACAGCCAGAGCTCTAGACCAAACAGAACTCAGACAGAAATCAGGTACTGTTGTCTTGAAGGGAGGGGGGCTAGGTCTCAAAGGAGACCAAAAAAATTTAGTTTTTCTCTCACTTGCTGCATGTAAGTCACAGCTCAAAGTGGGAAACTGCTCCATATAGCTAATGAATGATATTTAGACAAATACATAGGTTGGTGAGAGGGAAAGGATGGGCTATGGGTTTAGTTCCCCGGAGTACCCCTTTAATTCTGCATATAAATATGTAAAAATATACAAGTAGACAAGAATCACCCAAAGCCTATCCAGGCCAGGGGCAGATCCAGAGTCTAGTCTCGGGAGGGGCACTATCAGAGTATCGTGTGGTGGTCGACATGCCCCCTCCCATAGAATTGCATTAAAGGGGTGTGACTTGACGTAATGAGGGGTGTGGACGTGACGTCAGAACCCCCGCAGCCCACACCCAGCGTTTGGGACAAATTGTTCCTAACACTGGGGCAGTGGAGTACCCCTTTAAGTACACTGCAAAAGTCCCTCACATTTAGTATGCAGCATAGTTCCTCCACATTAGATAGACAGCATAGTTTCCCCCAAATTAGGTTGGCAGTATAGTTCTGCCACATTAGGTAGGCAGTATATTTTCCCCACATTTGGTAGGCAGTATAGTTCCCCCACATTAGGTAGGCAGTATAGTTCACCAAAAATTTGGTTGGCAGCATAGTTTTCCCACATTAGGAAGGCAGCATAGTTCCCCCACATTAGGTTGGCAGCATAATTCCCCCACATTAGGTAGGCAGTATAGTTCCTCCACATTAGGTAGGCAGTATAGTTCCTCCACATTAGGTAGGCAGTATAGTTCCCCCACATTAGGTAGGCAGTATAGTTCCCCCACATTAAGTTGGCAGCATAGTTCTCCCACATTAGGTTGGCAGCATAGTTCTCCCACATTAGGTTGGCAGCATAGTTCCCCCACATTAGGTTGGCAGCATAGTTCTCACTCATTAGGTAGGCAGTATAGTTACCCCACATTAGGTAGGCAGTATTGTTCCCCCACATTAGGTAGGCAGTATAGTGCCCCCACATTGGGTAGGCAGTATAGTTCCCCTACATTTCGTTGCCATGTTCATTTGTTTGGTTATAATATAAAAGAAGCTTTAAAGGAGTACCCCAGTACTTAAAAACGTATCCCCTATCCACAGGGCTGGGACCCCCTGCAATCTCCTGCCTGGCGCCCCAGCTCTCCCCATACACTGAGCGGGCACCTCTCCATGCATAGAGCTGTGTCAAACATTTCACAAAGTGGTGGCCGACACATCCCCTGCTTGCATCTCTATGGGAAGGACAGAGATACAGCGCTTGTGTATCTCCAGCTCTCCCATGGAGATACATGGAGGGACTGTGTCGGCCACTACTTCGTGCAATGTTTGACACAGCTCCATGCATGGAGAGGTGGCCGCTCAGTGTATGGGGAGAGTGGGCACTGAACGGGCATCTCACAGCAGTCACAATGTAGGTTCTTCATGGTGTTCTGTACAGCCCTATATAATGGAGATATTCTCTTCTAGAATAATTGTTTCTGGGGAAGAATAGCTCAGTGATATGTTATGGATGAAAGAAGTTTTTGCATGTTCCTACATTATATCAAAATCAGACAAGTCATATCTCTCTCTCTCTCTCTCTCTCTCTCTCTCTCTATATATATATATATATACATATATCCATGGATTGCAGACTTTGCCAACTCAATGTTTGCCTGTTCATGAATAAGGCCTATATACCGTAAAATGGATGTCATAGTGAAGATCCTCCTATATTCATTCGTTTCCTAGGGTTCACATACCCCACCCATAATACATTAAATTAAAATAGCAGAAAGCTTCTTAAGACTAATGAAAATACTGACTAACATTTGTAGTTATACCAGTAGTAGACCACAAGAAGGTGTTAAATTGTGGATTAAGCATTGCCCCTCCTTAAAAATGAATTTAGCAAAGAGTGAGATTGTAATCTGCCCTGCCAACCACTGCTAGCATCCTTCTGTACGGCCACGCCTGGTGGAGCAGATGTTGAACGTTCCCTATTGATGAGGCCTACACATGAATAGTATGGAGGAAAATGGTTTCGCAATCTATAAAGTATTGTATGAATGCATCATATTTGTAATGTTCAATGACATGTTTCTGATATAGCCGTAATAATGTCGTTTTCTATCTAGGCAGCGGTGGGTTACATTGCCTTTTTTGTACAGCTAATATGAGAACAGGAAGGATATTTCCTGTCTAACTACTCCTTTACCACAGGTCTGCATGCTGTATTGCATTCATTAACCTCTGCAGTGCTGGAGGGATCTGCAGAGCTAAAGAGAAATCTTTTCAGCTGCACATAACTGAGTTTCCCAAAAAAATAAATAACATGTGAGATCCATCAGTGATCTTAACCAGAGACAAGCAACCTCTGAAAGAACCTCAACCAGCAAATATGCTATGAGCAGAAAGAAACAAGAAGTGGAATATGACCACTTCTTTCTTTTCTGCTAACAGGCTGATGTTTCATACAAAATCCCTTTATTTATGTACCTTTACCTGTTCACAGTGTTGCCTATACAACCCCCCCTTAAATCTGCCCCCATCTGAGCCTGCAGTGCTTCAGAATGAAACAGCATGGCCTCAAGATACAAAGCAGCTGTGCATTGTTCCTTTAATAACACCTTGTATCAAACAAGGAGCTGTATTTTCTAGACTACATCTAAACATTGGTTATTGCTTCTCCTAATGTTCATAATGGCTATTCAGAAACATTACAGGATGCACAATGAGCACTCGCTTGTGTCGTCTTATTAATAGAATAGAATGCAATGCAAAAGAATAGGAAAGAAAGGGAAGGCAAGGGCAAGGAAGAGTTACAGATGGATGACATCACTTCTCATTTGCATAGAGGAGATTATATAAAAGCAGGCACAGTCCTCTCCCCTCTCACACTCAAGGCTGGATCTGTGAGAAGCTATTTTGCTTGTGTGCTTTGTGTTGCTGGTAAGTAGCAATTGTGGGTTTTGTTTATTGCATTATGTGTATTGTTACAAGGTTACACCTAAGAGTGCTTGCTATGTATTAGGGATTCTGGGCTTGGTTTGGTAAAGGTCTAGGATTTATTTATTTTTTTTGGATTTTTTTTGTCCTGGATTTGCATGTAAATTTCCATTATCCTGTTATCTTCCTGTCTTTTATGTTTTGCAAGCAATTTCCCTGTACACCACTTTAGATACTGTATTGAGTTATTGCTTAGTTTGTCCCTTTTTTTTTTTTTGTTTGTCCCTTGGAGGGATGACTATAAGGGGTTAAAATCAGGAGTCTTTATACTGATGCATTGGAATAACGTTAATTGGAATGGGATGCTATGTCGCTGCTGTGCTGAAAAGGAGTGGGGGCTGATAAAAATAGGGCGGTGGTTAAGGCTCCTTGAGTTAGCTGCAGCCTTTTGTAAGGAAAGAAGAATGCATGACTTCATTGCTGCCCACCACGCTGGCTCAGCCCTCATTACCATGACTTGGCATGCATCCAGATTATTGATTAGAACACTGATTTTTCTTTAATTTTTTTTTAAAGATTTTTATCAAACCTACTGCGTCACTACATTTTCTGTCTAGATTATGTGATCGTTTTTATAGCACTAAATGTAGACCTAAAAGCCATTGAGTTTTTTTTGTGATCGAATGACTGAAATGTGTTGCTATTAGAAAGTGAGGGGCATGAGGGCGTGGCAGCCACTGGTATATCAAGTGACACTTTTTGCAGTGCAGGCATGGTGGCGCTCTAACGTTCGTTCTTTTCTCTCCTTTGTGCAGATCATCCTACAAAATGTCTGACAAACCAGATATGGCTGAGATTGAGAAATTCGATAAGGCAAAGCTGAAAAAGACAGAAACGCAAGAGAAAAATCCACTTCCTTCTAAAGAAAGTGAGTATTTTTTATTTATTTTTTTCTAAAATAGTGCTTTTGTCATAGCATTTTTTTTTCAAGTTTTAGCATTGTAAATTGTGAATATGCAGAGTACATACTAATTTTGCCTTATTTTTTTTATTTCAGCAATTGAGCAAGAGAAACAAGCGTCTGAATCCTAATGAACCCCCATCACCCCAATATGCACTGTACATTCCACAAGCATTGCCTTCTTATTTTTCTTCTTTTAGCTGTTTAACTTTGTAAGAAATAACTAAGATACAAAGAGGTTGGAAAACATTTACTGTGCTGCCCCATTACACCGACAGAAAAGTTAAAGAACTACTGAACACTGAATGAAGGCGCTGCCTTTCCATCTGCCTGGCTGGCTTTGGTTTTGGTAGCACGAGCGACCTTGCACGATGTAAGGAGAATCTGAGTGGAACTACAGATATCCAGTTATATGTGGTGATGAGTTGAATGGAAAGCTGCACCAAGGTCCGGCGAGCTGTAAAATGCGGTCAAATCGAGTGCCATTTTTATTTGTTCAAAATGATTTGAATTATTGGAATGCACAATTTTTTTCAATATGCAAATAAAAAGTATAAAATATTTCCTGATTCGTGTTATTTTTTTCCATCTTTGCCAAGCCAAATGCTGGAGGAAAGCATGGGTAACACAAAGGGTTTCTCAGCTCCCTGTGGTGGTCCTACATCTTTATTATATTGTGCTGCACTGGCTGACCACAATGACGGTACTTGTATGTCGCTTTAATCTACTTGACCTGCTCCTTTAGCCATAGTATGAGTCTTAGCTGGGTGTGGTCTGCATTAACCCTTGCATGCAAGAAGTGGTCAACACCCAATCTGTAGTTTGTAAAGTTTATACTAAAATGAATTTGACTTCTTTAGCATTGACTACTAAATAATTTGTAGCTTAATATGTGCAACTTAAACATTTTTGCTGTGTGGTACCAGGACATCTTAGCTCTGTTTTTTCCCTAGTATAGCAGTCCTAAATGTAGACAATCCTTTTACTAATGAGTGGGAACCTCCTTTAAATTCCTGTGTCTAACACAAACTCTTAAGAATGTCTATGTCCTTCTGAAAGTAGCTTCCCTTGTCATGTGGAAGCCATTGATATGAGGAAAGTAAGGAGGGGCAAGGGAGGCAGAAAGGCTATGCTCATAGAACAAAGATGAGTCTTTAACTCTTTGTAAAGATGTAGTCAGTTTTAGTTCAGCCCTTTGAATCTGTTCTGAAATGGTATGTGTGTAAAATATATATATATATATATATATATATATATATATATATATATATATATATATATATATATATATATATATATATATTTTATAATATATTTTTTTTATATAAAAAATTTCGAAACATATGGTGTGCTTTAAGCTGCAGTTAGTAGTGACATTTTACTTTCCCTCTGGGTTTGTGGTAATCTAATATTGCAACATAACTGCAGAACTATACCATGACTAATCTCTAGTCTGCCTTTAGAGGCTTGGTCAGCCAGCAGTAGACGTGCGCAGATAAAGGCTTTTATTAAAATGACATGCTGTACATCAGGGAAGGCTGGCTGCTGGGCTGGAAGTGCTATTATCGGTTTCCCAACCAGGGTGCCTCCAACTGTTGCCAAACTACAACTCCCAGCATGCCCAAACAGCTAAAGGCTGGGAGTTGTAGTTTTGCAACAGCTGGAGGCACCCTGGTTGGAATATAAATATAGTGTGTGTATGTGTGTGTATATATGTATATATACATTTTTATTTATTTGTTTTTCCCCCCATTCTCTTCAGTGTATGGTATATTGCCTGCTAGTCTTGCCTTTAAAATACACAGCTGCGTTTTCACACTAAATGTCATGGTGGTTGCTGTGCTTCTAGAGAGTAAAGTTACAGAAAACTAAAAAAACCTACTTTTTCAAGCACTGCCTACACCATGCTGATGCTAAGGAGGTTGTACTGTGTATACGGTCATGCCCAATAATGCTAGGCATTTTAAATAGGTGAAGGGAGTGGCTTTGGAGCAGGAAATGCAGATCAGAGGGAGACAGTTATTACATTGAACACGTAGCCTTATAGTCCTACTATACTGCAACATTGATTTGTTGTTTTTTTTCTTAATAGGAATATATACTAAACATAATTTTTATATTTGGCACAGATTTATGGAAGCTTAGTACAAAGCAGTGGTCTCCAGATGTTGCAAAACTACAACTCCCAGCATTCCTGGACAACTGTTAGCTGTTTGAGCATGCTGGGAGTGGTAGTTTTGTAACATCGAGGGCTAACGTTTTAAACTGCTGTGAAGCAGTGTTTACCAAAAAGAGTTCCTCCAGCTGTTGCAAAACTACACTGCCCAGCATGCCTGCACAGCTGCTGGCTGTCCAGGCATGCTGGGCATTGTAGTTTTGCAACAGCTGGAGGTACACGGTTTTGGAATATGCTAAAGTGTGTTCCAGATTAAGTGTATCATGTTACTTCTGTTGGCATTCTTAACCATGCTTTTCCCATTTTATTGGATAGTGGGGAAAGGTCTAAAATTTATGTAAAGATATTTTGACACAAATTGAGAAATCTGGCACATTAGGGATGAGTGAATCGAATCTGACAAATCCATATTCGTTATAAATTTCAGGAAAAATTTGATTTGTAACTAATGCGACTATCACGATTCGATTGTGCAAATCAATTAATTAAACTCAATTTAGTGTCGTCCTGGTTCTAGGGGCCGGGCATCTAAATGGGCGGAGCTACATGTGGCAAGGGTCCTGGGAAGGTGGGAACAAGGGTTGGCGGGATGACGCTGAATCACATGCAGCCTATCAGCAGTCAGCCACCCCTGTGATGTCACAGTCCTAAATAATCAGCAGCCGTCTTGTGGCCAGTTACATCAGCATTCTATTACAGAGAGAGGGAGACAGACAGCAGTGTGTTACACAGAAAACCATTTTAAAGCAGTGATTTACGTCAAGCCCAAATCCAGCCTAAGGGTGCATTCACATGCTAGTAACTAACAGTGGGTTTCCTGCTGCGAGTTACGCTACCATTCATTTGGGTCCACAGAGAGTCCGCAAATTTGACACTATTGGGGACTGTCTGTGGACCCATTTAAATCAATGGTAGCGTAACTCGCAGCAGGATTCCTGCAGCGGGAAAACTGCTGCTAGTAATAGCGTGTGAACGCACCCTAAAAGCACTGATAGAGAAGGGCAGGGCCAGCGTTAGGGGGGAGCAACCCAGGCAATTGCCTAGGGCCCCCATCCCCCAGGGGGCCCCCTGCCGGCTGCTCAGTACGGGGGGGGGGGGGGGCGCAACTGTTTTAAAATGTCCTCAGCACCGGCTGCTTTTTAAAGATAAGCAACCCGGCCGCGGTCACTTTAAAACCGTCACCAGCGGCAGACCCGGACACTTCTGCTTTCACTATTTTTCACATTTCCTTACCTGGCCGCGCTCCGCAGGCTCAGGTAATGCGACGGGTTTTGTGGGCTGTGTGAATAATATGATGAGTTACGTGTCCTACCGCATCCTCTATGCGGCGTCAGGGATGTCACTCCTCATTTCCTGCAGCGCCGGTGTAGTGAAAAAAACTGTCGTGAAGCGTTCTGTGTCCGGCTGCAGGAAATGAGGAGTGACGTCCCTGACGCAGCATAGAGGACCCGGCAGGACACATCACTCGTCATATTATCCACACAGCCCACAAGACCTGCCGCATTACCTGAGCCTGCAGAGCGCGGCCAGGTAAGGAAATGTGAAAAATAGAAAAGTAGGGGGGGAAGAAGAGGGGAACTACACTGCCAACCTAATGTGGGGGAACTATACTGCCAGCCTAATGGGGGGGGGGGCTGCAACCTAATGTGGGGGAACATGCTGCCAACCTAATGTGGGGGAACTATACTGCCAGCCTAATGGGGGGGGGGGGGGGCTGCAACCTAATGTGGGGGAACTATACTGCCTATCTAATGTAGGGGAACTATGCTGCCTATCTAATGTGGGTGAACTATACTGCCAACCCTAATGTGGGGAAACTATACTGCCAATATAATGTGGGGGAACTATACTGCCAACCTAATGTGCAGGAAGCTATACTGTCAACCTAATGTGGGGGGAACTATACAAAAATATAAAATCGTACTATTCTGATCCCTATAACTCTTATTTTTCTGTATATTGGGATGTATGAGGGTCATTTTTTGCGCTATGATTTTTAGTTTTTAATCGGTACCATTTTTGTTTTGATGGGACTTTTCAATTGCTTTTTTAGATATTTTTTTATGGTATTTGAAGTGACCAAAAATGTGCAAATCTGGTTAGTGCACTATTACGACTTTTGGGGCCCCTCTTTTGATTTTGCCTAGGGCCACGCTAAGCCTAAAACCGGCCCTGGGTAGGGAGTGAGATTGAGACAGTGTGCAGTTTTGGATGTAGTACACAGCGAGTGTGTGCTGCAGCATTGGTGTGTGCAACAACTGAAAAGCTAATAGTAGCCAATAGTAGCCATAGAGCAAAGCCTAAAAGCGTATTGTCCTCTATTAAGTGTAACCTGTGCGTACATCTAAGTGGTATATCCTTTTGTTCCGATTAAAGTCTTAAGGGCATAGATACTGTGAAAGGCCAGCCAAAAGTACACACCTGCTGCTGCTCTAGACAAATATTGTTTTAAGTGTGGTATCCCGGTACCGTATTTCATACGTTACCTTTATAGAGGTCCGCATAGTCAGAGTGCCTAGGACGTCGGGGTCCCTCTTTTGTAGTTTTCCCCTTGTCATCCCTCAGTTAGTCAATGACTATATAGAAGTTAATGTAAGTATAAGTATAAGTATATATATGTAATTGCCTACCTATTCAAGCGTAGCAGGACCTGCGGGTCACGTAATTAGTTCAGAACTCTATGGTTTTGCTACAGGACCTTTTGGAGGTTTCCGTGACGTGTTCACCCACAATGCACTGTAACGGTGAGTGACAGTTGTTACAGACCAATCCAAAACGGCCAGCCCCTGCCCATATAAGGGACCTGCACCATCTTGATCCTTCTCTTGGGTTGCTGACTCTGGAAGAGGTAGGACCTCCGCAGCTTACAAGACGATTTACTAGGCCAAAGCCTTGCGGCCTAGGCCTCTAACATAGCGGATAGACTAAGCAATTCCCCGCTACTCATCACAAGATCACTGGACCTAAACGCACCCCTAAATCCAGTGGATCTCTGCTATACAATCCTTAAGACGCTAAATTGAGCTTATCTGATCCCAACCAACTGTCAATCGCTGCTCAAGCTACATGCATAGAGACTCTGTTATCTGGACTGTTACTATTGCTGCAGAAATTCTTCAGTAAAAGTTCATGCAAGTTTTCAGTCAACATTGGTTGTGGACAATCCTTTATTTCTGCATCACCTATTGCTCTTGGGAAGGGTGGCAATAGGCCATGTCAAGAAACACTGCATTTAACCCACACCCTTGCATCACGAGTGACAAGGGTTAAGCGCCCTTAAACATCCTGAACAGCAACACCCTAACTACCCTACACCCCCACAAGGCTTTATCCCAATTCCGCCACCACAAAGCGTACCAGAGAGCATTGTCCTCCCCTCATATACGCATGTGGTAGCCCTTGGGGGGTGTTGGTAGTGGGGGTATTGTTTCGGTAAATGAGGGGTTAATGTTAACCCTATAGTTCGTGATGCCAGGCTGAGGGCTAGTATGCTGAGGTAATTCTCCGGCCTATCGCCGCCCTTCCCAGTAACAATAGGTGCATGTAATAATAATGACTGAAGATCCACAAAATAGTTGAACTTTAACTTGAAGAACTTTACTTAGATGATTGCGGTACATCCGATGAACAATAACAGTCTCAGGCAAAGAGTCTCTATATATCTCAATGACTTACAATTGTTGCGGACCTTGAAATAAATTAAAGTCTCTGAATTTAGGGTAATTATTGCAGATCTGTCCGGAATTAGGGGATAGATAAGGTCCGGTGATCCTGCAGAGTGCTTAGGGATTGATACACTCGCGATCCTAGATATATCAGCCGTTGCCGCAAGGCTCAGGCCTAACTCACTGCGATAGACAGCTGCGCAGATCCTGCTCGTTTGACAGCCCAGGAACAAGAAAGAGAACAATGGAAGCCGCTGCCTTATATGGGCAGGGGCAAGGCGATCATCCGAACATCTGTCATTCACTGTTACACAGTGTGATGGGATTGACTACGTCACAGGGACCTTCAAAGGTCCTTAAGCAGAAATACCATAGAGTTCTCCTAACCACGTGACCCGCAGGACCTGCTACACTATAGACAGGTAATTAACTATTTATAGGCATTGATATCATATTTACATGCTTCCTAAGTAAGCTGTTAGTGCAATAACTATCTGGATGAGAGGTGACCAGGGGTGAACTAGACAATGGGGAACCCGACGTCCTAGGGACTCTGGTTAAGGGGACCCACATACGCAGGTACCGGATAGGATACGGTACCGGGACACCACACGCACTGTCAGACAGAGACTGTATGTCAGGCAGAGAAGTGCCACGACAAGCACAGAGGAGTGGCAGAGGCCTAAATTCATAAGCAGAGGTCGCAGCAGACTTGGGGCGAGTGGAAGCAGGAGTCGCAGCGAGAGGCCTGAGCTCCCGGTATCAGCTAGTGGTCGTGTCTCGACCAGCAACCCATCTGCCATCATCGATTGGTTAACACGGTCATCCACTTCATCACAAGTGACATCTGACATCCCCCAGTCAGCAGTCGGCGGGTTCCTCAGACACAACCCTCAGTTGGCATGGCCCGGGAGCAGTCCCTGTCCTCCCATTGCCTCTGTCCTATGCTGTTCCCTCCCCCACAGAAGTATCTTATGCTGTGGGTTCAGCTCCACTATTTAGTGAGGACAGGGCCGTTTGAAGGAATTTGGGAGCCCCAAGCAAAATAGACATGGAGGCCCCCCCACCTTACACACTCAAAACCTACAGGAACCACAGCATAGCCATACAGTTTAAGTTCACACACACTTTATATAAATAATAAAGGAGGTTTACAGTGCAATTTTCATGCACATTAAACGCAACAGCAGTATTTGCACCGTGCAAATACTGCTGTTGCATGTAATGTGCATGAAATTTGCACATTTTGAACAAATGAACATTTGCAAAAAACGCCACTGTACCATACAAATTGTATGGTACAGTGGTGTTTTTTGCAAATGTTTAATGTATATTGGATAAAATCCAATATACATCGGTCCCTCAAGTTACAATATTAATTGGTTCCAGGACGATCATTGTATGTTGAAACCATTGTATGTTGCTACCATAACTCTATGGAAACCTGATCATTGGTTCTGAAGCCCCAAAATGTCATCCGAAATAGGAAAAGGTGAGGATTAAAGAAAAATAAGTAGATAACTAATATAGATAAAGCAAATCCTTACATATAAAGGTAAGAAAGATCTGCTGGGAGCTGTAAATCACTGTCTGTCAGTTATTTCCCATCCAGAGTGCTGTTTCCCATCCAGAGAGCTGTTGCAAAACTACAACTCCCAGCATGACTGGACAGCCAAAGGCTGTCCAGGCATGCTGGGAGTGGTAGGTTTGCAACAGCTGGAGGGACCCTGGTTTGGACAAACTGGTCTATATAGAGGACAGGAGCTTCTTCAGGGTCCTGTACAGTACACACGAAATGTAGCCGCCCTTACCTGGTGTCCAAAAGGAGCAGCTAACCCTGGCACAGGTAGAGTGCAGAACATGTAATACCTCCCTGTACTGTAGCGGGCGCTACCAGACACCAGTCAGTGCATACACTTCAGTAATACAGGTAAAGAGTACAGAACATGTAATACCTCCCTGTACTGTAGGGGGCACTAGCAGACACCAGTCAGTGCATACACTTCAGTAATACAGGTGAAGAGTACAGAGCATGTAATATCTCCCTGTACTGTAGGGGGCGCTACCAGACACAAGTCAGTGTATACACTTCAGTAATACAGGTAAAGAGTACAGAACATGTAATACCTCCCTGTACTGTAGGGGGTGAAACTAGACACCAATCAGTGCATACACTTCAGTAATACAGGTAAAGAGTACAGAACATGTAATACCTCCCTTTACTGTAGAAGGTGCTACCAGACATCCAGTCAGTGCATACGGTATGGAGGGCACTACCTGCCTACTGGGGGGGGGGGGGGGTTAATCTGGGGGTAGTACATGCCTGCTGGGGGAGGGGGTTAATCTGGGGGTACTACCTTTCTACTGGGGGTGAGGGGCTTTATATGGGGGTACTACCTGCCCCCCAGTAGGAAGGTTGTACCCCCAAATTAACCCCCCCCCTTGTAGACAGGCAGTACCCCCAGATTAACCCCCCTTCTCTTGTAGGAAGGTAGTACCCCCCAGATTAACCCCCCCATCCCTTGTAGGAAGGTAGTACCCCTCAGATTAACCCCCCCATCCCTTGTAGGAAGGTAGTACCCCCCCCAGATTACCCCCCCCCTCCCATCCCTTGAAGGAAGGTAGTACCCCAAGATTAACCCCCCTCCCTTGTAGGAAGGTAGTACCCCCCAGATTACCCCCCCCTCCCTTGTAGGAAGGCAGTACCCCCCAGATTACCCCCCCTCCCTTGTAGGAGGGTAGTACCCCCCAGATTACCCCCCCTCCCTTTTAGGAAGGTAGTACCCCAAGATTAACCCCCCCTCCCTTGTAGGAAGGCAGTACCCCCCAGATTAGTCCCCCCTCCCTTGTAGGAAGGTAGTACCCCGTAGATTAACCCCCTCCCTTGTAGGAAGGTAGTACCACCCAGATTATCCCCCCTCCCTTGTGGGAAGGTAGTACCCCCCAGATTACCCCTCCTTGTGGGAAGGTAGTACCCCCAAGATTAACCCCCCCCCTTGTAGGAAGGTAGTACCCCCCATATTAACCCCCCTCCCTTGTAGGAAGGTAGTAACCCGCAGATTAACCCCCCCCCCCCATCCCTTGTGGGAAGGCAGTACCCCCCAGATTAGTCCCCCCCTCCCTTGTAGGAAGGTAGTACCCCGTAGATTAACCCCCTCCCTTGTAGGAAGGTAGTACCACCCAGATTATCCCCCCTCCCTTGTGGGAAGGTAGTACCCCCTAGATTACCCCTCCTTGTGGGAAGGTAGTACCCCCAAGATTAACCCCCCCCCCTTTGTAGGAAGGTAGTACCCCCCATATTAACCCCCCTCCCTTGTAGGAAGGTAGTACCCCGCAGATTAACCCCCCCCCCCCCCGTCCCTTGTGGGAATGTAGTACCCCCCAGATTAACCCCCCCCCTTGTGGGAAGGTAGTACCCCCCAATATTAACCCCCCTTGTAGGAAGGTAGTACCCCCCCCATATTAACCCCCCTCCCTTGTAGGAAGGTAGTACCCCGCAGATTAACCCCCCCTCCCTTGTAGGAAGGTAGTACCCCCCAGATTAACCCCCCCTCCCTTGTAGGAAGGTAGTACCCCCCAGATTACCCCTCCCTTATAGGAAGGTAGTACCCCCCAGATTAACCTCCTTCCTTGGAGGAAGTTAGTACCCTGTAGATTAACCCCCTCCCTTGTAGGAAGGTAGTACCGCCCAGATTAACCCCCCCCCCTTGTAGGAAGGTAGTACCCCCCAGATTACCCCCCCCTCCCTGTAGGAAGGTAGTATGTCGGTACCCCAGATTGACCCCCTCCCCTCCTCCCCCCAGACCCAGTAGACACGTAGTTTAGAACTTTAAATAACATTGCATTTACTCACTGTCACTATCGCAGCACTAAACGCCGCGCGCGGTAATCCTGTGACGAGGCTGTGAGTTTGCACACCGCGCACCATCACCTGACACAACACGTCATGCTCTAGGGCCGGCGTAAGGATGCCGGCCCTTGAATTATGGGACTCAGCGCGGTGACGTCATGACGGTGACCCGTGAAATTACGCATCCTGGACTGACTGAGTGAAGGTGAGCCAGAGCGGGGCACAAAAAGGAGCCGGACGCAGGGACTTCAGTCTCTGCTTCCCGCTCCAGGCAGGGTCTCGCACTGCTGGCCCGTCAGGCTGACAGGGCGAGCTGCCTGCAGAACAGTATAGCGCAGGAGGACAGGCAGAGACTGGCTCTGCTCGGGGGCCCTGGGCCAGCTCGGGGCCCCAAGCAATTGCTTGATTTGCCTGTCCTCTTGCGACGGGCCTGAGTGAGGATGATATACTAGAGAGTGTTTCCCCACCAGGGTGCCTTCAGGTGTTGCAAAACTACAACTCCCAGCATGGCCGGAGAGCAAAAGGCTGCCGAAGGCTATCCAGGCATGCTGGGAGTTGTAGTTTTGCAACATCTGGAGGCACCCTGGTTGGGAAACATTGTATTAGAGGACAGTCAGCAGCTACTTCACAGCCAAGAAGTGGAGGAGACATCTGCTGATTCCTCCACTAGGCAAGCAAGTAGTGATGAGGAGAGTGGCATGGGAGGTGGTGTTGTGAGCGTTCAGACTCCTGAAGCAGACACTGTTGAGGAACCTGAGGAGGAAATCAGTGACGTGCAGAAACAACTTGATGATGATGAAGATGATCACACTTGGGAGCTGGGTGGAGGAGAAGAGGTTTGCAGGTTGCCCGTGAGGCAGCAGCTGAGTCAGGAGCCAAACGTGCCTGGGGTAGATCAGGAGTCGGCGGCAGTAGCAGTCAATCAGTGTGGACTGTTGGTGGGAAAATCAGCTACTGATTGGTGTGGCAGTTTTTCATCAACCATCCGGAGGATGTTAACCTGGCCACATGCAAGATGTGTCGGCAGAAGGTAAAGCTTGGCCAGGGTCCCAATGTTGGCACCACGGCCCTGCATCAACATATGCAGCGTCACCATAAAGTGACCTGGGAGAACCGTGGCTCCGATGTGGTGGTCCAGCCTGCTGCATCACTCCCTGTTCCAGCCAGCCAAGGCTCCACCACCTCATCTGAAAGGAGCTGTGTCAACCCCATCTTCTGTCACTTCAGATCCTCCACCAACAATCCATCAGAAAAGCCATGTCCAAGAGACAACAGTATGCGCCCACTCATCCAACAGCACAGAAGCTGAATGTTCTCCTGTCCAAGGTGCTGGTGCTGAAGTCCCTCCCTTTTTAAGTGGTGGATTCTGCACCTTTCAGAGAAGTGATGGCTTGTGCCGAGCCGAGGTGGAGAGTCCCAAGCCGTCATTTCTTTGCGAAGAAGGCAGTACCAGCCCTGCACAATTTTGTGGAACAGAAGGTGGGCCAGTCCTTGAGCCTGTCAGTGTGTACCAAAGTGCACAGCAGCGCCTACGTGTGGAGCTATAACTACGGTCAGGGACAATACATGTCCTTTACGGCCCACTGGGTGAATGTGGTTCCTGCACAGCCACAACGGCAACTTGGACAGGTTAAGCCGCTTCCTCCTCCATGCTCTCAAGAATTTGGTCCTGTGACAGTGTGACTCCGCCTCCTCATCCTCCACCGTGTCCTCAGCCTCCATTGCACGGACAAGTCTCAGTGCCCCTTCAGCATACCATTTGTGCATGGCACGGCGATGTCACGCTGTTCTTCACATTTTTTGCCTTGGCGAACGGAGTCACACAGGGGAGGAACTGCTAAAAGTCATTTATCAAGAATTTGAATCATGGCTTACTCCACGAAAACTGGAAATGGGAACCATGGTGACCGACAACGGGAAGAACATGTTGTATGCACTGTGGCAAGGAAGCCTGAGATATGCGCCCTGCATGGCACACGTGTCCAATCTGGTTGTCAAGCAGTTCCTGAAATGTCCCCACCATCTGCAAGACATCCTAAGAATGGGAATGAAACTGTGCATGTACTTCAGCCAATCATACACCGCGAAGCACACCCTTCTGGAGTTGCAGCTTCAGAACGGTATCCCCCAACATGGTCTGATTTGCGACGTTTCCACACATTGGAATTCCACCCTCCATATGTTGGACCGACTATACAAACAGAGAAAAACTATCACCTGTCGTTTGCTCAAGGCTTTTAAGGAAGCCACCTTATTAGTCAGTTGCCAGGATTATGGGATGAACAACGTCATTCCACTGCTTCATTTACTACAACACGTGTTGGAAACAATGGCTGATCAGGGCACTGGAGATGTGGCACCTACATCTCACGGCCGGGAGCAGCTAGAGATTTATAGGATGGCGAGACAGATGACCCAGACACACCATGGCAGTATGCAGTGGAGATGGAGGCTGGGAGTCCCTCCAAGTCACTCGCACAAATGGCACGATGCATGCTCACTTGCTTGTGTAGTGACCGCCAAATTGTCACCATTCAGCAGCAGGATGACTTCTGGCTCTTCAACTTATTGGACCCTTGCTACCTGCACAAAATGGGGGCCTTTTTTTACACCCACTGAGAGGGAGGACAAACTGACCTACTACAGAGACATCCTATGTAGTCAGTTGGCCGATGCCTATCTGCGCCATCGTCCATCCTCTCGCAGGTCTTACTTGGGGGGCCCTCTGGACTCACCTTTCACTGCCATGGCTGCTGGGGAGGGGCGAGGTGGCAGGAGCACCACCAACTCCATCAGCAGCAGCCTGAGTCTACAGTTGCTGATGAGAAGCTTTCTTCACCCGCATAGTGAAGCAACTCATCAGCAGCAGGAAGACATGGACCAGGACCTGAACCAGCAGGTGGTGGCATACCTTAACATGACCATGCTAACATACCTTGAAGATCCGCTGAACTTCTGAGCAGCCAAACTTGATTTGTGGCTGCAACTAGCAAAGTTTGCCCTGGAAAAGCTGTCCTGCCCGGCCAGTAGTGTGCCATCAGAGCGCGTGTTTAGTATGACAGGGGCCATAGTAACCCCAAGGAGAACTAGTCTGTCCACAAAAAATGTGGAGAGACTGACCTTTGTGAAGATGAATCAGGCATGGATCTGCCAGGATTTCCACCCACCAATGCCTGATGCATCAGAGTAGATTGACCATAGTGCCACACCAGCACTTCACAAATATGGATAGTGCAAAACAAATTTAAGGCGCTGCTCCCCTGTTACAGACTTTCCTTGGCATCAGACCACAAGTAAGTATTGAGGATATGCATTAGCTAAAACTTAACTTTTCTTATGATAAAATATATGTACCCCACATTTTTTTTTAACCAAACAAAAGGAAAGGTGTGCAAAAAACACCATGTACCACCTACACCACCAAGTATTGATGTGATGCAAAGACGTCTAAAAGGTGGAAGGGAACAACATATGGTGGAAGGTGGAAGGGAACTCTACTCTCGCATTATTAATTCCCTTCTTGGCAAGTGTTACTCCCCTTAACCCCTTAAGGACCCAGCCATTTTACACCTTAGGACCCGGCCATTTTTTGCACATCTGACCACTGTCACTTTAAACATTAAGAACTCTGGAATGCTTTTAGTTATCATTCTGATTCCGAGATTGTTTTTTGGTGACATATTCTACTTTATTTTGGTGGTAAATTTTCGGCGTTATTTGCATCCTTTCTTGGTGTAAAATCCCAAAATTTGATGAAAAATTTGAAAATTTAGCATTTTTCTAACTTTGAAGCTCTCTGCTTGTAAGGAAAATGGATATTCCAAATAATTTTTTTTATTCACATAAACAATATGTCTACTTTATGTTTGCATCATAAAATTGATGTGTTTTTACTTTTGGAAGACATCAGAGGGCTTCAAAGTTCAGCAGCAATTTTCCAATTTTTCACAAAATTTTCATACTCATTATTTTTCAGGGACCAGTTCTGGTTTGAAGTGGATTTGAAGGGTCTTCATCTTAGAAATGCCCCACAAATGACCCCATTATAAAAGCTGCACCCCCAAAAGTATTCAAAATGACATTCAGTCAGCATTTTAACCCTTTAGGTGTTTCACATGAATAGCAGCAAAGTGAAGGAGAAAATTCACAATCTTCATTTTTTACACTCACATGTTCTTGTAGACCCAATTTTTGAATTTTTACAAGGGGTAAAAGGAGAAAATTTATACTTATATTTTTAGCTCAATTTCTCTCGAGTAAGCACATACCTCATATATTTTTTTTACATTAACATGCTGGTGTAGACCCCAACTTTACCTTTTCATAAGGGGTGAAAGGAGAAAAAGCCCCCAAAATTTGTTAGGCAATTTCTCCCGAGTACGGCGATACCCCATATGTGGCCCTAAGCTGTTGCCTTGAAATACGACAGGGCTCCGAAGTGAGAGAGCCATACGCATTTGAGGCCTGAATAAGGGATTTGCATAGGGGTGGACATAGGGGTATTCTACGCCAGTGATTCCAAAACAGGGTGCCTCCAGCTGTTGCAAAACTCCCAGCATGCTTGGACAGTCAACGGCTGTCCGGCAATACTGGGAGTTGTTGTTTTGCAACAGCTGGAGGCTCCATTTTGGAAACAGTGGCGTACCAGACGTTTTTAATTTTTATGGGGGAGGGGGGCTGTGTAGGGGTATGGGTATATGTAGTGTTTTTTACTTTTTATTTTATTTTGTGTTAGTGTAGTGTAGTGTTTTTAGGGTACAGTCACACGGGCGGGGGATTATAGCGAGTTTCCCGCTGCATCGCAAACTTGCAGCCTGATACTCACTGTAAGCCCCCTGCCCATGTGAATGTACCCTGTACCTCCAGCTGTTGCAAAACTGCAACTCCCAGCATGCACAGTCTATCAGTGCATGCTGGGAGTTGTAGTTTTGCAACAGCTGGAGGCACACAGGTTGGGAAACACTGAGTTAGGAAACAGACAATGTTTCCCAACCAGTGTGCCTCCAGTTGTTGCAAAACCACAACTCCCAAACATTCTCAGGCATGCTGGAAGTAGTAGTTCGGCAACATCTTTAGAGCCAGATGTTGCCGAACTACAACTCCCAGCATGCTTGGAGTTGTAGTGTTGCAACATCTGGAGGACTACAGTTTGCAGACCACTAATACAGTGGTTCCCAATCTGTGCCCTTACAGATGTTGCAAAACTACAACTCCCAGTATGCCAAAACTGTCCAGGCATGCTGGGAGTTGTAGTTCTGCAACATCTGAAGAGCCAGATGTTACAGAACTACAACTCTCAGCATACCTGGACAGTAAGGGCATGCTGAGGATGTGCAGTTTTGCAACATCTGGAAGGGCACAGTGGTCTCCAAACTGTGGACCTCCAGATTTTGCAACATCGCCAAGGGCTGTCTGGGCATGCTGGGAGTTGTAGTGTAAGGGGACCAGAGGTCCCGCACCGCTGCCAAAGATCAACTCACCTGTCGCCACCACCGCCGTCTCCTCCGCCGGGATCCGGGTCTTCAGGGACGAGGTAAGTACTGGGGCCGGGTCCCAGCACTCCCCCGTCCCCCGCCGCGTCCTCCGGTCTTCCTCCCGTCCTCTCCGGACTTCCAGGGACCGGGCAGGGTGGGAGGAAGTATCCGCCCCCCCCCCCCCTGCGATTGGTCGGTAGCTAACCGACGGATCGCAGGGGATAGAAGGAGGTGGCAGGCTTGCCACCTCGCTCCTATACTTCAGCATGGTCCTGGCTGTCTGTGACAACCGGTATCATGCAAAATTGCCGGGTGGTCGGGTCCCAGAGACCCGATCAGCCCGGTATCGCCGCAGATCGCAGGGGCGATTTCCCTCGCGATGTGCGACGATCGCCGACATGGGGGGCCTACATGGCCCTCCTCGGCGTTTGCCCTGGATGCCTGCTGAAGGATTTCAGCAGGCATCCGGTTCCGATCTCTGCCCGACGCGCGGCAGGGACCAGAATACGTCAGGAAGTCACAGGACGTCCTGGGTCCTTAAAGCCCAGGGTGCCAGGACGTCACAGGACGTCCTGGGTCCTTAAGGGGTTAAAAAAGGGCGACCCCACACTGGAACCTTTCCCCATTTCCACCTAAAAACCATGGGAAATGGCAGTGTTTGCAAGTGGAAATAGGGAGAGGTTCCTGTGTGGGGCCACCTGCCAAGAAGGGAATTAATAATGCGAGAGTAGGGCCTTACAGGGGAATTTTTTACCCCCACCAGTTACAATGAACCATACGTTGTTCCCTTCCACCTTTTAGAGGCCTTTGCATCACATCAATACTTGGTGGTGTAAGTGGAACATGGTGTTTTTTGCACACTTTTCCTTTTGTTTGATATAAAAATAATTTTGGGTATATATATATTTTATCCTAAGAATATTATTTAAGTTTTACGTAATGCATATCCTCAATACTTACTTGTGCACACAAAATCTTTTACAAAAGAGACCATTTTCTCCTGCCTACCTGCCTCAGCTACTATTCTGATCCTGCCACCCACCTGATGCCACACATCTGATGCCAAGCTCTCCTTTTTTCACCCACCTTCGTCACCGGGTATTGGTATTGCCACCCACTGCCCCACTATGTCACCGGGTCACTTTCAGGACTCCTGATGCTGCTGATGACGAATCCAGGCTGTGTCATTCAGTCGCTATATGGTCTCCTCATGCTGCCACCAACTACAGGCTGTGTCATTCAGCCACTATATGGTCTCCACATGCTTCCGCCACCCCCAGGTTTTGTCACTGACTTGTGTAAGGAGGTAGTACATATAATTTACAACTTGACAAAAAAAGCAACTGGGCACTGCAGGCAAGGAAGGTAAATGGATATAGCCAACACAGGTGTCTATATGGCGGTGTGGGTGGGATGAAACGTGAAGCAGGGTACAGCGTGGTGCTCACATATAGCAATTGCAGTAATCTTCAAATGTGCAGAAGAGAAGAAAAATTGGAGCACACACCTGTATGACTTGCTTGAAGTGGTTTATTTCAATAAATTCTGATCCAACATCCCGACACCCCTAGACCAAACAGAGCTGGAGTGGCAGAAGCTATTCACCTGCACGACCGCACAGTTTCACGCTGATGGGCGTTTCTTCAGGTCCACGGTGACTCGAAGAATAAGCTGGGAAGTCGACTGTTGTTCTAACTACCAGGACCAAAGACCCTCCGACCCCTGTAATCCTTGACGTGTCATGGTCAAATCATGATTGTGGCATTTGAGTAACTTTGTCACCACATAGTCAGCCTGGCAACATGATCGCTGGGTGCCGATGAGTTTTCATGGCAGCCTAGTATCTTATGAAGGCCACCAGATGTAGTGGTGTAGCTAGGAAAGTTCAGACTGGATCCAGGTGAAACCCCAAGCGGAATGTAATCTTTCCATGATGGTGTTATCACATTCAAAGTCTTGCTCGCTCGCCGGAAGTGAAAACTTGTGGTAGAGCGTGAGAGACCTGATGGGGGAGATTTATTAAGACTGGTACTGAGGAAAAATTAAATGGACACTGTCAGATTAAAATACTTTTTATATGTTGTACATCATGGCAAAACTTTAAACTTTTTAATATACTTCATAATAAAAAATGTTATTTTTTTTTTTTATAGAAATCATGACTTATAAAATCGTGGCTTTGTCCAAGATGAAGCACAGGCATGGACAATGTCTAGTAAGTGAGGGTGGGCTAGCTCTCTCCTGTCTTATAGGACTCCTCTGTTCTCTCTCCTGTCTGATAGCACTCATCTGTGCTCTCTCCTGTCTGATAGAACTCCTCTGTCCTCTCTCTCCCGTCTGATAGGACTCCTCTGTGCTCTTTTCTGTCTGATAGTACTCCTCTGTGCTCTCTCCTGCCTGATAGGACTCCTCTGTGCTCTCTACTGTCTGATAGTACTCCTCTGTGCTCTCTCCTGTCTGATAGTACTCCTCTGTGCTCTCTCCTGTCTGATAGTACTCCTCTGTGCTCTCTCCTGTCTTATAGGACTCCTCTGTGCTCTCTCCTGTCTGACAGCACTCCTATGTGCTCTCTCCTGTCTGATAGTACTCCTCTGTGCTCTCTCCTGTCTGATAGCACTCCTCTGTGCTCTCTCCTGTCTGATAGGACTCCTCTGTGCTCTCTCCTGTCTGATAGGACTCCTCTGTGTTCTCTACTGTCTGATAGTACTCCTCTGTGCTCTCTCCTGCCTGATAGCACTTCTCTTTGCTCTCTCCTGTCTGATAGTACTCCTCTGTACTCTCTCCTGTCTGATAGGACTCCTCTGTGCTCTTTCCTGTCTGATAGGTCTCCTTTGTGCTCACTCCTGTCTGATAGTACTCCTCTTTGTTCACTCCTGTCTGATTGGACTCCTGTCAGACAGAGGAGTGCTAGCCCACCCTCGCTTACTGGACTTTGTCCATGCCTGTGCTTCAGCTTGGACAAAGCCATCATTTTATAAGCCATGATTTCTATAAAAGGAAATACAATTTTCTTATGAAGTGTATTAGAAAGGTTCATGTTTTGCCAAGATGTACAACATATAATTTTTTTTGTTTCTAACAGTTCCCATTTAAGCAGATTCCCCATACTAACCTATCAAATTGGTTCTTTTATTTTTCAGAGACATTTTTTTAAAATAAACAAAGCAATTTGATTGGTTGCAACCCTATTGACTCTAATGCCTAGATGTGCTACTTAAAAAAGGCTTAAAAAATTCTAGTACCCCATACTAAACAAATATAAAATCAGCTATGGATATAATCCTAAACATAATGCAGCAGAATTCATCTCTGTATGCTGCACAAGATCATATTTGTCACACCCAAATCACAAAATAATCATACATGAAATACATACACTACTAGCTGAGTACCCGGCGTTGCCTGGTTTTTCCTTCCTAATCCTTGTTGGAGAGGAAAATCAAAAAAGGAGGAAGCTTTTGACTTCACATCCCATCCCCATATATTGTTGTCATATCCCGTCCCCATATCCTGTCCCCATATCCCATCCTCATATCCTGTCCTCATATCCCAACCTCATACCCCGTCCTCATATCCCATCCTCATATCCCGACCTCATATCCTGTCCTCATATCCCATCCTCATATCCCGACCTCATATCTCGACCTCATATGCCTTCCTCAAATCCCGTCCTCATATCCTGTCCTCATATCTCAACCTCATATGCCGACCTCCTATCCCGTCCTCATATCCCATCCTCATATCTCGACCTTGTATCCTGACTTCCTATCCCGACCTCCTATCCCGACTTCCTATCCCGACCTCCTATCCCGTCCTCATATCTTGACCTCATATCTCGACCTCCTATCCCATCCTCATATCCCATCCTCATATGCCGTCCTCATCTTGACCTCATATCCCGACCTCCTATCCTATCCCGTCCTCATATTCCGTCCTCATGTCTCAACCTCATACCCCGTCCTCCTATCTCGACCTCATATCCCATCCTCATATCTCATCCTCATATCCCCATCTCATATCCCGACCTCATATCCCGTCATCATATGCCGACCTCCTATCCCGTCCTCATATCCTGACCTCCTATCCCGTCCTGATATCCTGAACTCCTATCCCGTCCTCCAATCTTGACCTCATATCCCGTCCTCATATCCTGAACTCCTCTCTTTGTGAGATGGGGTGTGGCTTGCAAGCCGGATTGACACATTCACCAGGAGATGCAGAGATGAGCTTTGGAGTAAGGTACTGGAAGTCCCATATACTCGCATGGGACTTGAAACAAAAACCCATTTTTTATGTAAGGGTGTAGGTAAGGGTTAATTTAACTATCATATGGTTTTATTTGACATATAAGTAATATGTGCACAAGGTATTGAAATATCTCCAGCCGTACGGAAGTTATGTGGGAACATACATTTCCGATTGATTTGCATGTGACTTTAAACAAAAACCCTGACCCTCACAAATGGGGGTAGTTAAGGGTTAAATTAGCTATCCTATATTTGAAGTGGACATATAAGTAACATATGACCAAGTATTATCGAAATATCTCAAGCCGTTTGGAAGTTATGCAGTAACATATATTTCCTATAGACTTGTATGGGACTTTAAACAAAACCCCCGACCCTGGCAAATAGGGGTGAGTAAGGGTTAAATTACCTATCCTATGTTTGTTGTTGACATATTAGTAACATTTTTGACAAGTTTCATGTTAATATCTACAGCTGTTTGGACGTGATGCTGGAACATACAAACACACACACACATACATACACACATACATACACACACATTGAGTTTTATATATATAGATTGTCTGCATGGCAAATTGCATGTCTCTAAAACCCATAACACTTTTTTTAAGTAGCACCTCATTCACGTATGGTTAAACATTTTAGAACCCACCACTTCCCTAACAACCAATACTTCCCTAGCAACACTACAGGAGAACTATTTAATTTTCTGTAAGCTATGCACAGCATTTCACTTCCTGACTAGCGTGTATTTTATATAAAAAGGTGTCATTTGGAGATAAATTCTTCAATGAATGCAAAATGTTATACATTTCTGTGTCCCAGCTGCTGAAACATAAAACAGGGGCAATCAGGTTATATAGGGGATGTAATGGCACCAGTTGCGTCAACCCCAATGACTAATTCCATAGCATAAAAATACTCCATTATTATAAATAACACATGGTAGATGAAGGCTTTATTATAGATTATGCACTGGGCACAAGAGCTACACTGGGCCCAAGAGCTCTATGTTTTATTTGTGTTTAAAAATGCTGCTTGTCCAGAGCACATTTCCCCCCATCTCACAGACTTTGGACTCCTGGCCTGGCAGAAGTCCAAGAGCAGGAAATGCTGAAGGTAATGCGTCTACTCTTATGCCCCCAAATTAGTTTGTTTAGCATACTATCGATTTCTGTAAACCATTTATCCCCAATATCAATGGGTGATGTCTGCAAAAAATTAAGTATTTGTTGAAGTATAACGATATTAACCAAGGCTATACCATAGTGAGAACTATTTTCAAACAAACTTCTATTTTTTTAAAGTTTCTCAATTACTGGTCTTAAATAAATTTTCTACTGACACCTCTGTCTTTCTCAGGAACTGTCCTGCTCTTGACAGTTCCTGAGACAAACAGAGGTGTCAGCAGAGAGCACTGTGGTCAGACAGAAAAGAAATTCAAAAAGAAGAGAACTTACTGTGGACCATCCAGCAGCTGATAAGTACTGGAAGGATAAAGATTTTTAAATAGGAGTAATTTACAAATCTGTTTAATGTTCTGGCACCAGTTGATTTAAAAAAAAAAAAAATGGTTTTTCACCAGAGTACCCCTTTAAGCTGAAAAAAAAAGCAATCATTTACAAATAATTTATTTGTATTTCTTTCAGGTATGTTTCACATATTTGCGATTTTTTTATGTGCTTCAAAATTTTAAGTTGGTGGTGTCTCCATTATATTTGCTATGGGTTGTAAAATTACAAAAATAAGCTAACTCTTCCAATGAGATGCAGATAAATACTTTAAGACCCTGGACAGTGGCATAGCTATAGAGGTCGCAACGGTCGCCATCATGTTAATAAATAAGTATGACAGCTGCTGCTACCATACCTGTCCGTCCTGCAGGAGTGGAGTCTGCATGAGGACCTGGGGCAGCGCGGCAGCATCAGGACCTGGGATATGCGGGGACAGCGTGGCGGCATCATCACACCGTGACTGTCCCACCCATGCCTTGCCGCCACATTGAGTGGAGGAGGAGGGGCAGGGCACATATGGCGCCAAGCCCAGGAAGCCCTGCCGCTCTCCTTCCACAGTGTAGCAGGCCTGCCAGCCAGAGGGACTACCCACTCATCCACCTGATCGTCTGCCCGCCCGGCCCCCGTCCACCCGCCCGTCTGAATGGCCGACCACATGCTGGGAGTTGTAGTTTTACAACAGCAGGAGACACAAAACTATGACTCCCAGCATGCCTGGACAGCCAAAGGCTGTCTAGGCATGCTGGGAGTTGAAGTTTTGTAACAGCTGTAGGCACCATGGTTGGAAAACACTGACTTACAGTAAATGTCGAAAAATATATATATTAACCTTACTTATTACCATAAATCCTCTTGTACAGATTAACATTAGGGTAGGGTCACACGTAATGGATATATGGTATTTTACGCTGCGGATCTGCCGATGATATCAAACATATATAGGTTTAATTTTGTTTTACTTCTTTTAAGAAATGATAACTTAATGCACAAAAATTAGTAGGTTTGGGGCGGAGCCTAGCCGCGGACAGATATGGACGTGTGAGCTCGCAGCTCTCCCGTCTGCCTAGAGGAATAACACCCTTAACTACCACTTTTTATGCCTAAAATGGTCAAATATGGCAAACAAACACAGGGTGACCTGGGTGAGTCGCCCAAACCTGGCAAAAGCCAGGCGGAAATGTCTAAATTCTTTAAGAAGAAGGGCAGCATCTCCCCAGCCAGGCATCCCAAGATGGCGCTGGACATAACCCCGCTGGAGGCCTCGGGAGATGAAGACGATCTAGACAGCGGAGGTGAGGACGGGACTCCGACTATACTCACGCCACATTTCCTGAAAGCTTTTATGGAAAATTCCCAGCCCAGGCAGTGAAACCAGTGATGTCTGAGCTTGCTGAGATAAAATCGGATGTCCAAGCAATCGGCTATAGAACGGAAGCGCTGGAGTCCGCATGTGCGGCCTTAGTGGCTCATTCCTCCGCTGCAGCTGACCGGGTGGAACTGATGAAGTCTCACCTGAATTCAGTCTACACACAAACCGAACCGCAGTCGGCGCAAAAATGTTCGATTCAAAGGTTTACCGGAGTCGTGGGCTGCCGATACGCTCCCTGGAATAGCCTGCAAGATTTTCACAGGTCTGTTGGGCCAGGAGCGCGCGACAAAAGTAGTTATCGAGAGAATTCACAGAGCCCTCAGACCAAAATCTAAACCGAATGAGCCCCCCCGAGATGTGGTTTGTGGACTGCTATCATTTGTGGACACCGCGGAAATTCTACGCGCAGCATGGGAGAAACAGCCTATTTCCTACGGAGAAGCTGAAATTGCTGAAATTGCTCAGGACATTGCGCCATCTACTCTTGCGAAGAGGCGCCTGCTGAGACCATTACTGGAGAAACTTAGGGAAAGGAACCTACAGTACACATGGTTGTTCCCATTTGGCCTCTCAGTTATAAATGGAGGCCGCAGAATCACCATCCGCACACCGCTGGACCTTGAAAAAGCGTGGTCGGCACTGGACATCTCACCTGTGGAGGTCCCCTCTTGGCTTCCAGTATTGGATCTTGCACCGTTGCCGTCATTTCCAAAACCGGAGGATTGGAGGATCGTATCTCGCAACAAAGCGGGCAAAGCCCGGAAGACCCCGGTGAAAGATGGTCCACCCCCTCACTGACCTCCCGGGGGTTCTGTGAGTACTTACTAATGGGATTATGATCCCTCAGCCCTGATGGAGCCATAGGAGCCACAGCCCGGCCTACCTTACCAATGTTCCAGCCTTATATACTGTAGACTGTATACTGCTGATTCCCCCCCCCCCCCCTCCATCCCCTCCTGAAGTCCTTGTTTACCTCTGTAAGCCCCTGAGCTCTGCATTCCGATTCTGCCTGAACTCTGCAGTGATGACTTCTTACCTGAGCTGATATCGACTCTGTCACTGGACTGCATTAAGTTGGTTCTCTCCCCCGTCCCTCCCCGATTCACCCCTCTATCCTCATTTCCCTCTCCCTAATATCAGTCCCCTGTCGGGATTGCTGTCAGAATTGCTGGGCATGTCTACGTTTCCACCTTTGCCCCTATGATGGAGGACGACGAAGCACTAAGGGGAGCTCTACCCATCTAAGAATATGATTTTGTTTATTGCTTCATTTTCCACATATATTTTATAAGTGCTATTCTCCTCACATGTGTACGTTCTCAGCTCCTTGGATAGAGGTCGGGCTCCAACTCATGCTTTATGTATGACTTCCCTCTCCCACTTACCCCTTTATTATGCTATCACTTCCTCTCTCCTCACTCTCTGTTCTCCCCTTACCTCTCTCCCTACTTTTCTTCCCTACCCTTTTTTCCTTCTTTCCTCCTTCCCTTCCTCCCCTCCTACTCCCCCCCCTTCACCCCCCTCCTTTTCCTTTCACGTCTACCTTACCACCCTCTATCTGTTCCTACCCTTTCCTGGTTTCCTTCCCCCTTACCTCTCTCCTTCTTCTTATTTTCCCTTCTTTCCTTCTTCCTCCCTCCTACCCCCCCCTACTCCCCCTCACTCCCCCCCCCCCACCACCTCTATCTGTTCTTACCCTTTCCTGCTTTCCTTCCCTCTCCCCACTTTTTTTTCTCTTTCTCCCCTTCCATATGTCCACTTATCCCTCCCTTCCCTCTTCCCTTTCCCCTCCCCCCCCCCCCCCCCTCAGTACGCATCCCCAGATCTTCTGCCTTCGTATTTAAGCAGTCTACCCCGGGACAAATTGTTTGTTTGTTCACACATGTTGCCGGAAGCTGTGTTCGCACTTGAAAATGTTTTTTATCTACTTGCTTACCCAACCGTGTTTGACCTCACCTCTAGGGTGTTACCCTCTATGACACTCACACTAGGACTTGTTCTTTGACCCCCCCCCCTGTGCTATTTGTACAGTGCCTCTCTACCATTACTACTACTTATAACCCTTCTTACTTTCTATATCCCTCTCATTTTCTCAGTTCTTCTCTGACCTTTCCTCCCCCCCCCTACTTGCCTGCTTCTTTCTTTCCCTTCTCTGCCCCCTTTCTATACAACCCCCCCCCTCCTCTTTCTTCGCTCCCTCCTTTCCTTTTCTTCCCTCTCCCTCTTGATTTCTACTGCTGCCTTACTGCTGAACCTGATTAACTCAGTGATCTGATATGTCGATTGTAAATGTAGTTTCATTTAATGTTAGAGGCCTTAACACGCCAGAAAAAAGACATGTTGTTGACAACCTCAGACGACTTAAAACTACAATTGCCTTCTTGCAGGAGACCCATTTCAGACAAGATAAGATCCCCAATATGCCTACCAAATATTTTTCTCAATGGTTTCAATCATGTCATGGCTCCTCGGCGTCGAAGGGTGTTTCTATAGGCATTCATTGCTCCCTCCCGTTAGTGGTTACGCAACAATACATGGATTCTGAGGGGAGAGCGTTGTTCCTACGGGTTAAACTGTTTAACAACATTTATACGCTAGCCAACATCTACGCTCCCAATCACGCCCAGGTGCCATGGCTCCTCACCACACTGTCTGCCCTACGGCATTTGCTGAGGGTCCCATCATCCTGGGTACGGACCTGAATGCCACACTGAACCCTTGTCTAGACTCCACATCTAAGTGCTCTGGAATTTCGCAAAAGTTGTTGTCCAAGCTTCATTCTAAACTTTCTGATCTCTCTCTCGTAGATCCATGGAGAATACAGAACCCTTCCGTCCGTGATTACTCGCATTACTCCTCGCCTCAAAACTCATATCATCGCATAGATTACCTGCTTGTCCATAGTTCTCTTCTACCAATGGTGACCACTACAGGTATTGGTGTGATTGCGATCTCCGACCACGCTCCTGTCTCTCTATCTCTGTCTTTTTCTGTCTCTTCCACTCCTATCCCCACTTGGCGATTGAATGAAAGGCTATTAGAGAACCCCTTGACCCTTTCAGACCTCACGGAACACCTCAAGCTCTATTTCTACACCAATTGTACACCAGATGTATCTTCTCCTGTGACGTGGGAAGCCCACAAGGCAAACATTAGGGGCATATTTATTTCGTGGGGGACTAAACTAAAAAAGGAATATAGGAAGAAGACGGACGAGCTACTCTCTGCTATCTCAGCTCTTGAGAGGCTCCATAAGAGGACGCAGGTTGAGGCCACTCTTTCAGATCTTAAGGGACTGAGAGAACAACTTCTATCCTATCTCCACGACCGATCTTCCAAAGCATACTTACACCACAAACAGAACATTTATGCGCACGGTGACAAGGGTGGGAGACTGATGTCTGCCCTTCTTAAGAAACGGAGAGCCAAACAACACATTCACCACATTAAGAGCAAGACGGGCTCCATACTCAGTGACACTCCTCAGATAGCTAGCGCTTTTCAATCATTCTATTCTGAACTGTTCAATCTTCAACTGACTGATGATTAGGACCTGTCTACTCCCCTCTCTCCAGCCCAAACGGCCTTTCTTCAGACTTTAAATCTTCCCACGCTTGATCCCTCCATGGCCTTCCTCGGTGACTAATAAGGAGGTGCAAAAGTTATCAAGTCCTTTCCACCTGGGAAGAGCCCAGGACCTGATGGTCTGCCCCTGAAATACTACACCACATTTTTAGAGTTACTAACACCTCATCTTACTGATTCCTGCAACTCTCTATTAACTGGTACTCCACAAACTCGTCAGTCGCAAGAGACTCATATTACATTGATAGCTAAAGAAGGGAAGGATCCGTCGGAGTGTGGCAGCTACCAACCAATATCCTTATTAAATCTGGACTAGAAAATCTGGGCTAAGCTGTTATCCATACGGATCAAGAAACTTTTACCCCATTTGATTGCCACGAACCAGTCGGGATTTGTCCCGGGTAGGGAGGGGAAGACTAATACACTCAAACTGCTGTCGTCCATACATTATGCACAGTCTCGGAAACTGCTGTGGTAGCCCTTGGGGGGTAGAGTGTAGTTGGGGTGTTGCTGTGTTGTAATATGAGGGGTTAATTTAACCCACGTCACTCGTGACGCCAGTGTGAGGGTTAATACGCTGAGGTAGTTGCTAGGCTTATCGCCACCCTTCCCAAAAACGATAGGTGCGTGTAGAAATAAATGATTGTCCACGGCAGTGCTGAACTTGCAGGAACTTTACTGATGAATTGCGATACATTCAGTAATGGTAACAGTCTTAGTAACAGAGTCTGTTATCAGTACAGCAGAGACTGACAGTTGCTTAGGACCGATGAGTTATCCTGAGATTAGTAGAATTAGGTTTTGCAGAGATCCGCTGGATTTAGGGGTCTGTTTAGGTCCAGTGATCTTGTGGAGTAATAGGGAATTGAAGTAACTCACAGTTTTGGAATGATGGCCGTTGCCGCAAGGCTTTGGCCTAGTGGTTGCCGATGACAGCTGTGCAGATCCGTCCTCATCTGCAGCCCACGAGGAAAGACCGCGATTAATGGCCGCCACTCCCTTATATGGGCAGGGCCATTCTGGATTGGTCCATGTCAGCTGTCACTCACCGTTACAAAGCATGGTGGGTGATCACCTGACTACATCCAAAGGTCCTTGAGTAAAAACCATAGAGTTCTGGAACGCATCACTTGACCCGCAGGTCCTGCGACACTACAACAAGGTAAGTACACTTTATATACATATAGACAATTAGAATTAGAATAATTTTAACTATTAAAGGGGTGACTAGGGGCTAACTATAGATGAGGATCCCACTGGTACCAAGGGACTCTGACTTTGGGGACCTCACCACAAGGTAACAGATGCAATCCGATACCGGGACACCACAAACCCCCTTACTTAAAACAAGTCGACCCCGACGCCTGTCCCCTAAGGCGGTGGAACTAGGGCAGGCAGAACAGGATTGCTAACTAGACAGAATCTATATCCTGACAAAACTTTTGTACACATTAGGTACTTTTAAACCTACTAGACTTTTTCTAGACATTTGAAACATTTGAAGACTAGTAATCCTACTACACACTTATAAGGCTTCCTAGACAATTATGAAGCTATCTAGACAATTATGAAGCTATCTAGACCTTTAGTTTCTAGCTTCTTAGACATTTTAATTAAGCTTACTATACATTTTAAATTTACTATACAATTAGGCATTGACATTTAGTTGCTAGCTCCTAAAACATTTTGTTTTAGCTCTCTTACACATTTTATGAGGCTAACTAGACCTCTCTCTATACATTTAGCTTCAAGCTGACTAAACATTTTGGAATCTCACACATTTTTTCCTTTTTTGCCACAATGAGTTACCTGTTAGTACACGAAAGGTATACTGGCTAGCCGGAAGCTAGGTCACAGTAAGACTGGCTGCTAGGGTCTATCGGCTACACGCTACTTATCCCTAGAGCAAAATAACCTACCTAGGTTACCTTTAGAACTATGTGTTTAATTCTATACCCGCAAGAGCACCTACTGGCCAGGTAGAGCACCTCACACACGCAATACAGAGAAGAGAAATATGAGTGTACCTAACAGTGGCAGTAATTGGATATCAATAGGCTACAATTCCTAAGTGTTTGTTTGAATGTGAGATACACTTTGTTTTTGTGTATGTACTGAAATAGATTGAAGTAGTACATTTAAGTGAGTAGTCTAGAGTACTGTGTGTGCAAGTACTATCCTAAGGGTGAGTTACCCTATAATTTTTGTTGAGACAGGTGCTAGCGATTGGCGACAGCAATAATACTACCCTCGGAGGAGCTGGGGTTCCACCCATTTATTAACTACTAAGCACCTTTAGCATTTTATACATTTGTATGTACAAGAATTATTTATGTTTTTAGGGTTTAGTGTACACATGCAATACACTGACATTTTTCGTGTACAACTCTTACCTACTTCTTTATGTACATAGACACTTGGTTATTTTTTCTATGCACAACCTTTACCTGTTTTTTTATGTACACAGACACAAGGACACCTTCCTGTATAAATGAACCATATGCATATTTACTATACAAACTTACACAATTATCAGGGTTCAGGCGCATTCACCCGATAAGTGCAACATTTAGCATAAGAGTTCTTATGAAGCTACTGGTATATACATAAAACAGACGTGTAAGGATCAGCAGTCCACCTACACTAAGAGTCCATTGAAAATATACAAATTGGCGTGTAAGGATCAGCAGTCCACCTACACTAAAAGTTCATGGGAAGGGAAAGTCCGGGTACAGTCCTTATGAATCTCCTACTGGCTAGGAGTCTCTTGACTTAATAGTCAGGCACAAAGCTTGATGGTTACATTGCTGAACTTAAAACTGGAACAATCTTAGCACAGTCCTGCTAGGCACAATCCTTGAACTTGGTTGCTGCAAAACAAAAGTGGTTAATAAAACAACAAGACATTACTTTAAGGTCCTTTAGAGAATATTCTTCCTCACTCTTTTTGTGCCTCTCCTGGTTCCTCTGTACCTCCCAACATCAGGGGCAGGTCTGGAATTAACATAGCTCTGCCACACCACACTGGTGAGGGGGGAGTGGTTGATGGTAGGATTCAAAGAGGCCATAGGCTTACTAGCCGGAATGTAAGTGGGGCAATAGGGCTTGAGCACCATTTCCAAACTAGGATGGACCCATGACCCTCTCGTCGGTACCTCAGGAACAGACAAACTCTCACTGCTCCGAGAGGGTCTAGGTACTGACTTTGGTGGCCGCAACTTTGGCCGACTTTCCTGATCCTGCGCAGTACTTGGCTCTTGGCGGGACACAGAAGATGATGAACTTGACTCTTTGCTGTACACAGAAGATGATGAACTTGATTCTTTGCTGTACACAAAAGATGATCTTTGCTGTTGAGGCTCCTCCTCCTTGGGTACGTTGATGGAGGATTTAGGAGCGGACCATTTTGGCCTCAAGTTGAAGGGGTCGGCCTACCAATCAGTTGACGGGAAATACTTGAAAGGAAGCTGTGTTGGGGCAGTTGGTCTTGTGACCGCAGCAGCCCATTCCCCACGAAGGCTCTGGATGGGGGTTCTGTGGTGAGGGGACAGTCTCACCGGTGATGCACCTCCAGGTGTGCAGGCCCCCTCTTCGTCTAATGACAACCGCTGCAGACGGTCAGCAATTTCTTGGAATAGTCAGGCTGCTACTGCCGCGACTTTCCGCTGTTTCGGCACCATTTTGTTATCTTCACCACGTGGAACGCTGCTCTCCTCCATGTCTGTACTCTCCGGGTCCTTGTGCAGACTGAAGAGGTCGCTCTGCGTGGTGTCTTTCATAGTGGGCTTCCCCAAAATGGCAGCCGGGGGAAGGACGTCATCGGTGCAGCCCCGACTTCCGATCCCTCCAGAGACGACTCCTGTATTTCCAAGTTCCCTATCGGCTGTGATACAGCGACTTTGCAGCCACGCCCAGGGGCGGGGTGTGGCGCAGCGCGGGCCTTCTTTGCTCGCTTTTCCGGCAGCAGTTCAGCTCCGCCTGTGCTGACCGGACCAGAGGATTGCAGCATGAACTCATTGTGCAGTTTACAGATCTTAGTTGCAGATACATTTTCGCCTCCCCCATTTCTTTTCTCGTGGCCCCCTTGCATGGTGCACCACGGACATCGCTCCCGTACACAACAACACGGTTTACAGCACATGAATAAAATTCGTTACTTGGGGGGGAGTACACTTTCACTAGTGGCAACAGTAGTAGGCACACACCCGAATCCTGTTCGTGCGACTCCAAAAAGGCTTTGTGGTAGCCCTTGGGGGGTAGAGTGTAGTTGAGGTGTTGCTGTGTTGTAATATGAGGGATTAATTTAACCCTTGTCCCTCGTGATGCCAGGGTAAGGGTTAATACGCTGAGGTAGTTGCTAGGCCTATGGCCCCCCCTTCCCAAAAACGATAGGTGCGTGTAGAAATAAATGATTGTCCACAGCAGTGCTGAACTTGAACTTGCAGGAACTTTACCGATGAATTGCGGTACATTCAGTAACGGTAACAGTCTTAGTAACAGAGTCTATTATCAGCACAGCAGTGACTGACAGTTGCTTAGGACCGATGAGTTATCCTGAGATTAGTAGAATTAGGTTTTGCAGAGACCAGCTGGATTTAAGGGTCTGTTTAGGTCCAGTGATCTTGTGGAGTAATAGGGAATTGAAGTAACTCACAGTTTTGGAATGATGGCCGTTGCCGCAAGGCTTTGGCCTAGTGGTTTCCGATGACAGCTGCGCAGATCCGTCCTCATCAGCAGCCCACGAGGAAAGAGCGCGATTAATGGCCGCCGCTCCCTTATATGGGCAGGGCCGTTTTGGATTGGTCCATGTCAGCTGTCACTCACCGTTACAAAGCATGGTGGGTGATCACCTGACTATCTCCAAAGGTCCTTTAGTAAAAACCATAGAGTTCTGGAACGCATCATGTGACCCGTAGGTCCTGCGACACTTCAACAAGGTAAGTACACTTTATATACATATAGACAATTAGAATTTGAATAATTTTAATTATTAAAGGGGTAACTAGGGGCTAACTATAGATGAGGATCCCACTGGTACCTAGGGACTCTGACTTTGGGGACCTCACCACAAGGTAACGGATGCAATCCGGTACTGGGACAACACACTGCCATTGGTCCTTCTCGGTGTAGACGCCGAGAAGGCCTTTGACAGAGTTAGTTGGTCCTTCGTGAAAGCGACTCTTCTCCGTTTTGGCTTCCCTGAGGAGTTTGTCGCAGCTATTTTCTCTCTCTACGCCTGCCCTTATGCCTCCCTGCAGATCAATGATACTCTGTCCCCACCGTTCCGCATCACCAACGGCACCCGGCAGGGATGCCCCCTATCTCCCACATTATTTGTTCTTGTGATGGAGTCTTTGCTCCAAAAGGTAAGACAAGTGCCTGAGATCAAGGGTTTTCAAACCCCAGAAGGAGAGCTTAAAGCACTTGCTTTCGCAGATGATTTGCTTTTTTTTGCTATCTGCTCCGGGCCTGGTGTCGTTGTTTGAGGAATTTGGTCATCTCTCTAACTTTAAAGTTAATGTCCACCAATCTGAACTATTAAATATCATGTTGCCCTGTAGTAGATTGCTCCACCTAAAACAGTTATCTCCCTTCCCTTGGGCCCGTTCCTCCCTTAAATACCTAGGCGTGCATGTCACTCCTTCCATCCCGCAGCTTTATTCAGCCAGTTTTAAACCCCTAATTGCGGAAATACAACAAATTTTGGTAGACTGTGATAATCCTCTAATTTCATGGATTGGAAGACATAATGTTTTACAAACTTATGTGGTCCCCAAGATTCTGTATAAGCTTAATATGTTGCTGATTGCACTTCCATCCTCCTTCTTCCTCTCAGTCTGTAGAATCTTTTCACGTTATCTGTGGAGGAACAAGAGACCTAGAATGGCGCACACACTTTTGACCAGGCCTTCTCATAGAGGAGACATAGGGGTCCCCAACATTCAAGCAATCTACAAAACGATACAGATTAGAAGGTGGATCCTCTGTAGTTCTGCCCCCTCTCTGTCCGCACCCTCACTAGATCATTGGGAGGCGATTTGGGCACGTTGGGCATATGGAGAGGATTTTCTAAAAGACCTCTGGCTTCCTAAGAAACGTAACTACTCCTTTTCCCATCCTTCTCTTCTCTTCTTGGGTCTTTTCACTGTCTGGTCTTCCTCTGCTCCTATTCTCTCCCCTACACTTTTCCCTCTTCTCCCAGCTGCTCTCATTCCTGAAGTCGTGGGTCGAACATCGCCGACGCACAGCACTTTATGGTCGAGGCTAAGAGATTGTTCTGTGAGTCAGCATTTCAAGGACGGAAGGGTTCCCACCAGGGAGGATCTCTCCTCTCTCTTTCCATCATGTAGACTATCTGTTCTTCAAATTTCACATTTGCAGAATTGCTGTAAAACATTCTTAGAGAAGTTCAACCCCTTGAGACCTATGACGACTTTTGAAACTACTTTGCTGTCACCCACATGTCGTCCACATAAGCTCTCTTTTGTCAGAAAGCTCTGTGAGTTCATGCTCACTACTTCAGTACCAGGTTACTTGTCCTCATGGGAAAAGGAACTGGGTGTAGCTCTCTCTCCCTCAGAAAAGGAATATGTTCTTAAATACTCGCAAGGCTTCTCCTGTGTATTAGGCTCCGGGAGATGCATTTTAAGCTTCTCTCTAGATGGTACAAAACACCGGAATTTTTACATGCACACGGTCTCAGCAACTCAAATCTATCTTGGAGATGTGGTTCCCATGTAGGTAATGTCATGCATATATGGTGGACCTGTCCTTCCCTTAAACCCTTTTGGACTAAAATCGCAGAGGCAATACATTTTATCTTTCCCACATCACCCTCTCTTCAGCCTGACATGGTCCTCCTTGGGAGACCATCTCTTAATTTTCAGCCCCATAGAAATTTGTTGTTATCCCACCTTTTGTCTGCTGCTAAATCTTTGATCCCCTTGAAATGGCTGAATACCACTCCACCAACTATTATGGAAATGGGAGTCTAAGGTTCACCCGATATGCCGATTTGAGGAAATGTCTAGTAAAGTGGAACGTACACATGGAAAATTTCTGTCCGTCTGGTCTCCCTGGTTCAAATACTGCAAACTGCGTGATATCTGAAACCTAACTACTGAAAGTATCTATGTATTAATCAGAAAACGAATGTATGGACGGCATGTTAATTGATAGTATCTTATGACTGCCCCTCCCCAACCCATGGGGATTGGGCTTGGTACGCTCTAGCAGTACTATGCATAACCTTAACTACTCCTCTTACTCTTCTCTATCCTCGACCCCCCCCCCCCAACTTCTCCTACTCTTCCCTTACTCTTCCCCTCCCCCTCCCCACCCCTCCTTTTTCTCTACCTTTTCTCATGACCATAATATTTTCTCTACATCTTTCATACGTGACTTGCTTCTGAATAGGTATACCATTTTGTCGCCCTAGCGACTTACTTAACTTGTTAGTTTGATGTTTTGTTTATTATCTCTTGTACTGTTTAAGGGCTCTGGGTTTTTGCTCTATATGCCATGTTATTTTCCTTGGTATTGAAAATGAATAAAAACTTATTTGACAAAAAAATTGGTAGGTTTAAAAATGTCCTCCCCTGACCCCTATAACTTTTTTATTTTTTTGTATACAGGGATGTGTGAGCGCTAATTTTTTGTTCCATGGTTTGCAGTTATTATCTGTACCATGCTTTTTTTCATGGGGCTTTTTGATCGTTTAAAAAAAAAGATTTTAGGGTATGCAAATTGACCCAAAATATGCAATTTTGGACTTTGGTATTTTTTTACATGTACGACATTGACCATAAAGTTTAATTAACATAAATTTTTTATAGTTCGGACATTTATGCACGCGGTGATACCACATATGTTTATTTTTATTATGTTTATATATTTTTTATATGGAATTTGGGAAAATGGGGGGTGATTTAAACTTTTGATATGGAAGGGATTAATGGGTGTTTTTTTAAACTTGTATTAAACTTTTTTTTTTTTTACACTTTATTAGTTCCTTAGGGGACTTTTAGGAGGAATCATTAGATTCCTCATGCAGGTCAATGTAGTTCCATAGAACTCTATTGATCTGTGTGCTTTGCGCTCAAGTGATAAAGCCTGGTCCAGCCAGGCTCTATGAATCACAGAGCAACAGACTGGAATACAGGTGAGGTAAGCCCTCCAGCTACCTCATCAGTGGATCACCCCCCCGTGATTGTGCTGTGGGGGGGTGGGGGTGGCGATCCACTCCACTGGACCACCAGGGACTGTTTGAATGTCCCTTTAGATGCCGCTGTCAGCTTTCGGCCACGGCGATTGCCATATGTCAGCTATTGATGGCGGCCCTTAGCTATAATAATCAGCTGGGGGCCAGCCGGTATGGCGCGGGCACGAGTCGGGAGCCTGCACCATACACAGTTAATGGCACAAGGATGTGTATACATGTCCTTGGTCGTTAACCAGTAAAAAACAGGATAATTGTTCGCATTTGGGCCCTGTGGTTTCTAGCTACGCCCCTGACCCTGGATATATTTAACTATGACTTTCCATGCATCTACCTTAAAGTGTATCTGTCACATATTAAACCCTTGTGAAGTTGCCCACACCTTGCAATAGGGCTTCAGAAGTTTAATACAGCCATACCTTTGACATAACTTTTGAGCGATTTATATGCAAGAGGTGGGGTCTCTCTCTGCTTACGTCACGTCTGCTCCGGCCCTCTACGCAGGGCTGTCATTGGCAGGTGAGCCCTGTGTGTTGATCGAGAGGAGGAGCACGTGTGCCATAAGCAGACAGAGGCTATGAGGACCCAGGACCCACCTCTCTGACTGTTCTGGATGCTTACAGAACTCTTTTTTATGGATATGAAGTGGAAAGTAACACTGACTGTCACAAATATTGCGACCTCCACCAATCCTTACAGTGAACCTTTATGTTTTGTTCATACAGCACTATGAGGAGAATTGAATATGAAGATATATTAAGAGGTGGATGCCTCTTCATTATTCTGCCACTGGAGTTGCTGCCTCTGCACTGGACGTAGAAATCTACACTAGCTCCAAGCAATTTAAATTATATTTCACATCCGTTACTGTTGTAAACTATAGTAAATCTACCAGGTTATAGATGCCCTAACCCCTTTTTATGTGAAGCCTTGCCTATTTTTTCAAAGCGGCATGTGCAGTGCTAACCCAATGAAAGGTTATGCACCAAGAAATTCCCCCTATTTGTTATCAACGTCTTTAGACATTGGTGGACAAACACAATTTTTATTTTATTTTAATTTGTGCAAATGATCAATAACAGTACAATACATCTTGTTTTTTTTTTTTTTTTTGTGTGTGTGCGTGGTCATGTTTCTAATGCTCTTAGTCAAAAATATAGAGAGTCGTGTGTCTGACAGCCAGGTTAAGCCTCTTTTTTGACATTTAACCATTCCCCTACTCTTTGATATTTTCTGTATGTAACAAAGAGTGATCATTAGAGAGGCAGTATGTGGGCAGCTTCACAGCTTCTGTGCTAGCGTACATCATGTACTTAGTGTGTAATTGATGTAATCCACTTTTCAGCACTGTCAGTCTGGCACACTGTATAAATACTAAAACTCATTAGACACATATTTAATGTATTTGTTTCATCCCTATAAAGAAAGAGAAAAAGTAAAAGAAGTTATTAAGAGAGCATCTTGGTTTCAGAGTAAAATAAATGTTCAGCACTTAGCTTTGCCAAGCGTACTCAGGAAGTGACTGACTGCTCCCCGGTGAGTGGGCTTTTAAGTAATTCTTCTGACTTGCTCATGCAGAGCAGGAAGTGAAACATTATCTTCCTTGCTCATCTGTTATTTCTACTTATGAAGGGTTCTACCATTGTAGGTAAAAATGTTCAGTTACTACAGGAATGAGGCTCCTATCTTTAGGGCCAGTACGGTACTATTCCAAATATAATGTAATATCAAGTAGTTATTTTCCTTAACTTGGCTGTTGTTATACTTTGTTTTCCTTTAGTTTTAACGGTGTCTAGAGATTAGAACGCACATGCACTCTCTTGTAAAACTATACAATATTATTTGTAAAACTATACAATGTGAATTATTCACTGGATTTTTATGTGGACTGCCTGGTACACTACATGTTGCATTTATGTAAATTAAATTAGAGTATTCTCACACCACATTTGGGGTAAATGTTCAGCATAATGAATGTCCCATTATGACAAAATGAGGGAAGAATGTTAGAAATCTTTGCTAATTTATTGAAGAGGAAAATCTAAAATATTGCATGGACACAAGTATTCAGACCCATTACTCAGTATTTAGTTGAAGTACCTTTGGTATCTCCAGAGATGTTCGATTGGGTTTAAGTCATAGCTCTGGCTGGGTCACTATTCGACTTTATTAACCCCTTAAGGACTCAGGGTTTTTCCGTTTTTGCACTTTCGTTTTTTCCTCCTTACCTTTTAAAAATCATAACCCTTTCAATTTTCCACCTAAAAATCCATATTATGGCTTATTTTTTGCGTCACCAATTCTAATTTGCAGTGACATCAGTCATTTTACCCAAAAATTCACGACAAAACGGAAAAAAAATCATTGTGCGACAAAATCGAAGAAAAAACGCCATTTTGTAACTTTTGGGGGCTTCCGTTTCTACGCAGTGCATATTTCGGTAAAAATGAAACCTTATCATTATTCTGTGGGTCCATATGGTTAAAATGATACCCTACTTATATAGGTTTGATTTTGTCGTACTTCTGGAAAAAATCATAACTACATGCAGGAAAATTTATACGTTTAAAAATGTCCTCTTCTGACCCCTATAAGTTTTTTATTTTTACACGTTCAGGGCGGTATGAGGGCTCATTTTTTGCGCCGTGATCTGAAGTTTTTATCGGTATAATTTGTGTTTTGATCGGACTTTTTGATCACTTTTTATTAATTTTGTAATGGTATAAAAAGTGACCAAAATACGCTTTTTTGAACTTTGGAATTTTTTTGCGCGTACGCCATTGACTGTGCGGTTTAATTAACAATATATTTTTATAGTTCGGACATTTATGCACACGGCAATACCACATATGTTTATTTTTATTTTTATTTACACTGTTTTATTTTTTTTTATGGGAAAAGGGGGGTGATTCAAACTTTTATTAGGAAAGGGGTTAAATGACCTTTATTAACACAATTTTTTTACTTTTTTTTTTTTTTTGCAGTGTTATAGGTCCCATAGGGACCTATAACACTGCACACACTGATCTCCTATGCTGATCACTTGCGTGTAATAACACACCTTTGATCAGCGTTATCGGCGCTTGACTGTTCCTGCCAGGATCTCAGGCACGGAGCAGTCATTCGTCGATCGGACACCGAGGAGGCAGGTAAGGGCCCTCCCGGTGTCCTGTAAGCTGTTCGGTCCCGAACAGCCCGACTGACTAGCCGGGATACTTTCGCTTTAAAGGGTTAATACCGCACATCGCCGCGATGATGAGCGCCGGGACCGACGCAATGTGATGCTTCATATCGCGGGAGCCGGCGCAGGACGTAAATATACGTCCTGCGTCGTTAAAGGGTTAAAGGGGTTCACTGAATTGTTTCCATTATTTATCAACTGGTGCCAGAAAGTTAAACAGATTTGTAAATTACTTCTATTACAAAATCTTAACCCTTCCAGTACTTATCAGCTGCTGTATGCTCCAGAAGAAGTTAAGTAGTTATTTTCAGTCTGACCACAGTGCTCTCTGCTGACACCTCTGTCCATGTCAGGAACTGTCTGGGATAGGAGAGGTTTGCCATGGGAATTTGTTCCTACTCTGGACAGTTCCTGACATGGACAGAGGTGTCAGCAGAGAGCATGGTGGTCCGACTGAAAAGAACTCAACTTCCTCTGGAGCAAGAATTAATTTACAAATCTGTTTAACTTTCTGGAACCAGTTGATTTACAAAAAAAAATAAAAAATTACACCAGAGTACCCCTTTAACACCTTAAGGACCATGGGTTTTTCCGTTTTTGCATTTTCGTTTTTTTCCTCCTCACCTTTTAAAAATCATAACCCTTTCAAATTTGCACCTAAAAATCCATATGATGGCTTATTTTTTGCGCCACTAATTCTACTTTGCAGTGACATCAGTCATTTTACCCAAAAATCTACAGCAAAACGGAAAAAAAATCATTGTGCGACAAAATTGAAGAAAAAACGCCATTTTGTAACTTATATAGGGCGGTATGAGGGCTCATCTTTTGCGCCGTGATCTGAAGTGTTTAGAGGTACCATTTTTGTATTGATCGGACTTTTTGATCGCTTTTTATTCATTTTTTCATGATATAAAAAGCAACCAAAAATACGTTATTTTGGATTTTGGAATTTTTCGCGCATACGCCATTGACCGTGCGGTTTAATTAATTATATATTTATAGTTCGGATATTTACGCACCTTGAGATACCACATATGTTTATATTTATTTTTATTTACATGGTGTTTTTTTTTTTTTATAGGAAAAGGGGGGTGATTTGAACTTTTATTAAGGAAAGAGTTAAATCACATTTATTAACTTTTTTTTACCCTTTTTTTTGCAGTGTTATAGCTCCCATAGGGACCTATAACACTGCACACACTGATTGCCAACACTGTTCACTGCAAAGCAATAGCTTTGCAATGATCAGTGTTATTGGCGGTGGATTGCTCAAGCCTGAATCTCAGGCTTGGAGCAATCAATCGCCGAGGGGACACGCCGGAGGCAGGTAAGAGGACCTCCGCTTGTGTCCCAGCTGATCGGGACACCGCATTTTCACTGCGGTAGTCCCGATCAGCCCCGCTGAGCAGCCGGGCAGCTTTCACTTTCGTTTTAGGCACGGCGTTCAACTTTGAACACCGCATCTAAAGGGTTAATAGCGCGCGGCACCGCGATCGCTGGTGCGCGCTATTAGCTCAGGGTCCCGGCATCAGATACATGCCGGGACCGACCCAATATGACGCGGGGTCATCGCGTGACCCCGTGTTATATCACGGGAGCCGGCCAAGGACAAGTACAGAGGTATTCTTAAAAAAAAAAAACTTATCTACAGTGCTTTAGACCTCAAACTGGGCCGAATAGTTACCTAACCAGAGCTATGACTTGAACCCAATCGAACATCTCTGTAAATACCAAAGGTGCTTCAACTAAGTACTGAGTAATGGGTTTGAATTTGAAAAAAAAACGGAGTACCCCTTTAAAGATGAACCAATCCCTATTAGCGAATAATATACAAAATACATGGACACAAAAAGACACAACACAATTTAAAACATTAGGGGAGGACATAACCACCCTCAAGATGCCCATTTAAAGGGGTATTCCGGGCAAAAACATTAACCCCTTAAGGACTCAGCGTTTTTCCGTTTTTGCATTTTCATTTTTTCCTCATCACTTTCTAAAAAGCATAACGCTTTCAATTTTGCACATAAAATTCCATATTATGGCTTATTTTTTGCGCCACCAATTCTAATTTGCAGTGACATTAGTCGTTTTACCCAAAAATCCACGTCGAAACAGAAAAAAATTAATTGTGCGACAAAATTGGAGAAAAATTTTCATTTTGTAAATTTTGGGGGCTTCCGTTTCTACGCACTGCATTTTTCGGTAAAAATAACACCTTATCTTTATTCTGTAAGTCCATACGGTTAAAATGATACCCTATTTATGTAGGTTGGATATTGTCAAACTTCGGAAAAAAATCATAACTACATGCAGGAAAATTTCTATGTTAAAAATTCTCATCTTCTAACCCCTATAACTTTTTTATTTTTCCGCATACGGGCTGGTATGAGGGCTCATTTTTTGCGCCGTGTTCTGAAGTTTTTATCAGTACCATTTTTGTATTGATCGGACTTTTTTTTTTAAAAACAGATATTTTTTATTAAAGTTTTAAACATTTTCTTACAAGAAACATACAATAAACCCCCCTCCACCCACCCCACCCACCTAACAACCAAACTGTCTGTCTCTCCCCCTTGCAACAACAAAAGCACGCACTTGTAGGCAACCAGAGGTTTAAATAAACTGTTATCCCGATGAGGACACTCCCACGCTCCTTGTGCACATCACCACAGCAAGCGATATCCACAGGCACTCCAACATAGCCACCGAGGAAGGATAGAGACAAAAGGGCGGGCATAGAAAAGAGTGAAACCACATTCGCAAATCCCCAGTATGCAAGCCAATCACATCACATCAAGTACAGACTAAGGGCATACAAGCAGTTATGAAGTATTCGTCGGGGGGTCAAAATGGTGTACCCAGGGTCCCCAAATACCATCAAACTTCCTTTCAACTTCACGCTTAATATAGATCCCCTTCTCCAAGCACACTATCTGCTGAATTCTTTTAATAAGATCAGCCACTCCCAGAGTAGACGGTCTGATCCAGAACTGCGCGATTAGTTTCCTGGCTTGATACAGTACACGTAACATACCCACTTCTCTCAGGGAAGGTTCCTGATCACATCCAATAAGGCCAAGTAAGCATACCTTAGGTTCTCTATTCAGTGTAATCCCATAGACAGTCGTAATAAGGTGTAACACATCAGTCCAATAAGCAGTTAAGACAGGGCACGCCCACATCATATGTATCAAGTGAGCCTCCAACTCACTACACCTAGGACAGGCAGAGTCGGACCAATCGGAGTCAACACCAATGTTATGTAAGAGCAATGGGGTCTTATATACCCTGTGCAAAAAGAACAATTGTGATAGTCTATTAGACTCTGACAAGGACAGTGATGGGGTAAGCGACAGGACTTGGGACCATTCCTCATCACTCAACCCACCAAGGTCCCTCTCCCATTTAGTTCGGACTGTTAAGGGGAAACGTTCATGGTAAAAACCCAATAACTCACCGTAGAGCCAGGAAATAACTCCCGCAGACTCCCCTTTCATAACTACAGATTCTAGGACCCTGTTAGTCTGTACCTCCATCAGCCGTAGCCAGTTCTGAGTTTCGTACACACGACGGAGCTGCAGGTATCGATAAAATGACGAGCGCGGTAAAGCGAACTCTTCCTGCAAGTCCTCAAAAGATCGAACTACCCCCAGTACAGCTAACTGTCCCACTTCACACAGTCCCTTCCTCTCCCAATAACACAGCTTACGCAAAAGAATAGAAGGCCAGCAAGCCCGGGTTATGCCACAGCGGTGTACATGATATGAAACTCGTAAGACCAAGTAACTTACACGTATGGCCCCAGAGCTTGCAAAGGAGTTGGGTAGTGGGGGAGGAATCCGGAGGTCTGGTGAGAGCTCCAATTTCCAGAATATGTAGTGGCACCCTCCCTCCATGTTTGGCCATAAATAAATGGCCCGTAGGACCCAGTAAAGACGTCTTCGCCCACCCTCTAACCTGATGTAATTGCGAGGCAAGAAAATACAACCAGGGATTAGGTAACGCCAACCCGCCCAAAGTCTTACCCCTTTGTAAAGTCTCTAGTTTGATCCTAGCAGTGCCCCCCCCCCCCCACACACACCAACTGTCTAAAGAGTTGTTGTATTCTATGAAAGTAAGTCATTGCAATCCACACTGGTGAGTTTTGCAGCACATACAATAACTGCGGCATGAGCACCATTTTTATTAGATTAGTCCGGCCAACCACCAAAATCGGCAATTTACACCAGACAGTTACCTTCTGAGAGCTCCTGTCCAGAAGGGGTATCAGATTCCGGGGTAGAAAATCATGCAAAAACGGTGTGATGTTAATACCTAAGTATTTGAATTCTCTAACCACCTGAATATTAGAAAGGGCTATCTGAGGAACACTAGGCAAAGGAACTAAGGGCATCAGTACCGACTTATCCCAATTAATGAGCAGGCCAGAGTATGTACCAAACTCGGTAATAATAGACATAGCAGGGGTCAGAGATCTAGCGGTATCACCCAAAAATAGTAACATGTCATCTGCGTAGAGCACCACTCTCTCAACAATGGAGCCATAATGGAATCCAATTATATCGGGTGAGGATCGCAGGAGACAAGCCAGCGGCTCTATAGCCAGTGCAAAGAGTAGAGGCGACAGGGGACACCCCTGTCGCGTGCCTCTCCGCAACTCAAAGCGGTGGGGACAGCCGTTCATTAACCCGAAGATGGGCCGTCGGACACCGTTAGAGGAGTAATATAAGAAAGAAATCCAGGTCCGAATCCCATAGATTCAAGCACTTTCCACAGATAGTTCCATTCGACGCTATCAAATGCCTTGGCAGCGTCCAATGAAAAAATCGATTTAGCCCCTTCGCACTCCTGAGTCATCTGTAAATTAACATACACTCTTCGAATATTATCTACTGTAGATTTAGCCGGCATAAAGCCAGTCTGATCCCCATGGACTAGAGATAGTACAACTTTAACAAGTCTGTTAGCAAGTACCCGGGCCAGCAACTTCATATCTGTACACAGTAACAAAATCGGTCTGTAAGAACCTGCACATAACGGGTCCTTACCTGGTTTTGGTATAAGTACTATAATGGCCTCCATCATGGACCGAGGCAGAGAGCCATCCAAGGTCGCCGACCCGACCACTCGCAACAGCTGGGGCGGGAGTATCCCTGAGAATTTTTTATATACCTCACTCGGAAGGCCATCCGGACCCGGGGCCTTTTCAGTAGCTGTGTCTTTCAGAGCTAGTTCCAATTCCTCCAGAGAGATGGGCGAGTCCAGCTCGTCCCTCTGCTCCAGAGAAAGGGAAAGAAGCGATGCCCTGCCTAAATAGTCCACCAAGGCCTCCTCAGTACAAGAGGTCCTGGTAGAGTAAGCATCCTTATAAAAGTCCAGCATCACCCCCAAGATCTCCTCATACTCCGTGACCTCTCCCCCCGACCATCCCTCAAACAGCCAATATATGCAACCCCCCTCTGGGCCCGAGCAATGGATGCCAATAATTTACCCGTACCCTCACCACATAGCGCTGCTTAGTGAAAAACCTCTTATGTTCAGCTGTCTTCTCCAGGAATTTAGTATGGTCACTCTGCACCCTCAGCCACACTTCTTTCGTTTCAGGGGTAGGGAGTGAAACATAGTTATTCTCAGCTTCAGTAACAGACATTCTCAACTTCTCACCCCTTTCTCTGGTAAGGGATTTGTGAATACTTATGTCCCGAATAAACAAACCACGCAGGAACGCCTTTAGAGAGTCCCAAACTATGGAGACCGAAGCCGAACCTTCATTAAGGGCAATAGTCTCTGAGTTCTGCACCAACAATTTCAGCAGTGGTGAGCAAACTTAGCCAGAACGGGTTCAGTCTCCACAGAGGGCACACCCCTCCAGCCCCCCCCCCCCCCCACCAAATCAATTCGTAAACGGAGAAGGGAGTGATCCGACAACCCCATGGCCAAATATTCAATTTCTCTAACCAGGCCAGCCATGTTCCCATCCCCAACTGCCAAGTCTATCCTGGACAGGGTCCCATGCGTAGCCAAATAACAGGAAAACTGTCGAACATTGGGGTTGCGGTGGCACCACAGATCAAATAATTCTATTTCCATCAACAGCTTAGCAAGACCAGTAGGTCTAGAGGAGGGAGGGGCCTGAGTTCCCTAAAATTTATCCTTAGAGGCATCTAAGACTTGGTTAAAATCCCCACACATAAGTACAAGGGCCACTGAGAATCCATTTACTATGGTCAGAATACGCTGTACGACATCGCCACTGTACGGGGGAAGGGACATATACACCAACTATGATAAGCAGTCGATGAGACACCGCACACAACACACAGACAAATCTGCCATCAGGGTCGATGCTAGCGGAAATAGCCTTAGACGGAATAGATTTGTGGACCAGCAGACTAACCCCTCTAGCATGAGAGGAGAAGGTAGAGTGGTAAGAATGACAGACCCATGCCCTTTGAAGGGCAGATGAGGTTTCAGCTGTCAAATGAGTTTCAGTGAGGCAGAGAATGGCAGGATGAAAGTGTCTCACCGAGTTAAATACTGCATAGCGCTTTGCCACATCCCCCAACCCCCTAACATTCCACCCTATAAAATTTAATACCGCCATCAGGGACATTTGAGAAGAAAAGGGCGATAACGTCCCTACTCAAACCGAGGGAGCCCAACTGCAGAGTCACAGGGAACCCACAAACAGTGCATACAGCAACAGAAGGAGAGACGGAAAACAAAACAAACACTCCAAAACAAAATACAGATACAGCCATGCAAGTCGCCGCGTCACGCGGCACCCAGGGGCGCCAGTACACCCACACCACTCATAACCAGTCGTACTAAGGAAGTATGGCAGGAGATGTTCAGTAAGGCGAGAGCATACAGCAGGCATACAAACGGCCAACCAAACACAGTCAAGTATGCATTCGTTAAGCTCCTGAAATGAAAAAGTATCACAGATACTCCACATATGAAACAGTTTTACGCCAACCCCTCCAGAATTCAACTCACCACCCCCCCACCCCCGGAGATCAAACATTACATAAGGATATCAAACTTACGAGGTAAAACAAAAGGCCCACACATGGAACTAAAACTATAACAGCTATGAGAGACAAATTACAATATTCCTCACATGGTAACCCAGACCACAATGTGCGATCATATACATGAACCAATAATATTAGATATCAGCAACTATCAGCATTACACTATTACTGTAAGTATGAGGAGGATCAGTTCAGTGCGGTCAGGTCCCAGGGAGCCTCCACGGGCTCTCCGGTGCAGCCGGGATTCATGGGAATCCAACCATCTCACAGCAGCATCAACTCCCTCAAAGAAGTGGGTGGTACCCAAGGCAGCCACCCTCAATCTAGCAGGATACAGCATGGAATATTGTACATCCAGGGACCGCAGTCTCTTTTTAACATCCAAGTAGGAGGCACACTTTTTCTGCACCTCCACCGAGAAATCAGGGAAGAAAGATATGATGGGATTGTCCACAGTCACGGGTTGCTTCTCTCTAGCCAGCCGTAGTATCAAATCTCTATCACGGTAATGAAGAAGTTTCACCAGCATAGAACGGGGCGGGCCACCCGGGGGAAACGGCCTAATAGGAACACGATGGGCCCTCTCCAGAGAGAAGTAAGATTATCCGCTCCAAATACATCCTTTAGCCATATTTCCATATATTCCGTCGGAGAGCGGCCCTCACATTGTTCAGGCAGTCCCACTATGTGCATGTTGTTACGATGCAGACGATTTTCCAGGTCATCCGTTTTAGCTTTGAGCATGGTAATAGCCTGGCTGTGTCTAGTAGAGTCCCGGACCAAAGGAACAAAAGCATTCTCCACCTCACCAATCCTTCCCTCTGCAGCAGAGGTACGGTCCGTCACTTTTTGCAGGTCATGTCTCATTAGGGATATATCAGTTTGCACAGTGCCCACTTGTGCAGTTAACAGGGAGAGGGTAGTATTACATCTTTGAATTTCTGCAAATACAGCAGCCAGGGTAGGTTCAGTGGAAGGGCCAATAGGGGTGACAGCCACTGCATTAGAGAGGGCAGTGGGAGTGGCAGGCAATGACACCAATGAATCTGCCACAGTGTCCTGCATATCATGCACATAGTCCTCCAAGGGATCCGGGGGGGTCCCCATAGTATCAATTGGCAGGGGGGCCTCTCTACGGATAGGGGAGTCAGGGGACAGCGGCCGCAGTGCAAACCGCTCCAACCTAACAGCCACCTCCTGTTGTAGTGCCACTGTGTTTCGAGTCGTAGTAGTCCCACCAGCCCCTTGTTGCGAGATGCTTGGTCCCTCTTTATTCCTTCTAACCATATTGGGGTCCGGGCAATGTAATAGAAAAAATGCACAGTACTCTGACAGATCAGATATGGATAGCACTCCAATAACGGTAGAGACAATATAATCAAGGTACTAGACTTGGCAGAGGGGAAGGGGGGGAGGAGGGAGGGTGCGAGGAGCAAACAAAGAGAGGATGCAGCGGGAGCAGGAAAGAGGGGAGTACGGCAGTACCCCCAAATGTTATAAGCAGCGTACAGTCCAGCACACAGTCCCCGTTACAGTATAAGGGGCAGAAGGGGTCCCCCAAGCTAGAGCAGCCCCCACTCAGCAATGCCCCAGTATCTCCGCACACTGCAATCCAGGGTCCTCCAGCTGTTGAGGCACCAGCTCCAATGTGCGCCCCCCTCCCTTAGAAGAGTGTCCAGGGATGCCCCACAGGATGGCACTTACTAACAGTAGCGCAGGGACTCCGGCAAGAGCCCTTGCAGGTCTCTCAAGATGGCGTCCGGCACTCCACAGGGCGGCTCTCCCTCCCGCTCCACCGGATTGTTCAGCCGCAGCAGCAGGGTCTCCTCCACTCTCCGCAGCCTCCAAGGACTCCGGGAGACCCAGGGATCAGCTCACCTCCCCGCGCAGGCGTCCTCACCACCGGCCAAAGACAGGGACAGAAGACCAGGAGGAACTCCGCAAGATGGCGCCTGGAAGCAGCCAGCAGCCAGGAAGGGGACCGCCACCAGCCTCCACCGCAGGCCCTCCTCAGCTCCCAGACACCGGATCCAACCGCAATGGAGGAGCACGCCAGGTAAGTGAACTCCCCGTCCCTCCAGGGAGCGCAGCAGCAGCCAGATGATGCTGTCGGGGGTCACCGGAGGCCGCAGGCTTCAGGGTCTATCTCACCCCCTGCAGCAGGGCACTCCACGGGCTCCTCCAGCCACCAGATATCGTCTCCAAAGGGACCCCCAGGGCAGCAGGGGTCCAGCAGGGCAGAACCCGAAAAAACACAGGATGGCAGGGATATACACAGGATTCACTGTAGGATGGCAGGAGCTCTCCTAGCACACATCTGCTAAGGAAGCCATTCAAGCCACGCCCCATTGATCGGACTTTTTGATCGCTTTTTATTCATTTTTTCATGATATAAAAAGTGACCAAAAATACGTTATTTTGGACTTTGGAATTTTTTGGCGCGTACGCCATTGACCGTGCAATTTAATTAACAATATATTTTGTTAGTTCAGACATTTTTGTACGCGGCGATACCACATATGTTAATTTTTATTTTTATTTACACAGTTTTTTTTTATGGGAAAAGGGGTGGTGATTCAAACTTTTATTAGGGAAGGGGTTAAATGACCTTTGTAAACTTTTTTTTTTTCACTTTTTTTTTGCAGTGCAATAGCTCCCATAGGGACCTATAACACTGCACACACCGATCTCTTATGCTGATCCCTGCAAAGCCATAGCTTTTCACGGATCAGTGAGATAGGGGCTAGATTGCTCAAGCCTGTAGCTCAGGCTTGGAGCAATCAAATGCCGAACGGACGCCGCGGAGACAGGTAAGGAGACCTCCGCCTGCGTCGCAGCTGATCGGAACATCGCGATTTTATCGCAATGTCCTGATCAGCCCGACTGAGCTTCCGGGAAGCGTTTACTTTCACTTTCAGACGCAGCGGTCAACTTTGACCGTCGCGTCTGAAAGGTTAACAGCGCGCGGCACAACGATCAGTGCCGCGTGCTGTTAGCCCAGGGTCCCGGCTATGAGTAGCAGCCGGAACCGACCCGGTGTGATGCGGGGTCACGGCATGACCCCGTTTTAAACACCGGGACCGGGCTCAGGGCGTACCTGTACGCCCTGAGTCATTAAGAGGTTAAAGGGGTATTCCAGGCAGAAACATTTTATCCCCTATCCTAAGGATAGGGGATAAGATGTCTGATTGTGGGGGGCCCACCGCTGGGACCCCCTGCGATCTCCCTGCAGCACCCGCATTCTATGTGGGAGCTGCGTCTCCAGTTTCGGAAACCTCTGGGTTTCCGGGACTGGGGACGTGACGTCACGCCATGCCCCCTCCATTCATGTCTATGGGAGGGGGCGTGATGGCCATCATGCGCCCTCCCATAGACATGAATGGAGGGGATGTGGCCATCACATCTCCAGTCTTCCAGAAACCCGGAGGTTTCCGAAACTGGAGACGCAGCTCCCACATAGAATGCGGGTGCTGCAGGGAGATCGCAGGGGTCCCAGCGGTGGGACCCCTGCGATCAGACATCTTATCCCCTATCCTTTGGATAGGGGATAAAATGTTTTTGCCTGGAATACCCCTTTAAATCTCCTGCCATTAAGCAGCTTGGTTGTGAATGGATTAATGCTCCCACCTCCTGATAGGCTAGTCCGGCTGTGTTATGCACAGGACCGGTCGCCAGATACAACCAGGTAGGTTTGTTACAGCCCTTTTCCCCATGTTACTTAGTTTGGTGGGGCAGCCAGCTCTAGGAAGTTGGTTGTTCTTCTATTTATGGAAGCCACTGTGTCTTGGAAACGTTCAGTGCAGCAGAAATTTTTTTGTACCCTCCTCTAGATCTGCGCCTTCATACAGTTCTGTCTATGAGCTCCACAGGCAGTTCTTTACACCTCATGGCTTGGTATATGCTCTGATATACATTGCCAGCTGTGTGCCCTTATATAGGCAGGGTTGTTTCTTTCCAAATCCTGTCCAGTCATCAAAATTTACCACAAGTGACTCAAATTAAGATGTAAAAACAGCTCAGGATGATTAAGAGAAATATCATAGCAAAGAGTCTTAATACGTAAGTTCATGCAAAATTTTTGTTTTTCCTTTTTAATAAACTTGCAAAAATGTCTTAAATTCAGCTTTTATATTCTCATTATGGGGTATTATGCAGATTGATTCAGTATTAGACATATGCAACTCTATAGACATGCAGTCGCTTACATCTGGGGCACATCCAGGGTTAATTTTGTTTTTATACATATATATATAATGTGAATCTAGTTTTGTTTCTCTAATATATACAGATAGGGACAGGTGTATTAATGAATTTAAGCCAAGTGTTTAGGCCACATGTTCTATATATGAAGCCTTTATGTCACTTTGGGGATGGGGAGCACTTTAGAACCATTTGTGGTACCACGGGTGGTGTAGGTAAATACCTTATCACTTTGTCTGAGGTTGGAGACAGCTTCTTCTGGGCCGGACACAGTAAAGGAACACACCGACTTCAGATTACGGATAACTGTCTTTACTGAGCAGGGTGCAGATGCTATTACACTGACAGTATTGTGCAGAGTGAGAGAATGCAGCGTAAAACCTTGGGAGCCCTGTTGCCTTGCTGGGACTTGTGGTGCTTTCACCCAATAAATTGATACTGACTTGAGAGACAATAAATTGATACTGACTTATTGATCCTGGTAGCTAGGGTTCTGTCAAGGTCTTGTAGCTTGTAGCAAGAACTTCCACCGTTCGGTTGATCCATGTAAGAATGACCAGATAAAGTAGATTTGATCTGGGCTTTCCCTTGGAGCTTCTCCACACACCTTACATCTTTAGTACACTTGTGCTCAGAAGTGAACTAAACTGAACTCATCTCTGAACTGGGGCAACTCCTCACCCCACTACTCTATACACTAAAGAATTTAGGGGTTCCCATTGGTAGGTAGGGTCACATGGGCTTGCACCGCCTCTCACTCTTAAAGGTACAACAACACATATAAATAACATTTATAGAAATAACACAAGAGGATAATTATAAAAAATATATTAACTTTTAGCAAAGTGCTGGGACATAAACACAGTAATAACACCTGTGCTACAGGTCTGCCTGAGGAAGTCCAAAGCCACAGGATAGCCTTTGGTGCTGGGACAACACACATTTACTAAAGATTTCCAACACTTGTCAAAACATGTTTGAAAAAAAGAATTCCAGGTCTGATATGGTATTGCCACTCACCATAGATTCATTAACAATGCATGCGGTGTGGGTGTCCTGTTCATACTGTGCAGTACATGTGCCCTGTAAAAATTGTGAATTGTGTTGACCCTAGGCTCTACAATGTTTCAATTTTGACGGAGGGTTAACATGCATGAAAATACATAGGATCAATTGTAAGTTGGAACAACACTTGAATTATACATCTGGTAATTTTACTGGAATTAAACTATTGATGATTCCTTACATGCAATTGGTTATTATTGTAAAGGATGTAGCATTTCATGCAAACATCTAAGGTGCCTTACAGAAAACCCCCTCGTAATGGTCCCTTTTAAATAATGAAGTAGTGATAATGAGACTATTTCCAGTATGGAAGAAATTTGAAAAGCAAAACAATACACAAGATCAATACAATCAATGTTTTGCTCTCAACTGGATTTACATAAAAACTATACATACTACTGTCTATTTACTTTAAAAATGTAGGGCAATTGTTATCCCTAAAGAGGTTGTCTTAAGAGGACAACCTATGTCCATATGTTCTATTGGGACATATATACATTATGGATAGAAATTGCTTTCCCCACCCTGATATATCAGTTCATTTTTGAGAACAGATAGCCACTAGAGTACAACTATGTATAACACAGTTATCATTTTCTGAACAAATTACAGTCTATTTCCTTGCCACATTTAGGTTTCCTTATCACATCCTTCTCTAACATATCACTTATAATATATCATACCGTTCAATAAACCCAAGCCTGTGAGATAGTAGGGCAGAGACCCATTCAGACTGTAAGAGACGCAATGCTAGGGACATGAAAGAAAAGGGACCATGCTCAACATCAACCAATATAGAGAAATGTATGTTTCAATTTATCTGGTTGGTGCCAGGGTGTCACCAAAATGGACCTTGAGGATATCTCAACCTCCAGCACAGTCCTAGAGACAAAGGCCATAAGGGCAGCAGGGATCAAAGTAATTTCAAAGACCCAGAGGAATGGTGATCTTTAGGCCAGTATTATCTTGAAATGCCCTAGGGTAGAAGTGTAAAAAAGCATTCAAATAGTTATCTGGTAACAAAGAGCTTCAGATTGATGTATCTGCTCCACAGAGCACTAAGCCAGGCCCTGAATTGTCCTTTTTTAACCCCTTGCCGCATAATGGACGTTCATTTGCGACGTCCATCTGCGGCTCCCCAGGTGAGGTGAGCGTGCATCATACCCAGTGGGTCCCGGTTGCTATGAGCAACCGGGACCTACGGCTAATGTCTGGCATTAACCCTTTAGATGCGGCGATCAAACTTGAGAGCAGCATCTAAAACGAAAGTAAACATTGCCAGTTAGCTCAGTGGTGCTGTTTGGGACCGCCACGGTGAAATTGTGGCATCCCAAACAGCTTGCAGGTCGCGAGGAGGATCCCTACCTGCCTCCTTGCTGTCAGATCGTCGAATGACTACTCTGTGTCTGAGATCCAGGCAGGAGCAGTCAAGTGCCAAAAACACTGATCTTTGCTGTGCTATGACATAGCATTGAACAGTATGAGAGATCAATGTAATGCATGTTATAGTCCCCTATGGGAGCTATAATACTGCAGAAAAAAAGTAAAGATCATAAAAAAAAGTGTAAATTAAAATAAATATAAACATATGTGGTATTGCCGCATACATAAATGTCCAAACTATAGAAATATATAGTTAATTAAACCACACGGTCAAAAAAGTCCAAAATAGCGTATTTTTGACACTTTTTATATAATGAAAAAATTAATAAAAAGCGATTAAAAAGTCCGATCAATACAAAAAATGCTGCCACTAAAAACTTCAGATCACAGCACAAAAAATGAGCCCTCATACCGTCCCATACACGTGTTGTTATGATTTTTTCCAGAAGTAAGACAAAATCAAACCTATATAAGTAGGGTATCATTGTAATCGTATGGACCTACAGAATAAATAGTCGTAATTTTTACCGAAAAATGTACTGCTTAGAATCAGAAGCCCCCAAAAGTTTTTCTTCAATTTTGTTGCACAATGATTTTTTTTTTTGTTTCGCCATAGATTTTTGGGTAAAATGACGGATGTCATTACAAAGTAGAATTGGTGGCACAAAAAAAAAGCCATCATATGGATTTTTAGTTGTGAAAATGAAAGGGTTATGATTTTTAAAAGGTAAGGAGGAAAAAATGAAAAAATGGAGGAAAAAATGAAAGTGCAAAAAAATAATCGGTTCTTAAGGGATTAATAATGATAAACAGATTTTAACTTGTGTGGTGTCCCATGATTTACTATGTTCATGTTATGGCTCAGAAACAACCAGAAACAATCACCTTTATATACAACTTTATTCTTATAATTCAAACATTTTGCTGAAAACAAAATTGAAATTTTTGGAAAACTTTATAGTCTCATTTCTTATTCTTTGTCATCAGTATATCTCCTTTTTACATGATATTCTAAAAAATATCTCTTAAAGTATCTCAGGGCTTAGAAAACATGTTTAGGCAGCAAAGATCTTTAGGAAAGGGAAGGGAAAAAAACGAAAGACAGTAACATGTTTAAACAGTGGAATGTTTACATTCCTTTCAATCCACTCATTTTGAGAGCATTTGACCCCTGGTACTGGTTTTACTGCTCAGCAATATAACCAGATGTAATGTTATGCATGTTTCTTCCTGTGACACCAATCTATAGAATATATATTGTGTTTAAAATGGCATCAGTTTAGAAGAAAATGTTTGTTTGTCTTTTTAAACCAATGTTATCCAGGTATGGTTCATGGCCCTTACAAATGCATTATGAGCTGTTGGCAGGTAGTAGATGCTATTATGCATTAACGAATGACAATGCCAGGCTAGAAACTTGGCACAGAAGTCTTAGGTGTATGACTGAAGGTTGAGCCACGTCACAGACACTTGGCATTATAGCCAGCATTTTGTAACCGGACTTTGCAGCTGCACAATTTCTATGCCAGTTGGCATTCATATGCTGAGATCTTTTTACCAACTGTAATATGTTTTCCTTACCTATCATTACTTTTAACTTCTAGGGTCTATTCACACGTATAGTATTCTGCGCAGATTTGATGCGCAGGATTTCAAGCTGTGTTCATTCAGTTTACATTGAAATCTGCAGCAGAAAATCCTGCGTATCATCTCTGCACAGAATACTGTACGTGTGAATAGACCACAAATGTGTCTACTGTAGGTAATCTGAAGTGTTCCCCAGGATTCTCATCCTTGTCTCATGCTTCATATTTTTTCATGGTGTCATTTTAAAAGTTTGCACTGTTTTTAGTCGGAATTCCCATTACTACATGATTTTGGTTCACTGTGACATTTCAACTACAACAAGTCAGTGGTTTAAAGGTGTTTTTCCATCTCAACAGCTGATGAATAGTGTGGACTGCTCCTGCATGGCCACCGCTCAATTCATTTTCTATGTGGCTGACAAATATTCCTGAGTGCTAATGTTTAGGGGCTCCATGAAGAATGAATGTAGCGGTGGCTGCACATAGTATTTTGGTCAGTATTTGGAGAAGGATAATAATAGAAAGATGTGCACCTTGTTTTGTGTTTTAGACCCAGTCCTTATTTTGATTAAAAAACGAAATGCTGTGTGTGAACCCAGCTTTACAGACATGTCAGGTGACAATTACTTTAGAATAAATAAATAAATAAAAGAAACATACACATAAACAAGCACAAAGGGAAAAGAGCATTACATTTCATCTATGAAAATCTTTATTCCTGGTCTCCTTTTTATTCCTGATCTCCTTTTTATAAAGGTTATTTATATTTATATTTATTTATTTATTTTTTCTTATTTCCATGTTTCCTTTTCTGTTGTTTATGTTGTTGTTTCATGTGAATATAAAATCAAATAAAAAATAATGAAACAGACAATTAGGTACTTTAGAAATCCAGTGAGTCTTGGGTGACTTATTCTCTAGTTGGAATTGTTCACTTTTCCTGTTCCATCTCTAGCCATAATCAAGATGACTTATCCCAGCTGCTATTTGATTCTGCAGAATTTGCTGATGCCTTTAGTGCCTCACTACCCTACACTATATATAAACAGGAAAAAAAGAAAAAAAAAAGGGGGATACGCGCCCCTAGTGTAATATTTCAAGGTTTAAAAACAATGCTATGATAAGCGATTTTACACTCACCATATAGGGTTGTGCTAAGAGTACAACACCTCAGTAGACGTCTGATTTTATGAAGCTCCGATGCAGCCACAGCTTGTATGGAATCAGGGACACTGTTCCGTTGAAAAATGCTTGGAAAAGTAAAATTCACATTCTCAGGCGCTGACCAGATGTAGTAGATAAGTAAGGACTCAAAGTTATTGTCCAAGAGACTAATTTATTAGCACAAATGTAACGCGTTTCCGGTCCAGAATGGACCCTTCGTCAGAAAGGTGCACCTGTCTGATGAAGGGTCCATTCCGGACCGGAAACGCGTTACGTTTGTGCTAATAAATTTGTCTCTTACTTATCTACTACATCAGCACCTGAGAACTTGAATTTTACTTTTCCAAACTACTCTATATAAAGAGAAAGTCATCATGGCATCACATACTATGAACCTGAAAATAAATACATAAATATGTTCTGTGCCCTCTGAATATAATCCGTGCTGGGCCACCTAAAAATTACTGCATAACCCACACTGTCCCCTGAATGTACTGCATCACACACTGGCCCCTAATTATAACCTAATCACACACATTGGCCCCTGAATATACTGCATCATACACTGACCCCTACATATGCTGCATCACACACTGGCCCTTAAATATAACCTAATTACACACACTGGACCGTGAAAATATTGCATCACACACTGGTCCCTGAATATAACCGAATCCCACCCACTGGCCCCTGAATATACTGTATCACACAACCTGGCCCCTAAATATGTGGCATCCATGGGGTGTTAGTAAGAATACCTGATCACTTTGTGACGCCAGGGCACCATTATCCTATACATGGTATGATGTTGGGGACAGCTTCTCCTGGGCTAGACACGTGGAGTAAATGAACACACCAAAGTCAGGTTATGGATAACTGTCTTTACTGAGCTGGGAGCAGATAGTAATAGACTTACAGCTGGCTTTAGGTGGGAGAGAGCAGCGTAACCCCTTGGGAGCCCTGTTGCTTTGCTGGGATTTGTGGTGCTTACACCGAACAGATTAATACTGACCTGTGAGATGGAAGATTGAACCTATGTAGCTAGGGTCCTGTCAAGGTACTGAAATCTTGTCCGCAGGGGTATAAATTTCCTCCTTGCTAGTAATCCTTGCAGGATAACCAGTTGAGAGATTAGATTTGAGCTAGGCCTCTCCTCATAACAACACACAGCACACCTGAGCTAAGCTGTTGCTCTGGAGCCACACTAGGGTGAACTGACAAATTCTTCCCCACCACTACACTATACAGGGGAGACTTTAGGGGTTCCCATTGGCAGGCAGGGTCACATGGGGTTCACTGCTCTCAATTAAAGGTACAGTCACATATAAAACCTATATACACATAACAGAATTAATTTCAGAAAATATATTATTTGACATTATAATACACACATCATTAGTTAACTGTAGAACCCTGGTGAGCCCAACACCTTGTGCTGCCAAGCTGCCCGAGACAGTCCAAAGCCACAGGACAGCTATTGGTGCTGGGACACCACAAATATAACCACATCATACACACTGGCCCTTGAATAAACTGTATCACACCACATCATACACACTGGTCCCTGAATATACTGCATCACAAAGACTGGCCCCTGAAAATACTGCATCACACACACTGGCCCCTGAATATAACCGCATTATACACACTGGCCCCTGAATATAACCGCATTATACACACTGGCCCCTGAATATAACCGCATTATACACACTGGCCCCTGAATATAACCGCATTATACACACTGGCCCCTGAATATACCCGCATCATACAAACTGGCCCCTGAATGTAGCCGTATCACACACACTGGCCCGTGAAAATAACCGCATATAACAATGAAACATACTGTACTTCCATTAGTGAGTGCCACATGTGATAATGCTATATAGAAACCACCAACAATTAATGGTGCCACACAAGAGCCCCTTAACCACTGCATACCAGAAACATCGCTGCTGTTTTGGAGATGACCAGGCCCAGTTATATAGCTATAAAGATTTACCCTTATCAAAGTCACATAGATCCTCACACTTGCCTATTATTCCTGCTTTCAACACATCAACTTATAGAACTGACTGTCATCTTGCTAATCTTTATGTGTGTGTGTTTGTATGTGTGTGTGTGTTTGTATGTGTGTATGTATGTGTTTATGTGTGTGTTTGTATGTGTGTATGTGTGTGTTTATATGTATGTGTGTATGTGTGTTTGTATGTGTGTGTGTACGTGTGTGTGTGCGTACGCACATTTCTAAAACCAAACTACAAATTTACTATATCTATTTGCCAGACAAAGTAGCATTGAACTTTAAAAGTCTACAACAAAAAGAGATGAGAACTAAACCACCATATGTCTGTACTTCTTGTCATAATGAAGACACTAAAAGCCACAAAAAGGAAATTATACTCCATGGGTGTCAACATGATGTACTGTCATGTCAGAGCTGTCTGTATAACCTACGGTATATATTAAACCATATATTTAAAAAATGGTGACTGAAGTAGACATACCATTTTACTAATAACAGATAATAAACTTATTTATTTCATATGTTAGCATATTTCATAAATTATTCCAACCATTCCTCTTATTTTTCGTATGATATTTTATGCTTTTTAGCTTATTTTTGACTTTTAACTCTTAGGCAGGATTTATACAGGTTATATTTTTTGGGCAATTTGTTGGCAATTTTATAAGTTCTTATCTGTGTATCGTATGGACCTGATACGGTATTGTTTTATGACTCTTTTCTCCCTTGATAATGTAAGCCTCATATTGCCTCTAATTCTGTTGGTATTATTGTTTATATAATACCAAGAGCAGGGGCGTAGCTAGAAACCACAGGGCCCCGGTGCAAAAATTTGCCCAGGGCCCCCTTATCACCTGACAACCCGCTTCCCCAATCCCGGGCAACCCCTTACTCGGCCGCTCAAAGATATCAGTGACTACAGCACTGATGAGACACAGTCAGGAGAATACACAACTATATAAGTGACTGACAGGCAGGGCCAGACAGACAAAACATAGGCCCAGGCATTTAAGAATAAGCAGCCCATCACCTTAGTTCCAGTTGCTCTCCAGCTGTTATAAAGCTATAACTCTCCTCATGTATGGAGAGCGTCAGGCATTATGGGAGTTGTAGTTTTGCTACAGATGGAGAGCCACAGATTAGGGGACAGCATCACCCATCATCACTGCAGAACTCACAAGTGACTACAGCTGATGGGACAGTCAGGAGAAAACACAATTATATCAGTGACCTGAGTGACGTCTTCTCTGTTGTCTTTTCTTTTCTTCTTCATCTGGTCCAGACGTCAGGACATCTTCCAGCTCCATCTTCTCTGCAGAGTCTGACACCCAGACATCATAGGTTCTCACTCTGTCAGTAGATCCTCATCCTCTGTCTGAAGACAATAATCATTGTTATTCTGCTTAATACTGTACCCCTGAATATAATACTGCCACACAATGTATCCCTTGAATATAAAACTACCATCAACTGTACCTCCTGCATATAATACTGCCACCCACTGTACCCCCTGAATATAATACTGCCATCTACTGTACCCCCTGAATATAATACTGCCACACACTACATCCCCTGAATATAATACTGCCACACACTGCATCCCCTGAATATAATACTGCCACACACTGCATCCCCTGAATATAATACTGCCAAACACTGTACCCCCTGAATATAATACTGCCAACTACTGTACCCCTGCATATAATACTGCCACACACTGTACCCCTGAATATAATGCTGCCCCCTACTGTACCCCCTGAATATAATACTGCCACACACTGTACCCCCTGAATATAATACTGCCAACTACTGTACCCCCTGAATATAATACTGCCACACACTGTACCCCCTGAATATAATACTGCCACCTACTCTACCCCTGAATATAATACTGCCACACACTGTACCCCCTGAATATAATACTGCTACATACTGTATCTAAAACTAAATATAACTGAATATAAAACTACCATACACTGAATATAATATTGCCACCTACTGTTCCCCCTGAATATAAAATTGCCACCTACTGTTACCCCTGAATATAATCCTGCCACACACTGTGCTCTCTGAATATAATACTACCACACACCATACCCTCTGAATATAATACTTCCACACACTGTGCCCCTGAATATAATACTGCCACCTACTGTACCCCCTGAATATAATACTGCCACACACTGTACCCCTGAATATAATACTTCCACACACTGTGCCCCTGAATATAAACCCTCAAAAATAACCATGCTATACACTGTACCCTCTGAATATAACCCTGCCGCACACTACCTTCCAAATATAATAATACCTCCATAATAATAATACTAATACTGTTACACACTGTTTCTTCTCAGTTTAGCTGAATCACACATGTCCTCCTCCAGACCCCTCTGTCCTCCTCCAGACCCCTCTGTCCTCCTCCTAGCTCCTCTGTTCCAACCCCCCTTTCCTCCCAGACCCATAAGTCCTTCTACATGCTTCTTTTCCTCCCTCCCCAGACCCCAGAATTCTGCTCTAGGGTCCCCTGCCAAACTCTCCAGACCCCAAAGTCTGACCCATACCCAATCACCTCCTGTCCCCCCACATTAATGAACCGTATATGTATTTATATATGTATAGATGTGTATGAGACTGGTGTATGTATGGTAAATGTATGGTTATGATATTTGCGTGTATGATAGATGTATGATACATATACACAGCATACACCCATCTATCATACATACACACATATCATTCATACATATATCTATCATCCACACATCCATCATACATTCACATACATCATACATCCACACATCATAGATACATCCATCTAGCTTACACACATCTATCATACATACACACATCACAAATACACACACATACACGCACACATCTAGCTTACACACATCTATGAAACATACACACATCATACAAACACACGCCCGGCACCTCCTACACCCCCCCCCGCCCCTCCCACACACACATGCATAATACATACATATACACAAACATCATACACACACATACATTATACATAAACACATATCATACATACACCTGCCGCCTCCAGATCTCCCTGCATAATACATCTCCACACATCATACATACATCCTTTTACCTTACACACATCTCCACACATCATACATACATCTTGCTTCCACACATCTATCATTCATATACACATCATTCATACATCTTACATACAGTACATACACACATCATTCATACATCATACATACAGTATATACACACATCATTCATACATCATACATACAGTACATACACACATCATACATACACACTCCGCCTCCCCCCCACATGCATAATGCATAATGCATACATACACACACATCATACATAAACACATCATATACACACCCGCCGCCTCCAGATCCCCCCGCATAATACATCTTCACACATCATATATACATCCTTCTAGCTTACACACATCTCCACACATCATACATACATACATGTTGCTTACACACATCATTCATACACCATACACACATCATACATACACCATACATACAGTACATACACACACATCAATCATACACCAGACAGTACATACACTCATCATACATACACCATACATACAGTACATACACTCATCATACATACACCATACATACAGTACATACACACATCATACAGACACCATACATACAGTACATACACACATCATACATACATCATACATGCAGTACATATATGCACATCATACATACACTATACATACAGTAAATACACACATCATACATACACCATACATACAGTACATATACACACATCATACATACACCATACATACAGTGCATATACGCATTATACATACACCATACATACAATACATATACACACATCATACATACACCATACATACAGTACATACACTCATCATACATACACCATACATACAGTACATACACACACCATACATACACACTCTGCCTCTGGACCCCAAATATAACCTCCCTTTCCGGACCCAAAATTAACACACACTCCTGGACCCAAAATTAAGCCCCAGCAACCCGGCAACCTGGCCACCCCTGCCGCTCCTCCGGACCGCAAATGAAGCCCCCCGCCACTTCTCCATTAACCCCTCCTCACTCACCCGCGGCCGCCATGAAGTCCAGCGAGGAGACCTGCTGGTGATCCGGTCCCTCCTCTGCGCTCACTCCTAGGCCGTTGCTGCAGGCATTAGGAGCGTGGCTGCAGTGCCTGCGCTGCATACGGTGAGAGGAGGAGGGGGTTTACGTTTCGGCAACATTGTGGTGTGTGCTTAGGGGTTGTGGTAGAAGGGAGGGGTTGAGGCTAGGGCTGCGCCGGGCCTGGTAATGGCAGGGCCGCTGCCACAAGCCTCCCCTTCAGGCCCGGGACCTCGGCGGGGGAGGGGCAGGGGGTTTGAGGCTAGCGCTGGGCCTGGTACTGGCAGTGCCGCTGCCACAGCGTCCGCGGCGACAAGCCTCCCCTTCAGGCTTGGGACCTGGGGCTGTGCCTGGGGGCCCTACCTGCGACCGTAGTATAGTATAGTGCTAAGGGGCCAGGTCGCAATGGCAACCTTTGCGACCTCTATAGCTATGCCACTGAACAAGAGTACCATAGGAATACATCTATTTATTTCCCTTTTTTTAAGATCTAGGGCTAGGAGAGAATAATAAGAGGTTCTAATACGAAACTGCCCTTGTGAGGGTGGCAATCTTTTGGTGTTATATCACTTTTGTTCTTTCAATATTTCAGAATCATTTATCAAATTTTTATTGACACCATAAGAAAGGTCAAACTTTGATACTTTTGATATGCACTATTTACCAATGGTCAATATGTCATCAGGCATTTGGTGACAAGATGATTGGTCACTCTGATTTTAATTACCCTTGTCTTGCATCCTCAATTTATGATATGCTGTAAATGTTATGAAAATGAGTGTATGACAGATGTTAACTTACACCTTGACGATTTACTAATCCCGGGCACTTTTCTTGATGGTCTTCCTAGGAAGAGTATGAAAAACAATTTTGTCAAATTTTTTTTTTTTTTTTAAAGCTTAATTCTTGTTAATGTTTAAATTATATTTCTAGCTGCTTTGTTTTCATATTATGCCCTGGGCACCCTTTCTAACAGCTGCTCTACTTTTGTGTTAATGTTTGTTTTTCATTATGCTTTCCTGAATTGGATGTATATTAATATTATATTAGTATATTGAGTGGCAACCATACATGTTGTACAGTACCTGACCTTGGGATTGGAAAGAACCTAAAATAAAATCTGTAACTATAAAGTATAAAATAAAACATCTCTAAAAGTCATTAATCAAAATATCTTGTGGTTATAGTGTCTTATTATCTCACTATATAAATGTATATATAGTATCTCTTAATATTTTAAGTTTACCATTTTTGATCCTGTATTACTAGAATTAGTTTTTCCAGTACATCCCATAGATGGTTAAGGGAATTGTTCTCAGCCCTGGCAATCCTCAAGAAAATGATATTTCACACCCAGCACGACAGCTGATTGAAACACTCCCCCTCCATTCATCTCTATACGAGAGGCGGAGACACAGTGTTTGTGTGTCTCCGCCTCCCCCATATAGATGAATGAAAGGGGGTGTGTTTCGACCAGCTGATGTGCTGGATACGAAATGCACATTAGCAGAGCATAGCCGGGGCCGAGCTGGGGCCCCGTAGGGAGAGCCTACGAATAGGGGATACATTTTTTTTCACTGAACATCTTCTTTAACGCCTTGAAATCTTGTATGTTTCTTGAAATGTTTCTTAAACCATTAGATAATCTTTTCAGTGTTGCAGGTTACTTGTGTTAATAAGCATTGGACTAACACAAACCTGTTGGCAGCTCACTGGTTGTCTTTCTTTTGGACCACCTCTTAACCACTGCATATTGGGACCCACGAGGCCTGCTGGAGATACGTGGACACAGATGTCTCCTAATGTTTATTTGTATAGCTGATTGTTGTATGTGTTGTAGATATATAAATTAACAACTGACCTACAGGTAATACTGGATATAAAAAAGTTCTATAACTTTCTATAGGAAACTACAAATTGTTTGTCGGTTTCCTGTGTTTACACATAATACACTTGAGATGTCACAAATAAGATGACATGTATTGTACACAATACAGCTGTATATTCACAAAACAATTAACAGCATATGTAGTGTGGTGTTTCCATGGAGGATGGGCATTGCGAAATCTCTATTTTTATTGTGCTAAGCAAAGCTGTCAACTAAATTGGAAACAGCCTTCCTGATTAAATGGATAGATTTTTGTAGAATGTACACTTTAGAGGGAATTTTACCACACAATTTAGTGCAAATTTGATGGAATTTTTCATGGTTTTTTTAGTTTATTTGTAGCATTTAAATTACATTTTCTTTTTTCTGGTGTATTTTAAAATCTATGGAGAAGTCTACTGCAAAAACTTCAGAAAAAAACCATGCAATATGTAAAGCATGCTGCATTATGAAATAAATGCCACAAAAAATCCTAAAATTGTTGAAACCTGATGTTTTGACGTGTAGTCGAGATCCGCGCTCTCACTCCAGAGGCATGCTTTATGCTGAGTTATAAGAGGGTGAAGTGCACTCCTCACTCCCCGGCTGTCAGTCAAATCTGACCTTTTCTCTGAATAAGTCTATGCAAGTAAAAGGTCAAATTTGGCAGCCAGGGAGTGAAGCGCACTGCTGAGCACTTCATTGGTTTATAACTCGCTTTTGCAGTGGATTTGGGCAACATGTGAAACTTTGGTTTAAATAATAGCAACACTTTAAGTAACATTTAGACACATAAAAAATGATAATGAAGAACACTGTCATTTTCCAAAACCGTTATGCTGAGGTGTTCACTTAAAAAAAATCCACAATTTAAGACTTTAAATGCATCAATGTTTTCTTTTTCTTCTTTTTATTAATTTTTTTCTGGCGAATCAGCACAATTTGATGTGAATTTCCTGCTGCAGATTTTCAAGCAAAATCACTGAGGATTTTCTGCTTGCAAATGGAGAAACTTCCACCCCATGTAAACATTTCTTAAGAGGGGAAAAAAAGTGGAGCAAGTGCAGCGCCAGCTCATGAATGAGGACTCCTGGCTTATATTCTGTGCAGCTGTTACGCCACTTAATAAACTGTGTTTTTATGAAAACTACAAAATATTGGCAAGTAAGTGACATATTGCTATAATCATGGGGTCTGTCACCCCAGGGAAGCATAAACTTGGTGACTGATTCCCTTTAATGCATGTTTGAATAATTACAGCATTCTCGCATATTGTTCTAACATAGACTTAAATGAATGTAAATGAAGGTTGTAAACACCTCTGCTTGTGCGTTACAGAATAAAATGGCATCAAAATAAACATAGCCCAGTGCTTTCAGTAACTGAACATATGTTCAAGCTGCAACAGTAAATGACAAATCTGAGACACTTATGAGACTGTTGTAAGTAATAGAGCTTATTAGTTCTCTATAGTCACACTGCCTACATTTTTATGGTCTCCCCCTCAGGGAATTTTGCCATTGATTTTAAGAGACCTTCTGTCTGATCTCTGTCTGACCAAACAGATCTAAAAGGCAGCAGGTGGTGTGTCTCTTTAAATCTTAAAAAAAGGAACAGCTGCCCTGTTATTTGTGAACATGTGACAAATAAGAAATGCTATCTAAGGGGAAGCTCTTACTTACTAATAGGTTTGCACACTTCCTGTTTTTGTCCCATTAATGTTGCTTCTTTAGATCTTAGAGCCTGATTCCTAAAACATCCTTTGGAAATGAAGACTGACATTATACATTTTTTTTTTTTTTAGCAAAACACGAGAATAGATCTGAAAAAGAAAAGATAACAAAAAAAAACAAATACTCCTCCATTCGATACGAATGAAGGAGTATTTGGTTTTTTTGTTGTTATCTTTTGTTGTATTTTGTATCCACTGTATTGCCTTGATATGTTTTCCTTATGTGCCAAAAAGTTTCTATATGTGAAACAAATCTATAAGCCCCCTTTCAACCAAGTGTTATTTTGGCTAGGATATTTCACGGTTCCCATTACTTGCTGTATTGCCGTTAGAACAGATTTCGCTAGTAGCATCAACGTTTCAATGTATATGCAAACCTCTGTGTGAAAGGAGCCGTACAATGTATGATGCATGTGTTGGCAATCTCACAAAGGTTCGAAAGGAATTTCACACATACATGAAAAAAGTTGCTATGGCTTTTCATAATAAGAGTATAAAGGTATCTGCATTTAAAGAAAAGGCTCTAAGTAGTAGGGTCAACAAATAAGGCAGAGATTAACAATCTCTATTAAGAAACTACACATTGTCTGCCACAGAACTGTACGCATCCATTAGACATTTATTCCTTAAAACATCTTGAAAACTGATGGTACTCACTAAGAATGGAGGGTGAATTGCATTACCACCATATCATTTAAATGTTTTCATCAGTGAGATATCTTTCACACAATTTCTGGCGTAAATTTGGTGCTCACATTTAAAAAAAAGTGCTAAACCTCACCCCTTTTTTACACGTGCGGATCTATTCTACAGAATATGCATGTTTAAAAAGTGCCACCAATTTTTCATGTGGTGTGCCACAAAATTTGCAAGATTGAAATCACAGAAATAAATAAGTTTTAAACAAGCAGAACAGAGTTTTATTGATCCCCCCACCCCTCCCAAAATGGGGGCGTTAATTTGAAAATGCTACTTAAAAATTTCTGATGGTTGTGTGCAGCGTAGTGTAATATTGCCCTTAGAACTCTGAAGCACATTGTTTATTGTATGCACTGAATTTGTGATGGGGTTAAACTTCCTCCCTCCACTTAGCCCCATCCACCCCCTAACCCCTACCCCACCCAATCCCGTATTTAAAGTGTACCTGTCGTTAACAAAAACGTTATATATATATATATATATATATATATATATATATATATATATGTATATATATATATATATATATATATATATATATATGTATGTATATCATACCATTGTATGTATATTTGTAATATACATTGGTTCAAATATTTTTATATGAGGAGTCCAAATACAGGAAGTGTGGGTGGATGAGCAGGGCTTTGTGCAGTGAGGACAAGCAGGGCTCTGTACACTGAAAACAAGCAGGGCTCTGTACACTGAGGACAATCAGGGCTCTGAACAGTGAGGACAAGCAGGGCTCTCTACACTGAGGACAAGCAGGGCTCTGAACAGTGAGGACAAGCAGGGCTCTGTGCAGTGAGGACAAGCAGGGCTCTGTGCAGTGAGGCCAAGCAGGGCTCTGTGCACTGAGGACAAACAGGGCTCTGTGCAGTGAGGACGAGCAGAGCTCTGTGCAGTGAGGACAAGCAGGGCTCTGTGCACTGAGGACAAGCAGGCCTCTGTGCAGTGAGGACAAGCAGGCCTCTGTACAGTGAGGACAAGCAGGGCTCTGTGCACTGAGGACAAGCAGGGCTCTGTGCACTGAGGACAAGCAGGGCTCTGTGCACTGAGGCCAAGTGGGGCTCTGTGCACTGAGGATAAGCAAGGCTCTGTACACTGAGAACAAGCAGGGCTCTGTACATTGAGGACAAGCAGGGCACTGCACACTGAGAACAAGCAGGGCTCTGTACACTGAGAACACGCAGGGCTCTGTGCACTGATCAAAAGCAGGGCTCTGTGCAGTGAGGCTCTGTGACACACTCCGGCTCATACATCAGGATGATTGACAAGCCAGTAGCTTGCACAGAGCCCTGCTTGTTCTGCCTTCACTTCCTGTATTTGGTCTCCTCATGGAGACACATAGAAAATAGCTGCAAGGGCAACAATTTTTCACACAAAAATATACAAATGTATATTATATTTAATCGATGTGTATTCTAAATAATAGTATTATCTATATTATATCAAAAGTTTTTGTTCATGACAGGTACACTTTAAAATTATTAACCCCTTAACGACAATGGACGTACATGAACAAATACAGTTATGTCATGGACATGACGCATACACATGACCGGTACTCGCATCATGCACGGCAGGAACCAGCCGGTAAAGGCGGACATCAGTGATTGCGCCAATGTCCGCCATTAACCCCTCAGATGCCATGATCAATACAAATCACGGCATCTGTGGCATTGTGGTACTTTAAATGGATGATTGGATTGCCTGCAGCGCTGCTGTGGGGATCCAATCATCCATAATGGCGGATAGAGGTCCCCTCACCTGCCTCCCTCCATCTCCAGGGGTCTTTTGCTCTGGTCTGAGATGGAGCAGATCAGAGCAGAAGATCGCCGATGTATATTACAAATAATAGTATTATCTACATAATATCAAAAGTTTTTGTTAATGACTTGTTCACTTAAAAATTATCAACCTCTTAATGACAATGGACGTAAATGAACGTCATGGTGCGGTGGTACTTAACACACCATTACGTACATTTACGTCATGGACATGACTGCGTACACTGGACCGATGCTCGCATCATGCACGGCAGGTCCCAGCTTCTGTAAGCAGCCAGGGACCTGCCGGTAATGGCGGCTATCAGCGATCACGCCAATGTCCACCATTAACCCCTCAATCAATACAGATCACGGCATCTGCGGCAGTGCGGTACTTTAAATGGATAATCGGATTGCCCGCGGCCCTGCCACGGGGATCTGATCATTCATAATGGCGGACGGAGGTCCCCTCACCTCTCTCCGTCAATCTCCAGGGGTCTTCTGCTCTGGTCTGACATCGAGCAGACCAGAGCAGAAGATCGCAGATAATACTGAGCAGTGCTATGTCCTATACATAGGACTGTTCATTATCTGCAATCAAGTGACTGCAATAAATAGTCCCCTATGGGGGCATAAAAAACTGTGAACAAAAAGTAAAAAAAAAATTTAAAAAACCCTCCCCCAATAAAAAAGTTAAATGTCCCTTTTTCACATTTTACCCCCAAAAAGTGTAAAAAAAAAATGAATAAACATATTTGGTATCATCGCATGCGTAAATGTCTGAATTATCAAAATATAATGTTAGTTATCCCGTATGGTGAACGACGTAAACGTTAAAAAAAATTCCAAAATTGCTACTTTTTTGTCACATTATATTCCCCAAAAAAATGAATAAAAATGTATTTAAAGTTTTATATGCGGAAATGTGGTATCAATAAAAATGACAGATTATGGTGCAAAAAATTTGCCCTCATACCGCTGTTTATACGGAAAAATGAAAAAGTTATAAGTTATAGAGGGATTTTAAACGTACTAATTTGGTTAAAAAGTTTGAGATTTTTTTTAAAGCAGTATGATAATAGAAAAGTATGTAACCATGGGTATCTTTTAATCATATTGACCCACAAAATAAAGAAAAGAGGTAATTTTTAATGTAAATTGCACAGCGTGAAACCAAACCTTCCACAATTTGTAAAATTGCAGTTTTCTTTCCAATTTTGCCACACAAATAGTATTTTCTTGGTAGCACCATACATTTTATGGTAAAATGAGTGATTTCATTACAAAGGACAACTGGTTGCTCAAAAATCAAGCCCTCATAATTGTCTGGGGATTAAAATATAAAAAAGTTGTGATTTTTAGAAGGCAAGGAGGAAAAAACTAAAATGCAAAAATAAAATTGGTCTGGTCCTTAAGGCCAAAATGGGCTTGGTCCTTAAGGGGTTAAAATGAAATGTTTCCCTTTAAGTTATGTGTCCTGACATGCCCCAGATATGTATTTATAGCTGTTGCCCTTTTGTTTTTAAAGTTGATGGTCCATTGTATGCACCACCAGACACTGTCAGTGTTATGACAAACAAGGACTGCAGGCATTGCCCACAGCATTACATGCTTTTATTTTCAAACCTGCTCTAAAATAAATAATATAAATACAAACTGGAATCTGATCAGATACTATGGGCGCCAGTTTTCTTGTCTGTTCTCTTTCACCCATCAGAGCAACATATTGGTACATGTGCATGGACTTTAATCAACTCTGCTATGACTTTGTATTTATTGCACTGCCGTCTTGGTGGAGTTTGGTTTACACGTATGAATAAAAAGTTCTGCCTAGCAATCTGTATATCTGTAGTTCAAACTAAACTGATCAACAGATTTTTTATTAGCAACGTTTTCTAATTAGTGTTTTTTTTTCCAATTAATTAATGGTGTGGTGCTGTGCGGCGTTCGTTGCGTTCTAATTAGGTGGCCTTGACGTGGTGAGTGGGCTTGTACCTTTTGATCAAAAATGTATACTAACAACCTGTTAGTTTTTGAATTTATGCTGAGAAGCAATTACCGTATTTATCGGGGTATACCACGCACCGGCCTATAACACGCACCCTCATTTTACCAAGGATATTTGGGTAAAAAAAGTTTTTTACCCAAATATCCATGATAAAATGAGGGTGCGTGTGTGCGCGTGTATACCCAGATATACCCCCAGGAAAGGCAGGGGAGAGAGGCCGTCGCTGCCCGCTTCTCTCCCCCTGCCTTTCTTGGGGTCTAGAGCGCTGCTGTCGGCCCTTTTCACCCCCTGGTGATAGCCAGGGGGAGAGAAGCGGCGCCGACAGCCAGGGGGAGAGAAGGGGCAGCGGCACCCATTGCCGGCGCCGCTGCCCCGTTGCCTCCCCCCATCCCCGGTGGCATAATTACCTGAGTCCGGTCCGCGCTGCTCCAGGCCTCCGTCGTGCGTCCCCAGCGTCGTTGCTATGCACGGCGCGGCGCTCTGACGTCATGCGCCGTGCCGTTCAGCGCATAGCAATGACGCCGGGGACGCACGACGGAGGCCTGGAGCAGCGCGGACCGGACTCAGGTAATTATGCCACCGGGGATGGGGGGAGGCAACGGGGCAGTGGCGCCGGCAATGGGTGCCGCTGCCCCTTCTCTGCCCCTGGCTGTCGGCGCCCATAACCAGGGGGTGAAAAGGGCCGACAGCAGCGCTCTAGACCCCAGGAAAGGCAGGGGGAGAGAAGCGGGCAGCGACGGCCTCTCTCCCCCTGCCTTTCCTGGGGGTGTATCGGCGTATAACACGCACATAGACTTTAGGCTAAAAATTTTAGCCTAAAAAGTGCGTGTTATACGCCAATAAATACGGTAGATCAAAATACAATATGTAGATGTGCGACAATGCCTGTTTCTTCTACTTGAATTCACATTGGGGAAGATTTATCAAACCTGTCCAGAGGAAAAGTTGCCCAGTTGCCCATAGCAACCAATCAGATTGCTTCTTTCATTTTTAACAAGGCCTCTGCAAAATGTAAGAAGCAATCTGATATGGGCAACTTTTCCTCTGGACAGGTTTTGATAAATCTCCCCCATTGTGTTTTCTATCCCCTCCTTTTTTTTTGTTTTAACTTGTGTTTGCACTCTGCCCCACCCCCTCAGCCCAACTCTATCTAAGTAGCAGGTAGCTACACAAGGGCCTTTTCTTTCCAGTCTGAGTGGGAGCACATGGCAAGTGAGCTTTTACATCCTGTTCACACTGGTGTGGTGCTGTGCGGCGTCTGTTGCTGCCGTGGCGCCGTGTCTGTGGGGAGGTGCGACCCATGGACTGGTTTGAGTGGCATTGGGGCCGCTCTGCTAGTGGGTTGTTCCCCCTGTGGGCACTGGTGTTGAGGCGGTGGTGGTCGCCGCCCAGTGCTATGCCATTTTATTGCTAGGGATGTTAGGGACCCCCATCTAATTAGGTTGCCTTGACGTGGTGAGTGGGCTTGTACCTTTTGATCAAAATGTATACTAGAAACCTGTTAGTTTTTGAATTTATGCTGAGAAGCAATTAGATCAAAATACAATATGTAGATGTTTTTTTCTGTCTAACTGCTCTCTGATGACTCACGTCCCGGGAGCTGTCCAGCTCCTATGGGGATATTCTCCCATCATGCAAGGGATATTCTCCCATCATGCACAGCTCCCGTGACGTGACATCATCATTGAGCAGTTAGACAGAAAACTTCAGAAGCTAATAACTATTGGAAGGATTAAGATTTTTTAATAGAAGTAATTTACAAATCTGTTTAACTTTCTGGAGCCAGTTGATATATATAAAAAAAAGTTTTTGCCTGGAATACCCCTTTAATTTATGATTGGATGATTTGTTTGAGGGTCAAAGACCAAGAAAAAATGGACCAAAACAATGAATGTTTTGCAGTGAATACATTATTACCTCCACACCCAGTCTGAAAGACGCAAACAGAACAAACACATTTCATACCTGACAGCCTTATCACACAATTATCAATGGACATGGATGACAAGATTGTAAATTATGAAGTGTATTCATTCCCTTGGCTTCACCAAGTTTGGCTGCATGGTTTATTACTTAATCACTGCAATTTACTGTTATTATTATTTTAGTCCCTTCGTTTTTATTTTTGACCCAGCCTGATCATGCAGTGACTAGGACAGATTTCTCACGGTCGAGTGTTATCTTAGTTTGGTGCATGACGATATCATGGAATTCCCCCAATGAATCGCTAATCTATATATAATTTTTCTTCTATTCTCTTTACAATATGTGTACAAGAGGTGATGCTCTAATGATGTGGTCCTTGGTACGTAGGGTGTATATCTAATATACTATCATAGCTAATAGAGTCCTTAAAAATTCTTAAAAATCCATGCCCCAGTGATACCAAGAAGAGCATCAGTTCATCAATGCCTAAGGGTCCTTCTAGTTGGACAGACTGTTGCTTAATACAAGTGTCAAATATAGTAGATATGTATTTGTTAAAAGGACCCTTTACAAAGCTCAGTCAGTGCAGGGTCACACAAATGATCACTGGATCATTCCTGCAGCCTCTCTGCTGTGTTCCTCCAATCCGCCGCTACGAGCAGACAGTACAGTAATCTGTGAGTAGCTGTGTGCATGCGCAGTGTACTCACAGACATCGCTGCCGCTCTCTGCTTAGCTCAGCAAGCAGGGGGAGTTACCATGATGTCTGTGAGTACACGGCACATGCGCTATGAGCAGACACTGCACATCTGCTCGTAGCGGAGGATTGTGGCTACGAGCAGACAAAGCAGGACACATGGGCAATGCTGGAAGCTATCTCTAGGGACAGTCAGTAGCACATCTGCTGCGTCAAATACACCATGAATGCACTACATGTGACCCCACCATAATAAAAAAAATTGCATATTGTATGTCATCAAATGAGTAATGCATTGGTCACATGACATGTTTCCCAGCAAGGCTTTCATCCAAATGTTTCTGGAAGGCTGTGGCTGTGGGCTATGTCCCTAGTCAAACACCCTATCCCCAAAGGGCTGGACACAAACCAGTGAGGCCTACACTGGTTTTTGCTTAGCAACATCTGGCCTAGCTCTGCTCCTGCTTAGCATACATACAGCAAACTGAAATTTTTAAAGAAAATGAAGTATTTCTCGCAGAAAAGAATTGCAGTAACACATGTTTTGCTATACACATGTTTATTCCCTTTGTGTGTATTGGAACTAAACCAAAAAAGGGAGGCAAATTGGACATAATGTCACACCAAACTTCAATAATGGGCTGGACAAAAATATTTGCACCCTTAACTTAATATTTGGATGCACACCCTTTGGAAAAAATAACTTAAATCACTTCCTATAACCATCAATAAGCATCTTACACCTCTCAGCCGGAATGTTGGACCACTCTTCCTTTGCAAACTGCTCCAGGTCTCTCTAACTGGAAAGGCGCCTTTTCCTAACAGCAATTTTAAGATCTCTCTACAGGTGTTCAATGGTATTTAGATCTGGACTCATTGCTGGCCACTTCAGAGCTCTCCAGCGCTTTGTTGCCATCCATTTCTGGGTGCTTTTTGACATATGTTTGGGGTTATTGTACTGCTGGAAGACCCAAGATCTCGGAATCAAACCCAGCTTTCTGACCCTGGGCTGTACAGTATGACCCAAAATCTGTTGGTAATCCTCAGATTTCATGATGCCTTGCTCACATTCAAGGCACCCAGAGAGGCAGCAAAACATCTGCAACACATCATTGAACCTCCACCATATTTCACTGTAGGTACTGTGTTCTTTTCTTTGTAGGCCTTATTCCGTTTTCAGTAAACAGCAGAGTGATGTGCTTTACCTAAAAGCTCTCTCTTGGTCTCATCTTTCCACAAGACGTTTTCCCAGAAGAATTTTGGCTTACTCAAGTTCATTTTAGCAAAATATAGTCTTGCTTTTTTATGTCTGTGTCAGCAGTGGCGTCCTCCTGGGTCTCCTGCCATAGCGTTTCATTTCATTTAAATGTCTACAGATAGTTCGTGCTGACACTGATGCTTCTTGAGCCTGCAGGACAGCTTGAATATCTTTGGAACTTGTTTGGGGCTGCTTATCCACCATCCCGACTATCCTGCGTTGACACCTTTTATAAATTTTTCTCTTCCGTCCGTGCCCAGGGAGATAAGCTCCAGTGCCATGGGTTGCAAACTTCTTGATAATGTTATGCACTGTGGAAAAAAAGCAAATCTAGATCTCTGGAGATGGACTTGTAACCTTGAGATTGTTGATATTTTTCAACAATTTTGGTTCTCAAGTCCTCAGACAGTTCTCTTCTCCTCTTTCTGTTGTCCATGCTTAGTGTGGCACACACAGACACACAGTGCAAAGACTAGTGAACTTCTCTCCTTTTTATCTGCTTTCAGGTGGGATTTTCATATTGCCCACACCTGTTAATTGCCCTAGGTGAGTTTAAAGGAGCATCACATGCTTAAAACTATCTTATTTTTACACAATTTTGAAAGGGGGCCAATAATTTTGTCCAGCCCATTTTTGGAGTTTAGTGTGACGTTTTGTCCAATTTGCTTTTTTTCCTCCCTTTTTTGGTTTAGTTCCAATACACACAAAGGAAATAAACATGTGTATAGCAAAACATGTGTTACTGCAATCCTTTTCTGTGAGAAATACTTCATTTTCTTGAAAATTTCAGGAGTGCCAACATTAACGGCCATGACTGTATACCTAGTTGAGAGTGTTTCTCCTAGTTCCAGTAACATTCAGGCCAGAAGTAGGTGCCTATTGGGACAAGTTCAAGCCTTTTCAGTTTCTAGTATTCTGTTTACGTCAAGTTCTAATACCTGAGACAGATCATGTTACTCCGATGGAAATCAATTTTTTTTAAATCAACTGGTGCCTGAACAATTTTTTTAATTACTTCTATTAAAAAATCTTAATCCTTCCAGTACTTATCCGCTGCTGTATGATCCACAGGAAGTTCTTTTCTTTTTGAATTTCCTTTTTGTCTGACCACGTTGCTCTCTGCTGACACCTGTGCTTATTTTAGGAACTGTCCAGAGCAGGAGCAATTCCCCATAGAAAACCTCTCCGGCTCTGGACAGTTCCTAAAATAGACAAAGGTGTCAGCAGAAAGCACCGTGGTCAGACAGAAATAGAAGTAACTTACAAATCTGTTTAATGTTCTGGCACCAGTTGATTTAAAAAAATGTTTTTACCCCGGAGTACCCCTTTAAGTTTCCAGCTCTCAGAAGGTGTATCACTTTACCAAAGGAGAAGAAAGCTGAACAATGGCCCTCTCTTCTGGTCAGAGTTAGTGCTATGTGGCTGAACACTTCAGAGAAGTTCTTCAGTGTACTCCCTTTACACAGGGTAACCTGCCACAAACCCATGAGTAAATAGTTTATCACAGTAAGCCAACCTGTGTAGGCCCATCACAGCAGTGTTGGAACTAACTGAACTGTAATATGTCTGCAACTGCATTTACACATGCGACAAGCATACCAGAGACTTTCCAGTCAGGATATATGCTGCAAAAGCAAAAAAGGGACAGTGACCAACTTCTGACATCTGCTAAACCTGTGTAACATACCACTCTGTTCTGATATGATTGTGTTATCTTTGCATCTGCACAGAACGTGCAGTAAAGTTTCAGTAAAGTGTCCAAAGTTCTTGTTCCTGCGCTCCACACATTAAGAACAGAACCTTTTCACAAAAGAATTGTTGGCCTTACATGGAACCCCCACATTAGCTATACCACCCTGCCATGTGGCATTACCATCTACATTCCTAAGGGACTACTACTTCCAGCTAACCTGTACCACAACACCTATCCTCCCCCCTTTGCAGTGCATGTCACTTTCATCAGTCGGACACACATCCCCTGGAGGTGCAGCTAACTAACAATGATTTTTGGAGCGATCATTCAACAAACAAGTGTTTGCTTATGCATCAGCTGATCGCTGGGTCTTTTACATCGGGCAATAATTGACTATTTTGGCTAATAGTCACCCCGTAAAAAGAACCCTTAAACTCTTTTATTTTTTTTTTATTCAAATTTCAGATTGGTAGGTAGGTAAAACGAGCCCTTTTCTGTAGGTTTTACTTTCTGTTTAAAAATTGCAGGACAACCCTTTTTTCACTATAAATACAAAAAAGAAGCACGTACGTGCACTCACCGCAAAGCAAAGACAGTCAGGTGTGGAGATTCGGTGACGGGGTTCCGTGTCTCGGCATCGGCGCTGGCGTGTAATGCTCATAGACTATGCCGGCAGTTTCGCACGTAAGTGCGTGCTTCTTCCGGCCTCACGGCCGGAAGAAGCACGCACTTACGTGCGAGACTGCCGGCGTAGCCTCCGAGCGCCACACGCCAGCGCTGATGCCGAGACCCGGCACCGAATCTCCACACCTGACTGTCTTTGCTTTGCGGTGAGTGCACGTACGTGCTTCTTTTTGTATTTACTTTGGATACTTCATACTGTTGTATGTGCACCCCGCAGGAGACTATGACATAAGTCGATGAGGACCGTACTACTGGCATAAGGTGATACTGTTCTTAAGAGTGTTCTCTCCTTCTCTGCTGCGTTTTTGGACCTTTTTTCAATATACCTTATTCGCTGGACCAATTTCAGGCATAAGGTTTGGCAACTTTTTATCATTGTATGTAATCTATGATAACAAATGCTTTATCTTATCCCATTTCATCTCAAATGTTTAAGTTGTCATACCTAGATGACAGATCATTGGGAAATTTTAGAAATGTCAGGCTATATCTTTTTTATTATTCTCAAAAAACACAAACACTATAAGTAAAAAATGAACCATGGTACACTATTTGCAGCTTTCAAATTCCTTTCAGCACATAACAATAAAAGGTCACTACAGGTTTCCTTTGAATATGAGACTAAAGAACAGGGTACAACCTTGTGTGACTATATGTCGCAACACGCCTGTTGTAGGCACAAAACTAGTGCAAGAAGGAACTGTCGAAGTTGAGACACTTCCTATAATTACACCTTCCTTTTGTCTACCACAGAGGCCCAAAACAAAGTCACCCAGCACAGCTCATATAAGGCAAACACTATTTATATCTGAATTCTGTAGCTTTCTGTCTTTAAACTAGCATTTAGTGTTCTTTCAGCACTTAGTAATGTATTCTTTAGCCTCCCACTGCTGAAGACAATTTTTCTTTTTAGGCTTTGGTTCCAGATCAGCAAATAGAAAAACAATTTCAGCAGCAAATGCAAACTGCAATGTGCCTCGCTTTTCTTTCTTCAGTCATTTATTGTCTTTCGTAGTAGAGGCAGTTATGTTATGGTTAATTCTATCCATAGTATTTAGTTATAGAATTATCTAGCTATTTTCTGGAATGCTTAAATGGGTACTCTGCCCCTAGACATCTTGATGTCTGTTCACGGGAGTCCCGCCACTGGGGACCCCTGCAATCTCTGTGCTGTGCCCGGCGTTCGTTTAGAGCATCAAGTTCAGCGCCGGAGGCTCGTGACATCACGGCCATGCCCCCTCAATGCAAGTCTATGGGATGGGACGTGACGGCCATCAAGCCCCCTACCATAGACTTGCATTGAAGGGGCATGGCCGTGATGTCACGAGCGAAGCGTGACCGTGACATCACAAACCTCACGCCCCGCATAGCCAGTCATCCGACACGCAGCAAAATTTGCTCCATGCATCGGATATCTGGGGTGCCGCAGCCAAGATTGCGGGGGTCCCCAGTGGCGGAACCCCTGTGATCAGACATCTTATCCCCTATCCTTTGGATAGGGGATAAGATGTCTAGGGGGGGAGTACCCCTTTATGATTGAAACTATGATTGTGCCCTCGGTGGCACATACACATCGGTAACCTAAAATGGTATGACAGTGTATTTATGCACTGACACGCATAGGCCCCATTGACATAGTCAGCTAGTGACTATGATAAAAAAAATGAAAAATTACCCAACATAGTCACTAGCTAAAGACAACTGGGCTTACTGAAGACAACTGGGCCTATGCCTGTCTATGTACGAATGTGCCGGTATCCTATTTTGACAGGTTGCACAGACATCAGGCTGATAACTCTTTTATTTAACTCTTTTTACTAACAGAAAATAGCAGGTCAGTCACTCAAAGGTTACTGTTAGTTACCACACCATAGCACACTCAGGTAGAACAGAGCAGACAGGCCACTAGAGTATCTATAGGTCTTCAAGGCATGGCTCCAGTCAGACGATTCTCTCTTTCCCTGGCACCATTATCTTCTGCTTGGGTGTCTAAAGCCAAACACAGATACAGAAGGACTCTTAGTGGCTGGAAATATTGCCACCTTTCTCCTTGTCTAAAGCTTTGACATTCTTACACACAGCTTGTCATGTAGCTTGTTGTCAAACACACACTTTCTATTCTGCCTATCTATATAACACTGGTTTGCCGTCCCTTATAGATAGTCATGAAGTGCTTGCACCCTCCCAGGTACTGGGTTACCCACCCTGGCCCCAAGGAACCACACTACCCAGAGCACCACTTTAATACAAAGGTAAGTTGCCTATAAACCTTCGGTAGCTGTTGGCATTCATGTGCTGTGAATAAGGGGAGCCATGGTAGCCAAGCTTCAACGTAATGGAGTAGCAATCAGTGATAACAAAGTTAGCCGTATAGATGCTGCCAGCTGGTAAGAGCATGTACATATAAAACATATATAAAATGGCATGACCCAGCATAGCACATGTGGTGGCCCAGTACAAGAGTTGCACCCCTGTACCCTTGCTGCCCTTTCAGGCAGACTCCATTCAGTGACCCCTGGGCTCCCCCTTTACCTATGTTCCATAAATAGTACTAAGTGCCTATTCAATGTAAAGTACATATATTGTTATATACCTTTAAGTAATGCTGCTATGTGTTGTAACCAAGGAAGGTACCAGTGACCATGTGACCTACAGGGTGACCTATATGACCCCTCCAGAGTCTCCCCCATATAAACCCTGGGTGGAGCTAGTTCAATCTCTTGAGTGCTGAGTACATTGAGGTCAAGTCCAGAGAGAGTATCTAGTGTCCTGAGGAGGTCTGAAGCTTACCACACAGCCACACATGCAAAAGTCCACTACCCTACAGGTGAACGTCAAAACCTGGTAAGCTACAAACAGGGTGAAGCCTGTTTAGTCAGTCCCAGTGAAGTCAGTAAAGATTTATCTGTGTCAAGTCAGCGTGGCCCTGCATCAAATTTTCCATGTCCACTACAAGTCTCAGCGAGCCCTGAGGTCTCTGAAGTCACTGGTCACCTCCTTGAGCCTGGATAGGCTGTTAAGACTGTTACACATGTCTAACTCAGTAAAGCTGCTGTTGTTCCGTAACTTTGCATTGGAGTCATTATATGCCCCCGTGCCTAGCCCAGGATCCAGCGGTATACCTTCGGGTGGTGAAGAGGTTAAACCATGCCCTGGCGTCACAAACACAAGGGGTTAATGCCATCTTCCCTTAGGGTAATTCCATCTGCCCTCATCACACCCTCACCACACACATATAAGGAAGCCTACCAAAACTGGCCACCTCACACAATTAGGCCTGTCATCCTTATACAGGGTGGGCCATTGATAAGGATACACCTTAATAAAATGGGAATGGTTGGTGATATTAACTTCCTGTTTGTGACACATTAGTATATGTGAGGGGGGAAACTTTTCAAGATAGGTGGTGACCATGGCGGCCATTTTGAAGTCGGCCATTTTGAATCCAACTTTTTTTTTTTCAATAAGAAGAGGGTCATGTGACACATCAAACGTATTGTGAATTTCACAATGAAAACAATGATGTGCTTGGTTTTAACGTAACTTTATTCTTTCATGAGTTATTTACAAGTCTCTGACCACTTATAAAATGTGTTCAATGTGCTGCCCATTGTGTTGGATTGTCAATGCAACCCTCTTCTCCCACTCTTCACTCACTGATTGCAACACCGCAGGAGAAATCTGCAGATTTAAATCTGATACATCAAATATGCGCAGGATATTGTAGGTGTGAAAACACTCTAAAGGGGTTCTATCCTAAAATGTTTTGAATTTGCTCAATCTTCATATGGACAGTTTCACATGAGTTTCAATGAGAAAGTTCAGGTAAATATGGAATTGAAAACTTATGCAACCAATATTTCTGTACACAATATTCAGACCAATGGCCCAACTTGTTTATTGACTTTCAACAATCCAGCAGTGAAAGGAAAAGTATATACTTACAAATCGAGACTTGCCAGAGGTCTTACTGCCAGTGGACACTCATGCAAGAAGTTTTGTCATGGGTAGCATGCTGTCAGTCCAGATCATTAGAGATCATATTTGAGCCAGGATTTGTGGCTGCATTACACCAGTCTGAAACTGGCCTAAAATACAATAAAAAAAAGTGTGCAGAAACATCTATAATGTAAAATATATAGAGAAATGTAATCAATGTAATCATCAGGGCTGCCATCAGAAATTTTGGGGCCCCTTACACAGCTTGTAGTCTGGGCCCCCTCCCCTCCCTGAGGCACACGTTGGATTTTATCTTAGTGTCAGGCTTAGAAACATAAAATAATATTGCCACTCCATATTAGTTCTAGAGAGACAAAATAATACCACCATACTGTAAGGAAATAGACCAGTATTACTAATAACACCACAATACAAGGGACATATAATTCCGCCACACTATGACCACTACCATTACCACAGACTAACACTGCCATATAGTTATTGAATAAAAACCACTATACAAAAGATCAATAACCCCTATATAGAGGTAGATTTGAGCTGTACACAGGTGCTGCAGACCATATAAGTTATTATAGTAACATACTCACGGGGGCGTCTTCACTGATCAGAGTTGTTCACTTTTCTCTTTCTTCTCCATCTATCCTGGGTCATCATGAATATTTCCCACATTAGGTAGCATAGCATAAATTCGCCACATTAGGTAGTGTAGCATAAATTCCCCACATTAGGTAGCGTAGCATAAATTCCCCACATTAGGTAGCATAGCATAAATTCCCCACATTAGGTAGCATAGCATAAATTCCCCACATTAGGTAGTGTAGCATAAATTCCCCACATTAGGAAGCCTCCCCCAACACACACACACACACACACTTACACACGGCCTGCTCTACTTAGGTGCGCACTGTAAGGGATATCACCGCATGTGCCGTGCAGGACGTCAGCGGCGCGGCGCTTGCGATAACGTCACTCACTGCGCGCACCTCCACCAGCAACTCCCCACATTCAGATGTAAGTGCCAGTTAAGTGACGGGGCAAGACTGGTTGCCCAGTCATATGTGCACCGGGTCCCCCGGTAGGGCCGGCCAAGTGTATGAGGGGGCCCGCCACCTTTTCAAAGGATCCTGACTTACTGACTGTATGTAGTCAGTCAATTAGTCAGTGGCGGGCCCCCAGTGGTCAGTGAGTGACAGATACAGTCACTTACTGACAAGCAAAAAAAAAAAAGACCGGGCCGGCCGGGCCGCCTGAAGCTCCGGGCCCCCTACAGGGGTATGGGTTGTACCCCCCTGATGGCGACCCTGGTAATCATACATAAACCTTTTTCAGATCATAGGGCTTGACTCTTCTCTGCCGTGCAGTTTTTAAACTTTATGGGCTCCTATTCCACATTTTTATATATAAATATATTAACTTTACTATGATGTCATTTTTTTTCAATTGTCTTTGGAATGCTGGAATGAAGTATAGTTTTCCCCCTTATCATATTCTGTCATCTAAGTCATTTCATATTTCACAGGCTATAGAATGTATTTGCAGAAAGTGCATGATCTGATGGATTCTCAGTCTGCCATTTTCCAACAGGCAATCACTCTTTTTTCTATCTGTGCTTGTATAATGCCATATGACTCACGGCTCAGTTGCAGATTTATGATAGCTGAAGCTTTATTTATATATAAAAAAAAAAGGCAAAGTTTTCAGTTTTGGGGGTTCACAATGTTATTACACACATTTGTAATCCAAGTTTTAACCCCTTAAGGACACATGACGTTCTCATACGTCTCCATTTCCGAGTCCTTAAGGACACATGACGTATGAGAACGTCATGTGTTTTACCGGCCCCCCGCAACCATCTGGAGCGGAGCCGGTGCCCGATGCCTGCTGAAATCGTTCAGCAGGCATAGGGGCATATCGCCCAGGGGGGTCATTATGACCCCCCATGTCGGCGATGGCCGCAGATCGCTGGACAATTCAGTCCAGCGATCTGCGGCGGATTCCGGGTCAATCGGGTCTCCAGTGACCCGATGACCCGGAATTACTGGCTGATGGGGGCCGTCAGAGACGGCCCCGAACAGCCAGACCCAGCAGGGGTGAGGTGGCACTGGTGCCACCTCACGATCGCCCTGATTCGTCGGCCGGATTACCGGCCGACCAATCAGGGCGCCTGCTGCGGGTGTCACTCCCGCAACCCGCTCCGCCCCTCTTCCGGAGGACATGAGCGGGTGCGGGACGTGCACCCCGGGTGCTGGGGACCCCGATCCCCGGCGTCAATGTTGGGATCGGGGCCCCAGGAGCAGCGGCGGCGACAACGAGGGACTGACCTGTGTGGCGAGGATCGTTGGAGGTGAGTGACAGCCTCCTGCTGTTGCTTAGCAACAGCTCCCAGCATGCAAAAAGGGCATGCTGGGAGCTGTAGTTATGCAACAGCAGGAGGCAGACCACCACAACTCCCAGCATTCCCTTATGGGCATGCTGGGACTTGTAGTTTTGCAACAGCTGGAGGCACATTCTTTCTATGGAAAAGTGTACCTTCAGCTGTTGTATAACTACAACTCCCAGCGTGCACAATCAGCTAAAGTGCATGCTGGGAGTTGTAGTGGTGCATCTGGTGGTTGCATAACTACAACTCCCAGCATGCCCGTTGGCTGTCGGTGACTGCTGAGAGTTGTAGTTTTGCAACAGCTGAAGGCACACTGAGTTAAGTAGCAAACCAGTGTGTCTCCAGCTGTTGCATAACTACAATCCCTAGCATCCCCAGCCAAAATAGTATGCCTCCAGCTGTTGCATAACTACAACACCCAGCATGCCCTTCCGCTGTCCGTACATGCTGGGGGTTGTAGCTTTTGCAACAGCTGAAGGCACACTGGTTGCAAAACACTGAGTTTGTTACCAAACTCGGTGTTTCACAACCAGTGTGCCTCCAGCTGTTGCAAAACTACAACTCCCAGCATGCACTGATAGACCGTACATGCTGGGAGTTGTAGTTTTGCAACAGCTGGATGTCCCCCCCCCCCCCCCAATGTGAATGTACAGGGTACACTCACATGGGCGGAGGATTACAGTAAGTATCCGGCTGCAAGTTTGAGGTGCGGCAAAATTTCTGCCGCAGCTCAAACTGCCAGCGAGAAACTACTGTGAACCCCCGCCCGTGCGACTGTACCCTAAAAACACTACACTACACTAACACACAATAAAATAAAAAGTAAAAAACACTACATATACACATACCCCTACACAGCCCCCCTCCCCTCCCCAATAAAAATGAAAAACGTCTGGTACGCCACTGTTTCCAAAATGGAGCCTCCAGCTGTTGCAAAACAACTACTCCCCGTATTGCCAGATAGCCGTTGACTGTCTAGGCATGCTGGGAGTTTTACAACAGCTGGAGGCACCCTGTTTGGGAATCACTGGCGTAGAATACCCCTATGTCCACCCCTATGCAATCCCTTATTTAGGTCTCAAATGCGCATGGCGCTCTCACTTTGGAGCCCTGTCGTATTTCAAGGCAACAGTTTAGGGTCACATATGGAGTATTGCCGTACTCGGGAGAAATTTCCTAACAAATTTTGGGGGGTATTTTCTGCTATTACCCTTTTAAAAAATGTTACATTTTTGGGAAAACAAGCATTTTAGGTAAAAAATATATATATTTTTTTACATATGCAAAAGTTGTGAAACACCTGTAGGGTATTAAGGTTCAAATTACCCCTTGTTACGTTCCCCGAGGGGTCTAGTTTCCAAAATGGTATGCCATGTGTTTTTTTTTTTTGCTGTCCTGGCACCATAGGGGCTTCCTAAATGCGGCATGCCCCCAGAGCAAAATTCGCTTTCAAGAAGCCAAATGTGACTCCTTCTCTTCTGAGACCTGTAGTGCGCCAGCAGAGCACTTTTCACCCCCATATGGGGTGTTTTCTGAATCGGGAGAAATTGGGCTTCAAATTTTGGGGGGTATTTTCGCCTATTACCCTTTTTAAAATTGTAAAAATTTTGGGAAACCAAGCATTTTAGGTAAAAAAAATATATTTTTTTTTTACATATGCAAAAGTCGTGAAACACCTGTAGGGTATTAAGGTTCACTTTACCCCTTGTTACGTTCCCTGAGGGTCTAGTTTCCAAAATGGTATGCCATGTGTTTTTTTTTTGCTGTCCTGGCACCATAGGATCACGATAAAAACAAGCAATCTCCAGGTAGCAGAGCGGGATCAATGGAAGCGCTGAGACCAGATAAGAAGTTAAAAGGATTTATTTCCCATAATGCAACGCGTTTCACGGTCACCCGCTTCCTCAGTGTCACTTTCGCTTCAGACGTGACGGTCAGCTTTGATCGCCGCGTCTGAAGGGTTAATACAGGGAATCACCGCGATCGGTGATGTCCTGTTTTAGCCGCGGGTCCCGGCCGTTGATGGCTGCAAAGACTACCGCTATAGGAAAGGTTTTAATGTGTATTTGCCATATATGACGCATATATAAGTGCGTCTTATACGGCGAAAAATACGGTAGTTAACTTGCAAAGCTGTTTTATATATTGCCTTACATTAAAGGAGTACTCTGGTATATCAAAACTTATCCCCTATTCTAAGGATAGGGAATACGTTTCAGATCGCAGGGGGTCTGACTGCTGGGGCCCTCCGCCATCTCCTGTATGGGGCCCCCGGCTCATTGCCAAAATAGCGTGTTGCGACCATCACATGACGCAGCGGCCGACACGTCCCCTCAATACATCTCTATGGCAGAGCCAGAGACTGCCGAATGGAAGGATTGCATTTGGCTTATATCAGAGGAATTATGCCATAGTTACGTAATGCTTCCCATCCTGTTTTTATACAGAAGCTTCTAGAAGGCTGTGGGAAGAGACCAGATGCCCTTCGCCTGTGTAGATGAAAATCCTTATACTGACCCTGGCCCTATATACCTGGCATCGTGTTACAAAAATCAAGGAGTATAAAATTACAATTATTTGCACCTCAGTAACCTGTGTAATTTTTCCTCTGTATAGTAGAAGCAAATTGGACTGTATCCGTTCTGCAACTTCATCTACATTAGTAACTTTACTTACATGTGGAAATATCACACTAAAGTCTTTTTATTTAGAATCTTATTTCAGCCCTTTGCATTACAGGAACAACTTATCTCACAAAAGCATTGTCGGACTCACAGAGGACCACCAGGTCTGCAATGTAACACTACCATTTACTTCCTTGCGGGACTACTGACCTGCACTACCATACCTATCATCCCAATAGGTACCACACGTTTTTTACAAGAGATCATAGAGAATCTGCCATGCAGTTTTACATCTGTTTGTGAGTCTAATATGCAGGTTGTCACTAGTCCTGATTGCTGTTTTAACTGTTGCATGCCCTTGCAGTGCTTTGCCAAGCCCCATTTACTATATTCAAGCAGCCTGATATGAATGCCTGTAGGGCAGGGAGGTGTACTATAGCCTGAAGACATGATACTTATTCCCACTAATTTGAGCTATCTGATATCTGCTCTCTGTGACATGTTGCCTTTTTAATTTTACTTATATTGATTTTACCTTATTTACACTATACTTTTAACATCATAGAGTAGATACTGAATTTACTGGCAATGGTGCTGAATAAAATACAATTCACTCAACTTTGTTTTATGGTTTAAATCCAGTTTTTATGTTAAATGTTATGTATTTTTTTTTAGATTTTTTTGAGGATTTTTTTTCCATTTTATCATCTATTATCTTAAAATTGTCATTCTGGCAACTAAGCCTAATAATAAACTGATACTTCCTGTTCTGTACAGATCACTTTCCAGAAGTGTCTTTCCTATTATCACTAATAGTATTACAGTAAAAATTGACAACAGTACATAGGTCAACATTCTGTGATCCTGTGATTGAACCTAGCCAAAAACATTTGTATGAAATTATGTAAACTAGATTAGGAGACCTCCTCCCAAACATCACCCCCCCATCCTGTGTGAAGTGTTAAGCAATGTGTAGGCATTATCTAAATTAAAGGGGTACTATGGCGCTTAGACATCTTATCCCCTATCCAAAGTTCAGTTATGACAGCCCCTTTATAAACACACAATGCCAATCACTGATCAATGTAAACCTTTTCAAATGGCCTCCGAGCCCAATGAATTTTGTGTGGCTGTGTAACTTGCCATTGTCCTACTAGCAACATATGCTACTCTGTTGCCATCATATCAGTAATAATTTGTATTTCACCCACTACACTGGTAAGTCAACCTGTTTTTGTCTTAAAGAGGCCTTTAGAGTATAAAACAAGGTGCTCCTTCATTAAAACATTATCTTCAATGCCCTTGCTGATGGAAGGAGGTTTTCACTCAAAATCTCATGATACATGGCCCTATTCATTCTTTCCTTTACATGGATCAGTCGTCCTGGTCCCTTAGCAGAAAAACAGTGCCAAAGCATGATGTTTCCACACCATGCTTCACAGTAGGTATGGTGTTCTTTGGATACAACTCAGCATTCTTTCTCCTCCAAACACGACGAGTTGAGTTTTTACCAAAAAGTTCTACTTTGGTTTCATCTGACCATATGACATTCTCCCAATACTCTTCTGGATCATCCAAATGCTCTCTAGCAGACTTCAGATGGGCCTGTACATGTACTGGCTTAAGCAGGGGGACACGTCTGGCACTACATGATTTGAGTCCCTGGCGGCGTAGTGTGTTACTGATGGTAGCCTTTGTTACTTTGGTCCCAGCTCTCTGCAGGTCATTCACTTGGTCCCCCATGTGGTTCTGGGATTTTTGCTCACCGTTCTTGTGATCATTTTGACACCACGGGGTGAGATCTTGCGTTGAGCCCCAGATCGTGGGAGATTATCAGTGGTCTTGTATGTCTTCCATTTTCTAATAATTGCTCCCACAGTTGATGTCTTCACACCAAGCTGTTTGCCTATTGCAGATTCAGTCTTCCCAGCCTGGTGCAGGTCTACAATTTAGTTTTTGGTGTCCTTCAACAGCTCTTTGGTCTTGGCCATAGTGGAGTTTGGAGTGTGACTGTTTGAGGTTGGGGACAGGTTTCTTTTATACTGATGACAAGTTCAAACAGGTGCCATTAATACAGGTCACGAATTGAGGACAGAGGAGACTCTAAAAGAAGAAGTTACAGGTCTGTGAGAGCCAGAAATCTTGCTTGTTTGTAGGTGACCAAATACATATTTTCCACCATAATTTGCAAATAAATTCTTGACAAATCAGACAATGTGATTTTATGGATTTTTTTCTCATTATTTCTCTCATAGTTGAAGTATACCTATGATGGAAATTACAGCCCTCTCTCATCTTTTTAAGTGGGAGAACTTGCACAATTGGTAGCTGACTAAATACTTTTTTGCCCCACTGTAGCTTTTTTCTATTCTGCAGGACCTCCTCTCTCAGGCCCTTTAGCAGCCAATCAGTCTTTTCCTATGCAACTCCTCCTCCAGATTGTAGTCCCTACAGCATCCACTGCCTACAATAATTTGTCTTCAGGGTTTAGACTCATTTATATTTAAATATTTTTTTCCGAATACATAACAATAAAATAGTACAAAATATATACAATGGAAATGTAATATCATTTACAGAAGATGAGTTATGTAGCTGGAAGCAATCTTTGTATGTACTTTGACCTTTATTTAAATCTACATGAATTTGAATTTCATTACCAGTAATGCATTTGGCTGGTTACCAAAAAAGCTATCAATTACTGAGAACGGTCATTTCCTGCCTTGGGTAAATACAGATTTAGCAGAGCTAGATATTCAATTTACTGTTTCTTTGGGCATAATGATTATTCTATAAGTAAAGATTACACTGTAGGTTCACCTACAGTCCTACTTGAAAAGCACCAAAACATTTTAATATCAAGACACAACATGCCAATTGCAAACTTAACCCTATTGCACTAATGTTTACTGTTGCAGTGTAGATAAAATAGTTGTAGGAATTCCCAATGAGGAAAAATGCTATGGTTTTCAGAATGGTACAAAGGTTAACAAGGTTTTTTTCTTTTATGAAGAAACATTTTAATGTGTTCTTTTGAGGCACTTTTTTAAAACTAGTAATGGCAGCAACAAGTTTGTCCACATTGATGGCAGACAATCTTTTGCTCTTAGGGGTAACAACAATGCATGCAATGCTGAATACTCTTCCTGATACTACACTGGAGAGTGGACAAGACAGAACACTCATGGCAAACTGGGCAAGTTCTGGTCAATGATCTAATCTGGTGACAAGGAGTCCATTGGGTCTGGGTTCATGGTGTCTGTCAGAGAAAGGGCACAGCTTAGGTATGCATCAACCTAGTTGTTCAGGTGGTGGTGTTCTTTCCTTTGGTGACGATTCCAGTTAGGGTGAAATATGTATACGGGTGGATGTATAAACTTTGTCATCATGTACTCCAATGTGAAGAGCAGTGCTGAAAGAAGAGTAGAGCGTTGACTTAGTGGAAAGCGGAGAATGAACCCCCGTTCTGCAGGTGTTTGCTGCTGGAAAGTCATGACAAGCTTGCTGGGTAGCTTCTCCCTATAAAATTAAATTTTGCCTCCTTCTTCAAATGTGTAAAAAAAATCTCCCATTCTGGCTTTATATCAAAGGTCTTATCATCTAATTAATATGCCTGTTACTGCTCAAGCAAGAAAACATACAGCTCACCATCTTTGTCTGCTTTTCCAAGGCCTGGCTTTTTCTGACTTCATACCTTACTGCCAAGGTTGACCATCATGGCCCTCGTTGTCAACATCATTATCATCACGGTCACCCTGTGTAGGTTCCTTGTTCCCTATTCCTTTGACAGAATCCCTCTCCAAATCCTCCCCAGATCTTATTTCCTCATCTTCCTTATCCAACTCCTCCTCAAGAAGAACATCTATACTGATGCCAGCCAGATGTGAACCTTCCTCCATCCCTCCTTGCTCAATCATCACCATAAGCATTTGTTCCAGAAGTAATATCAATGGCATGACATCACTAATTTCACTGTTGTCCTTGCTGACGAATCTTCCTGTGACTGCCTTAGGAAGTCTGTCACTGCTGCTTTGCGCTGCTGGTACAGGCAGTCCAACAATTGTAATGTTGAGTTCCATCACGTTGGAACGTCGCAAATGAGTGTTGAGGAAGACCATTGTCACGATTCCGGCTGGCAGGTAGTGGATCCTCTGTGTCAGCGAGGGATTGGCGTGGACCGTGCTAGTGGACCGGTTCTAAGAGGCTACTGGTTTTCACCAGAGCCCGCCGCAAAGCGGGATGGTCTTGCTGCGGCAGTAGCAACCAGGTCGTATCCACTAGCAACGGCTCACCTCGCTGACTGCTGAGAAGGCGTGGGACAGAAGGACTAGGCAGAGGCAAGGTCAGACGTAGCAGAAGGTCGGGGGCAGGCGGCAAGGTTCGTAGTCAGGATGGGTAGCAGAAGTTCAGGTACACAGGCTTTGGACACACTAAACGCTTTCACTGGCACAAGGCAACAAGATCCGGCAAGGGAGTGCAAGGGAGGAGACTAGATATATCCAGGGAACAGGTGGGAACCAATAAAGCTAATTGGGCCAGGCACCAATCATTGGTGCACTGGCCCTTTAAGTCTCAGAGAGCTGGCGCGCGCGCGCCCTAGAGAGCGGAGCCGCGCGCGCCAGCACAAGACAGCAGGGGACCGGGACGGGTAAGTGACCTGGGATGCGATTCGCGAGCGGGCGCGTCCCGCTGTGCGAATCGCATCCCCAACGGCCATGACAGTGCGGCGCTCCCGGTCAGCGGGACCGACCGGAGCGCTGCAGGGAGAAAGACGCCGTGAGCGCTCCGGGGAGGAGCGGGGACCCGGAGCGCTAGGCGTAACAGTACCCCCCCCCTTAGGTCTCCCCTTCTCTTTGTCCAGTAACTGCCTCCCCTGGGATGAGGACACCGGGAAAGAATGGAGGGTTTCCTCAACGGCAGGCAGTACAACAGGAGTGGGAATGGGGAGGGAGGGCAGAGGGCGAGACCTGGCACGGGGCAGTGTGACACCAGGACGGGGGCCATGGGGTGGCACAGAGGCTTGCCTGACGGGACTGGGAGGGGGGGAGAGGCACTTCCTGTGGCAGGCAGAGTCCCAGTTCCTGATCTCCCCGGTGGTCCAATCAATGGTGGGGGAATGAAGCCGGAGCCAAGGCAGACCGAGGAGAACCTCAGAGGTACAGTTGGGGAGAATGAAAAATTCAATCCTCTCAAGGTGGGGTCCAATAGACATGAGGAGGGGCTCAGTGCGGTAACGCACGGTGCAGTCCAATCTGGCTCCGTTGACCGCGGAAATGTAGAGCGGCTTGACGAGACGGGTCACCGGGATGCTGAATTTATTAACAAATGACTCCAAAATAAAATTTCCTGAGGCACCGGAGTCCAAGCAGGCCACGGCTGAGAGGGAGGAGCTGGCTGAAGAAGAAATCCGCACGGGTACCGTGAGACGTGGAGGAGCAGACTTGGAACCAAGAGACGCCACACCCACGTGAGCTGGGTGCGTGCGTGCGTTTCCCAGGCGTGGAGGGCGGATAGGGCAATCCACCAAGAAATGCTCGGTACTGGCACAGTAAAGACAGAGATTTTCTTCCCTGCGGCGATTCCTCTCTTCCTGGGTCAGGCGAGACTTATCCACTTGCATGGCCTCCTCGGCGGGAGGCCCAGGCGTAGATTGCAACGGATACTGTGGGAGAGGTGCCCAGAGATCTAAGTCTTTTTCCTGGCGGAGCTCTTGGTGTCGCTCAGAAAAACGCATGTCAATGCGGGTAGCTAGATGGATGAGTTCTTGCAGATTGGCAGGAATCTCTCGTGCGGCCAGCACATCCTTGATGCGACTGGATAGGCCTTTTTTAAAGGTCGCGCAGAGAGCCTCGTTATTCCAGGATAGTTCTGAAGCAAGAGTACGGAATTGTACGGCATACTCGCCAACGGAAGAATTACCCTGGACCAGGTTCAACAGGGCAGTCTCGGCAGAAGAAGCTCGGGCTGGTTCCTCGAAGACACTCCGGAGTTCAGTGAAGAAGGCCTGGACTGTGGCTGTGGCAGGATCATTGCGGTCCCAGAGCGGTGTGGCCCAAGACAAGGCCTTTCCTGAAAGAAGGCTTACTACGAACGCCACCTTAGACCGTTCTGAAGGAAACAAGTCCGACATCATCTCCATATGCAAGGAACACTGAGACAAAAATCCACGGCAGAGTCTGGAGTCCCCATCAAATTTGTCCGGCAGGGACAAGCGGAGGCTAGGAGCGGCCACTCGCTGCGGAGGAGGTGCAGGAGCTGGCGGAGGAGATGGTTGCTGCTGTAGCAGAGGCAGAAGTTGCTGTAACATGGCGGTCAACTGCGACAGCTGCTGTCCTTGTTGGGCAATCTGCTGCGATTGCTGAGCGACCACCGTGGGAAGATCAGCGAGACTTGGCAGCGGCACCTCAGCGGGATCCATGGCCGGATCTACTGTCACGATTCCGGCTGGCAGGTAGTGGATCCTCTGTGTCAGCGAGGGATTGGCGTGGACCGTGCTAGTGGACCGGTTCTAAGAGGCTACTGGTTTTCACCAGAGCCCGCCGCAAAGCGGGATGGTCTTGCTGCGGCAGTAGCAACCAGGTCGTATCCACTAGCAACGGCTCACCTCGCTGACTGCTGAGAAGGCGTGGGACAGAAGGACTAGGCAGAGGCAAGGTCAGACGTAGCAGAAGGTCGGGGGCAGGCGGCAAGGTTCGTAGTCAGGATGGGTAGCAGAAGTTCAGGTACACAGGCTTTGGACACACTAAACGCTTTCACTGGCACAAGGCAACAAGATCCGGCAAGGGAGTGCAAGGGAGGAGACTAGATATATCCAGGGAACAGGTGGGAACCAATAAAGCTAATTGGGCCAGGCACCAATCATTGGTGCACTGGCCCTTTAAGTCTCAGAGAGCTGGCGCGCGCGCGCCCTAGAGAGCGGAGCCGCGCGCGCCAGCACAAGACAGCAGGGGACCGGGACGGGTAAGTGACCTGGGATGCGATTCGCGAGCGGGCGCGTCCCGCTGTGCGAATCGCATCCCCAACGGCCATGACAGTGCGGCGCTCCCGGTCAGCGGGACCGACCGGAGCGCTGCAGGGAGAAAGACGCCGTGAGCGCTCCGGGGAGGAGCGGGGACCCGGAGCGCTAGGCGTAACAACCATTTTGGCTTTGTAGATATAGGAGAGCATATTTTAAAGCCTAAGAATGGCTAAACCGGACATAAACTTTCCTGCACATAGCCAGCACATCACAGAGACCACCACAATTTTTCAAGAAATGTTTAAAAAGATTTTGTACATGTGCCATACAGGGAAAGTATGTCATGCTACAAACACTCAGGGCAGCCATGAAGTTTATGCCATTATCGACAACTACGTTTCCCAATCTCTCTACAACCAGAGAGCCAGTGTGAAACTTCCTGCTGCAGACTTGGCAGCAAGTCCTCTGCTTTGTGCTTTTTGGCACAGGCTAAGCAGAAATAGTACAGCTTGGCAGCTGTTGACTTTATGCAGATGAAAGAAGAGAGGAGAAGGGTTGGCTTCTCTCCTCCTTGTGGTGGACTGCAAGATGTCCATGGAAGAGGACATGGATAAGGAAGAGAATAGGCAGCAAGCATCAAAAGATTAACTGGATCCGCGAAACCTTGGAGTTGTCACAACTATTTCCTGGGCTTGTTGCAGTGAAATCTTGTTCTGCAAGATGTTGACCCAGTGGGTTGTAAAAGAAATGTATTGACCCTGCCATAGCTTCTACTCCAAGTATTTACTGTGTCATGCATTGTGCTTCACACGTACAACTGCATGGAGTGGCCCATCCTCTCGAACACATGATTATGCAAAGCTGGAATGGCTTTTTTGGCAAAATAATAGTGATTAGGTATGTTGCACCTGGGCTGGGCAAACCACATTAAGGCCATGAGTCAACAAAATAATATGATAGCGCCTGCACCACCAAACCCACCAAACATCTGGCCAGGTACAAATTAAGGTGCACTACAACAAGGTGACTAGGCAAATACTGTCGCCTGTATGACATATATTCCTCAATAAATAACTAAATGGATAGAGGAGGAGGATGCTTTTTATCCATATTTTTGTTTAACTTAATAGAAATATTATGTATTTGATTAACCCCTTGCCGCAAAACGCTGTTTATAAACAGTGCTGCGGCACGGGAGGGTTATGAAGCGAGCTCAGGAGCTGAGTTTGCATCATACCCGCACGGTCCCGGCTGCTATCAGCAGCGAGGACCCATGGCTAATGGCGGACATCGCCGTTCAGGCAGATGTCTGGCATTAACTCTTAAGACTTTGATCACCTCGTCTAAAGTGAAAGTGAAAGCTTCCCGGCAGCTCAGTCTGGCTGAACGGAACCATCGCAGTAAAATCACAATGTCACAATCAGCTAGGACGCATCAGGAGGGTGCCTTACCTTCCTCCTGCAAGTCTGATCGGCGATTGATTGCTCCAAGCCTGAAATCCAGGCTTGAGCATTCAACTGCTGATAACACTGATCAATGTATTGCAATGCAATGGCATTGATCAGTGTATTGAATCAATGTACTAAATGTTATAGTCCCCTATGGGGGCTATAACAGTGCAAAAAGAAGTGAGCAAAAAAAGTTAATTAAGATGATTTAACCCCTTCCCTCTTTTCCCATAAAAAAAAGTGTAAATAAAAATATGTGGTATCGCCGTGTGCGTAATTTTCTGACCTATAAAAATATATCATTAATTAAACTGCATGGTTAATGGCGTAAGCGGAAAAAAATTCCAATGTCCACAATAGCGTATTTTTGGTCACTTTTTATACCATAAAAAAATGGATAAAAAAGCGATCAAAATGTCGGATCAAAACAAGAATCGTACCAATAAAAACTTCAGAACACGACACAAAAAAAATGAGCCCTCATACTGCCCCTTACATGGAAAAAAAAAAGTTATAGAGGTCAGAAGATGACAATTTTAAACGTATAAATTTCCTGGATGTAGTTGTGATTTTTTCAGAAGTAATACAAAATCAAACCTATATATATATATATATATATATATATATATATATATATATATATATATATATAGGGTATCATTTTAATTGTATGGACATACAGAATAAAGATGTACTGAGTAGAAGTGGAAGCCCCTAAAAGTAAAAATATTGTGTTTTTTGTTCTATTTTGTCACACAATGATTTTTTTTTTTTTGCATTTTGTGGTAGATTTTTGGGTAAAATTACTGATGTCATTGCAAAGTAGAATTGGTGGCGAAAAAATAAGCCATCATATGGATTTTTAGGTGCAAAATTGAGAGAGTTATGATTTTTAAAAGATAAGGAGGAAAAAACAAAAGTGCAAAAACAGAAAAACGCTATGTCCTTAAGGGGTTAAACCCAGAAATTACACGTAACTTGGCCTTAAATGCATATTCCACATTTAATTTGAACAGTTTCAATGCACATTCATGTTAAACACTGGTAGAAATATTAATTGTCTCATTAAACCCAGAAAATACAGGCAGCTTGGCCTAAAATGCGTATTCCATGTTCACTATAAACGCTTTTTATTGTTTATTTATGTTGAACCAGATAAGAAATACTATATTCTTGATTACTATATGCTAGCGAGAACTGAGCCTGGCAATGTTTGAAAGTACTGTGAGCTGATTTTCCCCTTAGGTTCAGAGCAAGACCAGGTTTCCCGGGCTCGGCTCGCTCATCTCTAATTTTGAGAAATAACATTATTTGACACCATATTAGAATCTGCTAATATAAGTGAAATGAGAACTTTTGAATTAGTCATGTGTATTGCCATAGACTACAATGTAAATGAGCTCAAGCAGCACTTTCAGGCTAGGTTTCCACATAGGTTTTTTCTGGCTTTTTTGGGGGGGAAATTGCCACTGCCGTTTTTGAGCCAAAGTCAGAAGCGGATCCAGGAGGAAGGAAAAGTATAAGTCCCTCCTTTATAATTTCCATTCCTTTTGAATACTCGCCAGACAAAACCTGTGTGGACACCTAGCCTCAGAGTTTTGCTCGCAGAATTATTTCCAACTACATTTCACTTTGTTAGGAGATGATGACTATTCAGCTTAATCTATACAATATATTTCAGTAGTGTCATGGCATGAGGGATAATATTTAACCCCTTCCCGCTATGGGACATATGCATACGTCCAGGCGTATTACACGTTCGCGCAAATGGACGTATGCATACGTCCAAGCGATCTCCTGCTCTGCCGCGGGCAGCGCAGGAGATCGCGGGTGGGACTCAGCTGTCAATCACAGCCGGAGTCCCACCGCAGCTGCCGGGGCCGCGATCGCGCCGGTCCCGGCAGCATTAACCCCATAGATGCCGTGATCAGTTCTGATCACGGCATCTACGGTGTTTGCAGGGGGAGCGCTCTCCCCCTGCCCATCAATCGCGGCACCGCGATAAAATAAGGGGGATCGGGGGTGTCCAAGACACCCTCGATCCCCCTTGAAGAGATAGGAGTGAGGTGGCAGGGTTGCCACCCCTCCTATCCCTGCTATTGATCGGCGGAGCGGCCGACCAATAGCAGACTGGGGGCGGGGGGGTTAAAGTTCGGTTCCCCCCGCTATGCCCACCCATCGGTGTCCGGGCACAGCGGGGGGAACCGTGTAATAGCGGCGGCAGCGGCGGTCACTTACCCGGCGGCGGCTGTGATTACGGCGGCGGTGGAGGTAAGTATGACGCCGCGTGTCCAGGAGTCTGTTGCCTAGCAACATCTGCAGGGAGACCGTTTAGAGAGTGGTCTCAAAACTGTCGCCCTCCAGATGTTGCAAAACTACAACTCCCACCATGCCTTGACAGCTGTTTGCTGTGTTGGCATGCTGGGAGTTGTAGTTTTGCAAGATTTAGAGGGGTTCAGGCTGGAGATCACTGACAGTGGTCTCTAAACTGTAGCCCTCCAGATATTACAAAACTACAACTCCCAGCATGCCCAGACAGCAGTTTGCTGTCTTAGCATGCTGAGATTTGTAGTTTTGCAACATCTGGAGGGCCACAGTTTAGAGACCACTGTCAGTGATCTCCAGCCTGAACCCCTCTAAATCTTGCAAAACTACAACTCCCAGCATGCTGGGAGTTGTACTTGCGTGCCTCCAGCTGTTGCATAACTACATCTCCGTGCATTCCCTTTGGCAATCAGTACATGCTGAGAGTTGTAGTTCTGCAACAGCTGGAGGCACATTGGTTGGGAAATACCGAGTTAGGTAATAGGTTCTATTACCTAACTCAGTATTTTCCAACCAGTGTGCCTCCAGCTGTTGCAAAACTACAACTCCCAGCATGCACGTTCTGTCAGTGCATGCTGGGAGTTGTAGTTCCCCCCCCCTCCCATGTGAATGTACAGGTTACATTCACACTGGCGACGGATTACAGTGAGTTCCCTGCTTCAAGTTTGAGCTGCAGCCGCAGCTCAAACTCCTAGCGGGAGGGAGACTCAGTGTAATCCGCCGTCAGTGTGAATGTAACCTAAAAACACTACACTACGCTAACATAAAATAAAGAGTAAAACACTACATATACACACGTACACTGCCCCCCCCCCCACCACCCCTTCCCCTCCAATAAAAATGAAAAACGTATCCTACAGCAGTGTTTCCAAAACGGAGCCTCCAGCTGTTGCAAAACAAAAACTCCCAGCATTTCCGGACAGCCATTGACTGTCCAAGCATGCTGGGAGTTTAGCAACAGCTGGAGGCACCCTGTTTGAGAATCACTGGTGTAGAATACCCCTATGTCCACCCCTATGCAAATTTAGGCCTCAAATGCGCATGGCGCTCTCTCACTTCGGAGCCCTGTCGTATTTCAAGGCAACAGTTTAGGGCCACATATGGGGTATCGCCGTACTCGGGAGAAATTGCCCAACAAATTTTTGGGGGGCTTTTTCTCCTTTTACCCCTTATGAAAAGGTAAAGTTGGGGTCTACACCAGCATGTTAGTGTAAAAAAAAAACATTTTTGTACACTAACATACTGGTGTTGCCCCATACTTTAAAATTTCACAAGCGGTAAAAGAAAAAAAGCCTCCAAAATTTGTAACGCAATTTCTCCTGAGGACGGAGATACCCCATATGTGGGCGCAAAGTGTTCTGGGGGCGCACAACAAGGCTCAGAAGGGAGAGTGCACCATGTAAATTTGAGGTCTAAATTGGTGATTTGCACAGGGGTGGCTGATTTTACAGCGGTTCTGACATAAGTGCAAAACAATAAATACCCACATGTGACCCCATTTTGGAAACTACACCCCTCACGGAATGTAACAAGGGGTACAGTGAGCATTTACACCCCACAGGTGTCGGACAGATCTTTGAAACAGGGGTCTGTGAAAATAAAAAATAACATTTTTAATTTGCACAGCCCACTGTTCCAAAGATCCGTCAAATGCCAGTGGGGTGTAAATTCTCCCTGCACCCCTTATTACCTTCCGTGAGGGGTGTAGTTTTAAAAATGGGGTCACATGTGGGGGGGTCCACTGTTCTGGCACCACGGGGGGGCTTTGGAAATGCACATGGCCAAATTCTCTCTCCAAAAGCTCAATGATGCTCCTTCTCTTCTGAGCATTGTAGTTCGCCCCCAGTGCACTTCACGTCCACTTATTGGGTATTTCCATACTCAGAAGAGATGGTGTTACAAATTTTGGGGGGTATTTTCTGCTATTATCCCTTGTAAAAATGTAAAATTTGGGGGAAAACAAGCATTTTAGTGTAAAAAAAATATTTTTTTTTACATATGCAAAAGTCGTGAAACACCTGTGAGGTATTAAGGTTCACTTTACCCCTTGTTACGTTCCCCAAGGGGTCTAGTTTCCAAAATGGTATGCCATGTGTTTTTTTTTCTGTCCTGGCACCATAGGTGCTTCCTAAATGCGGCATGCCCCCAGAGCAAAATTTGCTTCCAAAAAGCCAAATGTGACTCCTTCTCTTCTGAGACCTGTAGTGCGCCAGCAGAGCACTTTTCATCCCCATATTGGGTGTTTTCTGAATCGGGAGAAATTGGGCTTCAAATTTTGGGGGGTATTTTCTGCTATTACCTTTTTTAAAAATGTAAAATTTTTACTAAACCAAGCATTTTTGGTAAAAAAATAATTTTTTTTTTTACATATGCAAAAGTCGTGAAACACCTGTGGGGTATTAAGGTTCACTTTATCCCTTGTTACGTTCCTCAAGGAGTCTAGTTTCCAAAATGGTATGCCATGTCGTTTTTTTTTTTTGCTGTCCTGGCACCATAGGGGCTTCCTAAATGCGACATGCCCCCGAGCAAAATTTGCTCTCAAAAAGCCAAATAGGACTCCTTCTCTTCTGAGCATTGTAGTTCGCCCGTAATGCACTTCAGGTCAACTTATGGGGTACCTCCATACTCAGAAAAGATGGGGTTACAAATTTTGGGGGGTATTTTCTGCTATTAACCCTTGCAAAAATGTGAAATTTGGGGGGAAACACACATTTTAGTGACATTTTTTTTTTCTTTTTACATATGCAAAAGTCACGAAACACCTGTGGGGTATTAAGGCTCACTTAATTCCTTGTTACGTTCCTCAAGGGGTCTAGTTTCGAAAATGGTATGCCATGTTTTTTTTTTTTTTTGCTGTTTTGGCACCATAGGGGCTTCCTAAATGCAACATGCCCCCAAAAAAACATTTCAGAAAAACGTACTCTCCAAAATCCCCTTGTCGCTCCTTCGCTTCTGAGCCCTCTACTGCGCCCGCCGAACAATTTACATAGACATATGAGGTATGGGCTTACTCGAGAGAAATTGGGCTACAAATTCAAGTATAAATTTTATCCTTTTACCCCTTGTAAAAATTCAAAAATTGGGTCTACAAGAACATGCAAGTGTAAAAAATGAAGATTTTGAATTTTCTCCTTCACTTTGCTGCTTTTCCTGTGAAACACCTAAAGGGTTAAAACGCTTACTGAATGTCATTTTGAATACTTTGGGGGTGTAGTTTTTATAATGGGGTCTTTTATGGGGTATTTCTAATATGAAGACCCTTCAAATCCACTTCAAACCTGAACTGGTTCATGAAAAATAGCGAGTTTGAAAATTTTGTGAAAAATTGTAAAATTGCTGCTGAACTTTGAAGCCCTCTGGTGTCTTCCAAAAGTAAAAACTCATAAATTTTATGATGAAAATATAAAGTAGACATATTGTATATGTGAATCCAAAAAAAAAAATATTTGGAATATCCATTTTCCTTACAAACAGAGAGCTTCAAAGTTAGAAAAATGCAACATTTTCAATTTTTTCATCAAATTTGGGGATATTTCACCAAGAAAGGATGCAAGTTACCACAAAAATTTACTACTATGTTAAAGTAGAATATGTCACGAAAAAACAATCTCGGAATCAGATTGATAAGTAAAAGCATTCCAGAGTTATTAATGTTTAAAGTGACAGTGGTCAGATGTGCAAAAAAGGGCTGCGTCCTAGAGGTGAAAATGGGCTGTGTCCTTAAGGGGTTAATCAATGATATCAAGTAGCTAAGAAATAACAATAGTAGATTTGGGTTGGCTGTTTTCAATATGGCAATGTCTTACTGAATCTCAGTTACATGTTCTCCCAGTATGTATCAGTCGCTGTTGGATCTCTCCAGTCCACATGGTATACATAAGATGAACACTAACAATACAGCTCCGGGCAATTTCTCTCTGAATATTCTCCTTTCCTTTGATCCCATTCTGTCTCACTGTATAAGGAAATCAGATAAGATTTGTCTCTTGTTGTAAGGAATCAGACCCTCCCCGGTCTGCACAAAATCTGACTTACTGTAAGCCTCACCCCTTAATAAAGCCGCTGCTCCTTTAACTGTCTTATGGCTAAAGATGTTATTTTGTGCTCCTATCTTTCATTTCTAGGTTAAGTGTTTCTTTATGAAGCAGAATTAAACTTGTTTTCCAGCTCCATACAGAGGTACTGTAGTTGGCTGTGTTCTCAGGTGGAACTACAATTACAGTGATAGACATTAACTCAATGCTAGTGAATGTAGAAATGGTGCGTAGGTTGTGTGGGAGGTTGTTAAATTGGATAAAATAAGTATGTGAAAGCAAATGCCTAGTGCAGGATTACATTTTAACATTTTGCCTGGTGCAAGATATATTTTAGGAGCTCCTTAAGTTTGTGAATTAGTTTCTATTCTAGTTTTCTATTCTTAGATTGAAGATATGCTAAAGCATGGGTCTGCTTTCTAAACCCCCCCCCCCCAAAAAAAAAAACAGTAGATATTGCTTGAGGAAGCTGCATAAGGCCTTACAGTTTCCGCAGACATGAGTATTGCAAAGGAAATGTGTCATATAACCTGCTGCAGTTAAAGGTGCACTGTGGCCAAAATGAACTTATTCCCTATCCACAGAATAGGGGATATTTAGCTGATTGTGGGGGTTTCGACCGCTGGGACCCCCGCGATCTCATGATTAGTAATGAGCGGCATATGCCAAATTTGAATTTGTGATATTTTGCGAATATATGGACGAATATTCCTCCTACATTCGCGAAATTCGCATATTCGATATATTCGCGATTATTTTCACATGCGCGTGTGCGCATGTGGATAACTACCTATCTATATTATCTATATATCTATATTATCTATCTATCCATCCATCTATCTCCTAACACTCTTTAGTGATGATATTCGCGAATATGAGGATATTCGCGAATATTCACATATTCCTATATTCTCATATTTGCGAAAATTCGCTTTCCAGTCTAATTCAGTAAATAGTATAGGAGCCTTCTTTAGACCACAAGCTGGAAGCAGGGAGGGATTAGATCACTGTGATGTGTTCTGTGGGGGGAAAAAAAATTATGAATATTTCTAATTGCGAATATATAGTGCTATATTCACCATATTCGCGAATATGCAAAATTCGCAATAAATATTCGAATTGTGAATATTCGTGCTCAACACTACTCCTGATCTCGCGATCTCGCTCAGTGAGAAGGGCTTGTTGTCTACCCTAGACAGCACACACTGTATCCATTTCAATGGAGTGCGTGCCGTCTACCACATGTGCTCCTCACTCAGAGCCAGGTCCCTTTCAGGAGATTACGGTGGGTCCCAGCGGTCGGACCCCCCCCACAATCAGGTACTTATCCACTATCAAAGGGTCGGGAATAAGTTAAAGCAGAGCTATGTATTGTAGATAATATTTTATGCCCCTCTCTATGACAGGGCATAATAGGGCAAATAGGAAATATACCGTATTTATCAGTGTATAACACACATTTTTTAGGCTACAATTATTAGCCTAAAGTCTATCTGCGTGTTATAAGCTGATAAGCCGCTGCAGTTCAATGATTTAAAGCGGGCTTTTGCAGATGCAGAGACCTGCCGTCGCTGCAGCCTTCTCTGCCCCTGCCTGTCCTGGGGTCTAGAGCCCTGCTGCCACCGCTGCTCTCCTCCTGCTATCGGCGCCACTGCCCCTTCTCTCCCCCTAGCTATCGTTGCAATGGGGCAGCGGCGCCGATAGACAGGGGGAGAGAAGGGGCAGCGGCACCCATTGCCGGCGCCGCTGCCCCGTTGCCTCCCCCATCCCCGGTTGTATAATTACCTGTTGCCGGGGTCGGGTCAGTGCTGCTTCTGGCCTCCGGTGTGGCGTCCCCTGCGTCGTTACCCGGCAACAGGTAATTATACAACCAGGGATGGGGGAGGCAACGGGGCAGCGGCGCCTGCAATAGGTGTCGCTGCCCCTTCTCTCCCCCTGACTATCGGCGCCGGCAATGGGGCAGCGGCAGCGATAGCCAGGGGGAGAGAAGGGGCAGCGGCAGCGATAGCCAGGGGGAGAGAAGCGGCAGCAGCAGGGCTCTAGACCACAGGAAAGGCAGGGGGAGAGAAGCGGGCAGCGACGGCCTCTCTCCCCCTGCCTTTCCTGGGGGCTTCTGCAGGGTCAGAAACAGTGTATCGGCCGGTGCGTGGTATACCCCAATAAATACGATATGTCTTTTTGATAATGCTGATTTTAGTCATTATGACTTGGCATCACTATTATTTGGAATTTTGGCATAATATAGTCTCAATAAAAGAAATGTTTTAGGTTTGCTATTTTTATGATTTTTTCTAATGAAAAATAATTGTTTTTACACCTTTTTTTTTATACACATGCAATAAAAATATGGCTTGCGTATTTATAACTCCCATGCACCATTTTTATGGCACAGACACAGAGCAGAACAGAGCATTTTCTGTTATTGTTTTTCTTTTTTGTCACTTTTCTAGAAATGTGTGGGAAAACAAGAAGTCCCAACCTGCTGTTGATTTCAGCTTATGTTATTCATCAAGGGAGTATGCTCCTTCATGGTAAGAGGAAAAAAAAAACATTCAAAACACCACCACAATGTCCTGGCAGACTACTTATACCTTCCTATTCAAGTGCAACCCCTTTATCACTGTGCCAGCCTAATGAGTGTGGGAGTCCTGGTGGTAGCACTTATGTCACAGTGACCCAGGCCATGACCAAGTGAAGACTACAATGTCAGCATTCCCATAAGAATCTCCATTAGCCATTGTACGCCTCTTCTGCTGCAGAAAATAAATAATGTTATATATTTGATCACTTCTCAAGAAACAGTCTTCCTACGCCCCAGCATAAGAAGTTTTATTCCTCAGATGGATACTGGATATTGTGTAGATATTAATTAGACCCAGGATGGTAATAGGATAAGTAGTAGGGAATAGTAGTGGGGTTGAGTGTGATGCACAATAGTCATCCGACTGACCTGCTGAACTAGGTTCTAAAAGCTACCAAAACAACAGACTACCAAAACTCCAAGGCTTCAATCTGGATTTCGGGCCCTATTACTTGCACTGATGAGCACAACAAATGGAACAAATCTTGTAAATTCGTTGCTCAATTATTGAGCCTATCACAAGGCCACAAGAATGATCACTGGGTCATTTATGCACACCATCATTTTTCGGCCACACATCTCCAATAACACAGGAAGATGAGGCCAATGAAAGAAAGATGATTTTCCACAGGTCCGAACAAAGCAATAAGCTAATTCGTCGGCTGATCTTTGGTACCTATTATACAGGGTCATATTGGCCTGTTTGGTCAATATTGTTCGGTGTAATAGGGCCCTTACTCTGGGTCCCCGCCTATGCATGGGGACGTTATCTAGTTGCTCAGTGGCTTAGTCCAACTCCTTCTGTAACATGTACCAGGCTCTTATTATACCATGTTTGTGATGCAAGTTAAACATACGTTTTGGGAAATATCTTGGTGCATACAGTAAACATATACATGGACCCCCATCACCTGACAGAAGTCAAAAGAATGTAATTTAGTTCTCCATGGTTTCCATTTATTTTCTGGAATAGCACAGACGTGCTATGGGCAGGATTAAAAGGAACCTTTCAGCTGCAATTCACATTCTTAACTGCTGATAGCTGTTAGGGCAAAGAAACACATAGTAACTTTTATACATCTGTCTGTGTTTCCTTAACATAAAAAAGTCTGGTGCTGAATGTCAAAGAGGCATTCCCAATCCCACTGAAATACTAAAGGCTGTGCATACAAATTGTGTGCAGTGAGTGAGATTTGGAAACGGGTCTTGGCTTCCAGCTGACTGTCAATCAAACAGAAAGAGTACTAGGATGATTTGTGGGGAGGAATTGTAGCCCTCAGCAATTCAGGGGCTTGGATAAGCTTTTTTGAGAATTAAAGTTTTTTTTCTATGTTATGGTAGCACAGACATATATTAAAGGTAGCATGTGTCTCCTTTCCCTAGTTTGGAATGTGAATTGAAACTGACAGATTTCCATTAAGTAGAAAAATGTATTCAATCCAGTTTACAATTTTTTTGAAAACCCCTTAAGGTCTCAGCCCATTTTCACCTAAAAGGGGTTATCCACCATAAGGTGATTTTAGTACGTACCTGGCAGGCAGTAATGGATATGCTTAGGAACGGTTGTCTTGGGGCTAAATGTTGTGAGATTACCATAATAATGTGGCTAGCTTTTTGTCAACTGATATTTCCTATTTGACTTTTCTTTTTTTTACTACAAATCCTACAATTCCATTTTCCTCCCTCCCACACATCAGCCACACCACCCATTGAAACATAAATGAGCTGCATCCATCAAAAGACCTGTGGTTTTCAATCAGGGTGCCTACAGCTGTGGCATTAGTTGCAGATTGATCTCTCTCCCACCAAGCGATCACTCCACCCATTGAAGCAGACAGGCTCCCTGTCATCAGCTGACTAGTGAGTCAGGTCTCGGCCGCATTGCAAGCTGGGAAAAATCTGAGACAACAGTCATTTTGTATGCTGGTAAACATCAATAGTGGGGTGAAAATCACAGAAGAATTGTGAGAAAACCGTCACACACAGGTACAGACACTATATTATGAGCTACACTAACTTTACAGCCCCTGTAGCATTTAAGGACTCAAAACAATCTTCATTTTTGCACTTTTGTTTTCTCCTCCTCACCTTCTTAAAATCAGTTCAATTTTGCACTTACAGACCCATACAAAGGCTTGTTTTTTCGCATCACCAATTGTTATTTGTAATGACATTACTTATTTTATAACATAATCTGCGGTGAAACAAAAAAAAATTATTTGTGGGGTGAAATGAGAAAAAAAATGTAATTTTGCTACTTTTTATGGCTTCCGTTTCTACATAGTGCACTTTGAGAAAAATTACACATTGGGGAGATTTATCAAAACCTGTACAGAGGAAACGTTGCTGAGTTGCCCATAGCAACCAATCAGATCGCCTCTTTCATTTTTCAGAGACCTTGTTAAAAATGAAAGAAGGAATGTGATTGGTTGCTATGGGCATCTGGGCAACTTTTCCTTTGCACTGGTTTTGGTAAATCTCCTTCATTATCTTTATTCTGTAGGTCCATACGGTTACAGAGAAACCCAATTTATGTAGGTTTTATTTATTCTACTACTTTAAAAAAAATGTAACTACATGCACCAAAATTAGTATGTTTAAAATTGTCATCTTCTGACCCCTATAAGTTATTTTTTTCCGCATACAGGGCTGTATGAGGGCTAATTTTTTGCACCGTGGTCTGTAGTTTTTATCAGTACCATTTTTGTTTTGATGAGACTTTTTGATCGCTTTTTATTAATATTTTTATGGTATGTAAAGTGACCAAAAATGCGCCATTGACCGTGCAGTTTAGCTAACCTTATATTTTAATAGTTCGGACGTTTACGCAGGCGGCAATACACGTATGATTATTTTTATGCTTTATTACATTATTTTATTTAAAATATGGGGAAAGAGGGGTGAGTCAAACTTTTAATAGGGAAGGGGTTAATTAACTTTTATTGTAGGGGGCTACAACATGCAATCTTCTGATTGCATAGACTGATCAATGCTATGCCATAGAATAGCATTGATCAGTATTACTAGCGCTCTGCTGTTCTTGCCTGCTGAGCAGGCATGGAGCAGTAGATCACCGATTGGACGACAGAGAGGCAGATGAGGACCGTCTCCTCATCCGGTAAGCTGATCGGGACATCGCGATTTTGTCGCGGTTATCCCGATCAGCTCCACTGAGCTGCCGGGATTCTTTCACTTTCGTTTTAGATGCTGTGATCAACTTTGAGTGATAATAAAGGGTTAATGCTTGGCATTGGCCTGATCGGCAGTGCCCAACATTAGCCGTGGGTCCTGGCTGCCCGTAGCAATGGGGACTCTCCAGGTTTAACCCATTCTCCACTGGTGAGAATGGATTAAACCAGCTAAACGGGACCAGGGCATACAGGTACACCCTGAGTTCTTGAGTACCAGGACTTCAGGGTGTACTTATATGCCCTGCGTCCTTAAGGTGTTAATATGGCATCTGTCATAGCCATATATTGGAACTTAACATCAGGGAGTCACAGAGCCAGACACAGAGCCTTACAAATAAGTCAAGTTTACATAAAAATGGTATTGCACCAAAGCCAGAAGTGGATTCTAATAGACAGAAAGCATAAAAGAAAAACTCATAGTTTTCCTAATTTTATATCCACTTCTTTAGAATAATTCTTATGAACAATATACTTGTTGATGTAGAATACTGGCCCTTGGAAATCTTAAAAAGACATAAAGATCAAGCAGAAGTTCTCCACTTACACAACATATTCTATTTTAATAATGAAAATTGACCTGGGCATGCATCAAAGAATATGTTAATTCTGAAAATCCTTACAAGAGGTAGGATTCCACTAAGATTAGGCTAAATCTTCCACACAATTAAACAGGAAATTCCTGAAATCTGCATTTCGACATCACATTGTTCTCTTTTGGCAGCGTTGCACACATTATACTGGCTATAAAACTCATTCACTAATGAAAAAAAATGTCTGGTAAAGGAAATGTTGCTGCAGGATCATTGTTGTGCTCCTGTAGTGTTTCAGTAGAGCTTGTGACCACAAAAAAAAAAAAAAATAAGAAAAAAAAAATAAATGAAAGATCACCAGATTTTCCAGATTTGTGTTCTACTGGGAATCACTTTCTTTAGGAATCATTATTGTTGGTTACAAATAGATTCAAAATATACATTGGACACCACAAGATACTTGGGAGCTATAGATTACATGATCCAGTGAAACTGGCTTGATAAGATTAAAGGGGTACTCTGGCGCTAAGACATCTTATCCCCTATTACAATCAGTCCCGGAGCATGTTTGCTCCCGGTCTGATTACTGGCAATCACAGGGCTGGAGCATTGTGATGGCCCCGCCCAGTGTGACTTCACGCTCTGCCCCCTGTATGCAAGCTTATGGGAGGGGGCGTGACAGCTGTCATGTCCCCTCCCATAGGCTTGCATTGAGGGGGCGGACAATGCTCCGGCCCCGTGATCGCCAGTAATCAGACCCGGAGCGAACATGCTCCAGGGACTGATTGTAACGGGGTGCTGCGTGCAAGATCATGGGGGTCCCCAGCGGTGGGACCCCCGCGATCAGGCATCTTATCCCCTATCCTTTGGATAGGGCATAAGATGTCTTAGCGCCAGAGTACCCCTTTAACAACATTTAAACTTGGATAAGATTAACAAACATTTAAATTTGGCAGAGGAGGTAAATTTACATACCGAATTGTACACCTGATGTCTACATTAGCTAAATGAATATCAGTTTACAGAAGAAACTATTGTCCACTATGTTGGGATATATCAGTCCTTTACTAGAATCTGTATTGAATCACTTGATCTGCATTACATGGCATATTCTAAAAATCAATAGGTCTGTAGGAGATTCCAGCTGTGAAGCACATAAGTATATGACTCCAATGGAAGCATTTCCTATAATGCACAAACGTAATACCTTGGAAACCCAGAAAAAGTGGGAAAATCAATTTGACATGGGGAAGATTTCCAAGAGGGAGATAGTGAATATAAAAAGATCTCAAATATCAATGTCTTTTAGGATGAAAGCCAGTAAACAAACAGATCTGCATGAGAAAATGTTGTCTTCTCTATTTTTGGCCACAGACAGACGCATTGGGAAATACTGATAGCTTGCCAAAATCTCTAATGGAAAATGGGGAAAATATTTATAGGAAACAGTTTAATGAATGAGTGATGCAAAATGCATACAGATTTGACAAAGGCCTCGCTCTCCGCTCTCCGTCGCCGTCATCACGTCACTACGCACGCCGCTCCTATTGGATGACGGGACGGCGTGTGTTTGACGTGATGACAACGAAGGAGAGCGCCGGCAATGGAGGGGATCGTGAAGAGGACGCTTCGGAGCCCCAAGGACAAGTAGGAGACCATCACCGGAGCACACGGGGCACCGTAAACGGCTATCCGGCAGCAGCTGAAGCAGTCAGCGCTGCCGGATAGCCATTTATGCGATGGCCCCGACATACAAAAGCATCGTATGTTGATGCTGCCTTCAACTTGCGATGGACTCTGAGAGGCCATCGCATGATGAAATTATCGTATGTCGGGGCCATCGTAGGTCGGGGGGTCACAGTATATATATTGAATGTATAAAATATAATATCCATAGCAAAGCAGTGCTATAAATGTTTATTCAGCCTATTTGCGGTGGAGTAACTCAAATCAAGTCTCGCGCCTGCCGCAATGAGGTATGTCACTGCAGAGGGGTGGATAAATGTGCATCAGTAGGCATTGTTATAGGAGCTGGCTGGCAGGCAAGTTGGTGCACATAGGTGTAAGGGAATCCCCTAGTGCACGGAACACCCTAGTTTACACATTTATAAAACTTAAGTTTACAGAACAATGGCAGAACAATTGTCTTTAGAGAACAGTTGTCTTTAAATGGGTACTCTGACCCTGAACATCTTATCCCCTAAGGGGGGGGGGGTCTGGCCCACGGTCTCTGGGCTGGCACCCTAGGGGTGCCTCTCTGGGGATTGCGGAGGGGTCCCAGCATCTGGACCCCTCGCGATCAGATATCTTATCCCTTATCCTTTGTATAGGTGGATAGGGCATAAGATGTCTATGGGCAGAGTACCCCTTTAACTGCACTGAAAGTATAATGTTTGTGATCAAAGGCATTTTTGTTAAGCCCCTTAATCACCAGATTCGAGCTAGAATAATTTTTAGCCTTTCCTCTGTTTATGAATCTGTACACTACATTACAGATGTCTCACACAGTGTGCCAGTGTTGATAAATCTCCTCATTGAGTTGCTAAATTGAGAGGTCACTGCACAGAACTATTAGAATTGCAAAACATAATTTAGCAAATGTGTTTATGCCGGCATGCATAGTTATCCTGTGCTGCACACAGCAATCTGCGCTGAATAGCACAATTATCACATATACACAAGTCATGTTTTTCAGAGCCACTAGTTATAAGCAGAAATATCCCTTGACATGACAAAGGCATAATAAACAGACTATGTAGTTGTAAAACAAAATGGTAAAAAAAACAAAACACTATATTACAATCAGGACTGTAGCTATAAAGTGTGCACACATAGCAGTAACACCCAAACCCTGATGCCCAAATGACAAATGGTAGGTGGTGGCAGGGCTCAAGTCCCGCAGGAACTCATGGGAATGGAGTTCCTGCACTTTTTCCACAGCAGGAACACAGTTCCCATTAGCAGGAGTCCTGCAGGACCAGCCCTTAAAGGAGTACTCCGCCCCTAGACATCTCATCCCCTATCCAAAGTATAGTGGATAAGGTGTCTGATCGCAGGAGTCCTACTGCTGGGGACCCCCACGATCTTGGCTGCAGCACCCCAGAGATCCAGGGCACGGAGCGAGCTTCACTCCGTGCCGGAAGACTGGTGATGCGGGGCAGAGGCTCGTGATGTCACAGTAATGCCCCCTCAATACAATTCTATGGAAGGTGGCGTGACGGCCACCACGCGCCCTACCTACTTGCATTGAGGGGCCGTGATGTAACAAGCCTCCACCTCTGCACCCAATGCTCTAAACGAATGCAGGGTGCAGCAGGGAGAACGTGGGAGTCCCCAGTGGCGGGACTGGATATATATTGGCCTATATTTATAGTCATTGGATTTGGAAAAGTTATTATTGGTGAATGTACATGGGAATCATGGGCACCTTGAGTGAGTTATAGATTTACAGGTTTTATACAAAAAAAAATAAAATAAAAATTATAGCTTGTTGCTAAAAGAGATTGAGTGCAAAATGCCTGGAATATGAGTCACGTCACCTTTTAAACCTCAGCAATGCTGGTGACTCATTGTGCTATTCCTCTTTACCTACTGAACACAGAAATCTTGTCTTGTATAGAGTTTCAAAAAGGATTTGCTAATTCTAGAACAAATGGGTTATTGAATAAGTTTGTATGAACCAATCTGTCTCTCCTTCTGTCAGAAAAGACTATTTTGAGTAAATGGACTTATGCAAACCAGCTGGAGGTTAGAGAATGAATATGTAAAAATAGAACTATAGCTTTATCCTCTACTGAGATTTGTACAGTGTAATTTCAGAAAGGGAAACTTATTGTTTTATATAACATTAATATCTGTGCAGGTCAGAAAAGAAAATGTTCTGTATGTAAATGTATTAGTACTATTCTACAAATCTGGAATGCACTAGATCAACGCTTCTTGCATTCTTCCCCACAAACACAAGAGTTATAGCTGGCACTAGTGTCTCCTCTCCATGGGTGCTCACGTCTCCCTCTTAGCAATACTTTAGTGGTACAGTCACTTCCACAGTATGCCTGATGTAGTGGTGCTAAGCAATACAAGTTCCAAGTTTGTCAGTCAGCCAGATAAGAGAGCAAAATATGCAGCACTCACCATTTGCTGTTTCCAGGCTTTAATTTTCAAGGTGTGGGTGAATGTGCCGGTGCATTAACAGGAGCTACATCCTTTTCTCACTACTTTGCTTCTTCATGCTCACATATACTTCGCATAATGGTCTACAAACATCATTTAAGAACCTCAACTGGGACATGGGGCCAGTGCTAAGAACTGGCACCACATCCCAACTGACGTTCTAAGATGATGTTCCCATATCAGGGGTCATTTTTATTTATTTCTTTGTTCTTTACTTTATGTATCTTTTTTTATTTGATAAAACTTGTGCTGTTAACGCTATCTCTCTATCTATTCATCTATCGATCTACAAATAGATTACATTATAAAGTTAGATAAATGCTGTGGTCAGCCCATAGTGTAGTGTAAATGATGTTTTATTCAATAGATAACTGACTATAATGCTTACCTTTTTATGCTCCCAGACTCCTCTTCAGCTCTTGGGTTCGGGTCAGTCATGATACCATCCAGTATAAGAAATGTGTTGCACACCACTATTTACTGACAAATGCCTGACCCCACTAGGGTGGTTGTTACGGGGAAACATGCTTGATGGTTGTCAAGCTGAAGGTTCAAGAACATACAAAGAAAAAAAAATAAAGAAATTGTAAACTCTTACAGTACACACACAGCCCCCAAACAGTAATTTTTAATATGTTTATATTAAATTTATTTCTAGAATCTGAAATTAGGAACCAGGCATGCAATTTGTGGCATGAGGGTGGAGTTGAGGGAAACTCCACAAAGAAGAACACACACTTCTTCAGTTGGAGAATACAAGTTCTTCACTTGGCAAACTGGTATAATATATATAACAGCTTCTCTACTGCTGTCTGGGCCTCACTCTTTTTTTTTTTTTTTTTTTTGATGGCCGAGGACAGTTTGAGTAGGATCGGCTTTTAACGCAAAGTCCCCAAAAGTTGTGGGTGGAAGAAACACTTGCAAAACTTCATGCACCATTACACATAGCCTTGTCAGGGTACCAGCTTGGCAGCTATTGGTCTAACAGGTGGCTATCACTTGGGATGCCTAGTGGGTCTGCAGCAGTATGCGGCACATTCCTCCTTCTCTTTAGCAGTTGCAGCACCCAGCCGTGTCCTTGCTCAGTTTCCTGTATTATCTAGGCTGTCACCCCCTGGAAAAGGTAAGGTGCCTTCCAAGTCAGGTGACTCCTAATAAACCAAGTAAAATCGTAACCCGGAAGTGATTCCTCTCATGACTACCACCAGAAAGATGTGAGCACAACAGTTTACACCCATCCGATAACATTTCCAGTAAGTTCTATAAACTGCAACTGCATTAATAAAAAAAACTAAATTCAGGCACATAATAATAGTAAGGAAACTATGAATGAACCTTGGCCTGCTCAGCTCCCTTATAAATGAACTATTTTACTTAATTCCTCTGGGTAAAAGAAATCCTCATGTAATATCTGTTTTCAGGATTAGAAACAGGAACTCTTTGAATCTTGGTGCTCAATATAAATCATGGCTTTCAAAAACCATCGGTGCTACGGTCTACCTTCTCTAGGAATTTCTCACCTATCCAGTTAGTCCAGTCTGGATACTTACGTAATGTAAAATTATATTATGAAGATGTAATGTCTTACATGCATAATTCTGCCAGAATAAGGTTGTACTGTACCGATTGCTAAAAAAGGAAAATACATTTAGTCAAACCCCTAAAATTAGCCTCAGTAGTACAATTTTTTTTCTAAAATTTGACCTTTACTTTCACCGTAACATCTCTTTCCCAGGACCCCTGCCAAACAGCAGAATGAAATTGCTTCACTGAAGTAATGATAAATAAGTGTAAAATAAAGGAATTATTATCACCTGCATTTTATTCATTGAAAGGTCATGTGATCCTCTGATCATGTGATTCCAAGATCTCTATTGAAGAATATAAAGAAAAAACGTACAGGCACATATAGATGTGTTTTTTTTTTTAATGCATTTTTTTCAATTGATAAGGGTCCCTATGGGAGGAAAAACACACAAACTAGGGGAAAAATGCCATGGGTAGAGCATGCTGAATTTTGTAAAAACTGCTACTTACCCAAAAAATGTTACCCATGAGAGAAAAATACATTATAAACAAAAAAGCATTGAATGTAAAACTACCCTTAGGCTAAGTTTACACTTGTTTTTTGGGGGGGTGCAAAAACACCCACAAAAAGACCACAGCTGACACACAGCATTTGGGGGTTATTTTGCAGTAAAGACGCTGCCACCAGATGTTGGCAGAAAGTCAATAAGCAATTTTGAAATGCCAAACTCACTTTCCATTTTTGGTTTTGGCATTGTTTCCATGCACTTTGTTTTGGGGGTTTTTGGACTCACTGGCAGTCTCCCAAAATCGCAACATGCTGCGACTATAGCAGTTTTGGCAAAAAAATCTCACCATTTTTCTCCAGTAAAATTCCATGGGTGAGAAAAAAAGGCATATTTTTTTTGTGTGTTTTTGCCACAAAAATGCTTTGTCAGCACCTACTTAGGTAAGTAGTGATGCATAGCATCATTACTTACCTTGTCCGGAAGTGCAGCATAGCATTCCACTGTATACTGTCCCTGCTCCTAATGGGGTGGAGATATGACAGCAGTTATATATTTTATTACCAAAAAACACACCTCCATAGCCCTCGTTAACCATTTTATTAGAAGAAAAACACCACTAATTGTCTTCATAGTCCACTGAATCCAGAGTAGTCCTACACATTCACATATCTGAAACAAGAAGAAAAGAAAACCATAAAAATAGCTTAATACATTTTTAGGTGTTTTGGCATGATTTTTACCAAAGAGGCATGCTTAACCCCTTAAGGACCAGGCCATTTTACACCTTAGGACCGGAGCGTTTTTTGAACATCTGACCACTGTCACTTTAAACATTAATAACTCTGGAATGCTTTTACCTATCATTCTGATTCCGAGATTGTTTTTTCGTGACATATTCTACTTTATGTTATTGGTAAAATTTTGTCGATACTTGCATCGTTTCATAGTGAAAAATTTCAAAATTTGCTGAAAAAATTGAAAATTTTGCATTTTTCGAACTTTGAAGCTCTCTGCTTGTAAGGAAAATGGATATTCCAAATAAAAAAAATTTTTATTCACAAATACAATACGTCTACTTTATGTTTGCATCATAAAATTAATGAGTTTTTACTTTTGGAAGACACCAGAGGGCTTCAAAGTTCAGCAGCAATTTTCCAATTTTTCACAAAATTTTCAAACTCACTATTTTTCAGGGACCAGTTCAGGTTTGAAGTGGATTTGAAGGGTCTTCATATTAGAAATACCCCACAAATGACCCCATTATAAAAACTGCACCCCCCAAAGTATTCAAAATGACATTCAGACAGCATTTTAACCCTTTAGGTGTTTCACAGGAATAGCAGCAAAGTGAAGGAGAAAATTCACCATCTTCATTTTTTACACTCGCATGTTCTTGTAGATCCAATTTTTGAATTTTTACAAGGGGTAAAAAGAGAAAATTTATACTTATATTTGTAGCCCAATTTCTCTCGAGTAAGCACATACCTCATATGTCTATGTAAAGTGTTCGGCGGGCGCAGTAGAGGGCTCAGAAGCGAAGGAGCGACAAGGGAATTTTGGAGAGTACGTTTTTCTGAAATGGTTTTTGGGGGGCATGTTGCATTTAGGAAGCCCCTATGGTACCAGAACAGCAAAAAATCCCCACATGGCATACCATTTTGGAAACTAGACCCCTTGGGAAACGTAACAAGGGGTAAAGTGAACCTTAATACCGCACAGGTGTTTCACGACTTTTGCATATGTAAAAAAAAAAAAATTTTTTTTCACTAATATGTGTGTTTCCCCCCAAATTTCTCATTTTTGCAAGGGTTAAAAGCAGAAAATACCCCCCAAAATTTGTAACCCCATCTCTTCTGAGTATGGAGGTACCCCATAAGTGGACCTGAAGTGCACTACGGGCGAACTACAATGCTCAGAAGAGAAGGAGTCATATTTGGCTTTTGGAGAGCAAATTTTGGTCGGGGGGCATGTCGCATTTAGGAAGCCCCTATGGTGCCACAACAGCAAAAAACCCTCACGTGGCATACCATTTTGGAAACTAGACCCCTTGAGGAACGTAACAAGGAATAAAGTGAGCCTTAATACCCCACAGGGGTTTCACGACTTTTGCATATGTAAAAAAATATATATTTTTTTTCACTAAAATGTGTGTTTCCCCCCAAATTTCACATTTTTGCAAGGGTTAATAGCAGAAAATACCCCCCAAAATTTGTAACCCCATCTCTTCTGAGTATGAAGGTACCCCATAAGTGGACCTGAAGTGCACTACGGGCGAACTACAATGCTCAGAAGAGAAGGAGTCATATTTGGCTTTTGGAGAGCAAATTTTGCTCGGGGGGCATGTCGCATTTAGGAAGCCCCTATGGTGCCAGGACAGCAAAATAACCCCCACAGGGCATACCATTTTGGAAACTAGACCCCTTGAGGAACGTAACAAGGTGTACAGTGAGCATTTACCCCCCACTGGTGTCTGTCAGAACTTTGGAACAGTGGGCTGTACAAAATTTTTAATTTGCACAGCCCACTCTTCCAAAGATCTGTCAGACACCAGTGGGGTGTAAATTCTCACTGCACCCCTCATTATATTCCGTGAGGGGTGTAGTTTCCGAAATGGGGTCACATGTGGGGTTTTTTTTTTTTTTGCGTTTGTCAAAACCGCTGTAACAATCAGCCACCCCTGTGCAAATCACCTCAAATGTACATGGTGCACTCTCCCTTCTGGGCCTTGTTGTGCGCCCCCAGAGAAGTTTGCGCCCACTTATGGGTTATCTCCGTACTCGGGAGAAATTGCATTACAAATTTTGGGGGGCGTTTTTCCCTTTTACCTCTTGTCAAAATGAAAAGTAAAGGGCAACACCAGCGTGTTAGTGTAAAAAATTTATTTTTTTACAATAACACGCTGTTGTAGACCCCAACTTCACCTTTTCATAAGGGGTTAAAGGAGAAAAATCCCCCCAAAATTTGTTAGGCAATTTCTCCCGAGTACGGCGATACCCCATATGTGGCCCTAAACTGTTGCCTTGAAATACGACAGGGCTCCAAAGTGAGAGCGCCATGCGCATTTGAGGCCTGAATTAGGGACTTGCATAGGGGTGGACATAGAGGTATTCTACGCCAGTGATTCCCAAACAGGGTGCCTCCAGCTGTTGCAAAACTCCCAGCATGCTTGGACAGTCAACGGCTGTCCAGCAATACTGGGAGTTGTTGTTTTGCAACAGCTGGAGGCTCCATTTTGGAAACAGTGGCGTACCGGACGTTTTTCATTTTTATTGGGAGGGGAGGGGGGCTGTGTAGGGGTATGTGTATATGTAGTGTTTTTTACTTTTATTTTATTTTGTGGTAGTGTAGTGTAGTGTTTTTAGGGTACAGTCACACGGGCGGGGGATTACAGCGAGTTCCCGCTGCGAGTTTGAGCTGCCGCGCAAAATTAGCTGCATCGCAAACTTGCAGCCTGATACTCACTGTAAGCCCCCTGCCCATGTGAATGTACCCTGTACATTCACAAGGGGGGGACCTCCAGCTGTTACAAAACTACAACTCCCAGCATGCACAATTTATCAGTGCATGCTGGTAGTTATAGTTTTGCAACAGCTGGAGGCACACGGGTTGGGAAACACTGAGTTAGGAAACAGACAATGTTTCCCAACCAGTGTGCCTCCAGTTGTTGCAAAACCACAACTCCCAAACATTCTCAGGAATGCTGGGAGTAGTAGTTCGGCAACATCTTTAGAGCCAGATGTTGCCGAACTACAACTCCCAGCATGCTGGGAGTTGTAGTTTTGCAACATCTGGAGGACTACAGTTTGCAGACCACTAATACAGTGGTTCCCAATCTGTGCCCTTCCAGATGTTGCAAAACTAGAACTCCCAGTATGCCAAAACTGTCCAGGCATGCTGGGAGTTGTAGTTCTGCAACTTCTGAAGGGCCAGATGTTACAGAACTACAACTCCCAGCATGCCTGGACAGTAAGGGCACGCTGAAAATGTGTAGTTTTGCAACATCTGGAAGGGCACAGTGGTCTCCAAACTGTGGACCTCCAGATGTTGCAAAACTGCAACTCCCAGCATGCCCAGACGCCAAGGGCTGTCTGGGCATGCTGGGAGTTGTAGTATACACGGTCCCATTACAGCAATGCATGTCGCTTTACGGCGACGTGCATTGCTGTAAAGGGCCCGACCGCGGCTGAAGATCTACTCACCTGTCGCCGCCGCCGCCATCTCCCTCGCCGGGATCCGGGTCTTCAGGGACGAGGTAAGTACCGGGGCCGGTCCCCAGCACTCCCCCGTCCCCCGCCGCGTCCTCCGGTCTTCCTCCCGTCCTCTCCGGACTTCAAGGGGCCGGGCAGGACGGGAGGAAGTAACCGCCCCCCCTCCTGCGATTGGTCGGTTAACTAACCGACAGATCGCAGGGGATCGGAGGAGGTGGCCGGCTTGCCACCTCGCTCCTATACTCCAGCATGGTCCTGGCTGTCTGTGACAGCCGGGATCATGCGAAATTACCGGGTGGTCGGGTCCAAGAGACCCGATCAGCCCGGTATCGCCGCAGATCGCAAGGGCGATTTCCCTTGCGATTTGCGGCGATCGCCGACATGGGAGGCCTACATGGCCCCCCTCGGCGTTTGCCCTGGATGCCTGCTGAAGGATTTCAGCAGGCATCCAGTTCCGATCTCTGCCCGGCGAGCGGCAGAGATCGGAAATACAACAGGACGTTCTCTAACGTCCTTGGGCATTAAAGCCCAGGTAGTGAGGACGTTAGAGAACGTCCTATGTCCTTAACAGGTTAAAGGGGTATTCCAGGCCAAAACTTTTTTTTATATATATCAACTGGCTCCGGATAGGTAAACAGATTTGTAAATTACTTCTATTAAAAAATCTTAATCCTTCCAATAGTTATTAGCTTCTGAAGTTGAGTTGTTGTTTTCTGTCTAACTGCTCTCTGATGACTCACGTTCCGGTAGCTGTTCAGTTCCTATGGGGATATTCTCCCATCATGCACTGCTCCCGGGATGTGACATCATCATTGAGCAGTTAGACAGAAAACTTCAGAAGCTAATAACTATTGGAAGGATTAAGATTTCTTAATAGAAGTAATTTACAAATCTGTTTAACTTTCCGGAGCCAGTTGATATATATAAAAAAAGGTTTTGCCTGGAATACCCCTTTAAAATGCAAGATGTGATCAGAGCCTTACCACCCTCATTCCTGTCTGTCATCTTGATATGTAGTCCCACCTCTAGTGACATCATCACTAGAGGCATGGCTACACAGGTATAGGCCGAAACAGGAACAGAGGTGGAAAAGTGGACATCTAATAACTGTATACTGTATACAACCATTTATATACAGTAGATGGCTGTATACTGCATAGCCCTCAAGGGTATTCTTTTCTTGCTGAGCTTGCACAGACTGCTAAGCCCAACAAGGGGTTACAGTAAACAGATGATCTATGGAGAACGCTGCTTTACTGCATTACTGCATATTGACCCTCTAAGCAGTTAACTAGTACTAGTCATTTTTTGCAGAGTCCTCAGCCCAGCAAAGGGTTACAGTAAAACAGTGAGCTATGTATACAGCCTCTCAGGAGCAGAGATTTTTTTCAAAATAGTGACGGTAGTCCAGGCTCCAGTACAGTATACAGCGTTGAACTATGCATCGCTGTATACTGTACGGAAGGTGGAGAAAACTACTGGCAGTTTTTCTGGTGATTTCTGATTTTTTCAGGTGGAAAAAAATGACAAAAAAAAAAAAAAACACGTGGAAACATAACCTTACACATACATCCAGAGGTGACCTAAGGCTACATCTGCACCCCTTATAGCTACACCCCTGAACAATACAGTTCATAACAGGAGAACAACAGTTTTATGACATGACTATTACATTCTATGGCAATGGGATATAAAGAACCCTACAGTAAAATCTAGCTCCTCAGCTGTTATAACCCCGTCAGCTAATATACTAAATGCCTTTCTCTCTAAAGAGAATAATTTCCTTTCAAATATAACAAGTGATCAGGGAATAAACAATATAGTTCAACACAGCAGAGTGGAATAGGTTAATAGGAGTGAATGCTAGTCTAATTGCGGCCTACTTTTAGGCTCAGGCTAGGAAATGGATGTGGGATTTTTTTATTGCTCTCAGGATAAGTAAATTACAGATGATGATACATGGGAGATTTTTAGCGTTCAGTCTATAAATGATGGCAACATTTACATTGATTTCAGAATACCGCTCTTATAGTGGTCAACTGGCAAAGCACCGTTCTGCTTGTTTTAGAAACAATGGTGGGAAATGTATAATACTTTCTAATGCTTAGACAGGCAAACTAGGTACATATGTGCCAGGTTCATAGGTTGCTTGGTACAAAGGGGATGCCTCTAGGCAATGCATTTTGAACTATGCTTCTTTCTGCATATTCCATGACTGTTCCCAATAACTGCGCCACCCTGACCCATGTCAGATTTAACACTTTTTATTGTTATTTTTGGTGCTCTATATATAGTAAATGGGAATTCTGTGCACTACAATGTTGGTGCATTTGGAGCCTGACTCAATAGTTATAGCCAAGGAGCATTAGCTAAATTTATGCCTGATGAAGCTGAGGCAAAATGTGTTGCATGATAGGAAATTAAGCATTTGATGTTACCTCAAGTCTCCCAGTGCCTGATTTATCCAGCCCATAACCGGAGGAATTTTAGAATTTTGTTAGCTCAGTTTACATAGTAACATAGTTCATAAGGTTGAAAAAAGACCAGAGTCCATCAAGTTCAACCTGTAACCCTAATGAGTCCCTACTGAGTTGATCCAGAGGAAGTGAAAAAACCCTCATACTAGAGGTAAAAATTCCTTCCCGACTCCAAATATAGTTACATAGTTACATAGTTAGTACGGTCGAAAAAAGACATATGTCCATCAAGTTCAACCAGGGAATTAAGGGGTAGGGGTGTGGCGCGATATTGGGAAGGGATGAGATTTTATATTTCTTCATAAGTATTAATGTTATTTTGTTCCAGGAATGTATCTAATCCTGTTTTAAAGCTGTAAATTGTTCCAGCTGTGACCAGTTCCTGAGGTAGACCGTTCCATAAATTCACAGTCCTCACGGTAAAGAAGGCGTGTCGCCCCTTGAGACTAAACTTTTTCTTCTCCAGACGGAGGGAGTGCCCCCTCGTCCTTTGGGGGGGTTTAACCTGGAACAGTTTTTCTCCATATTTTTTGTATGGGCCATTAATATACTTATATACGTTTATCATATCCCCCCTTAAACGTCTCTTCTCAAGACTAAACAATTGTAACTCCTTTAATCGCTCCTCATAGCTAAGATGTTCCATGCCCCATATTAGTTTAGTCGCACGTCTCTGCACCCTTTCCAGCTCCACAGTGTCCCTTTTATGAACAGGCGACCAAAACTGAACAGCATATTCCAGGTGAGGCCGTACCAATGATTTATAAAGGGGGAGTATTATGTCCCTGTCCCTTGAGTCCATGCCTCTTTTGATACATGACAATATCCTGCTGGCTTTGGAAGCAGCAGCCTGACATTGCATGCTATTCTGTAGTCTGTGATCTACAAGTATACCCAGATCCTTCTCTACCAGTGACTCTGCCAGTTTAATCCCCCCCTAAGACATACGATGCATGCAGGTTATTAGTACCCAGATGCATAACTTTACATTTATCCACATTGAACCTCATTTGCCAAGTGGATGCCCAGACACTTAGTCTATCCAAGTCATCTTGTAACTTATCCTCTATAGACTGTACTGTGCTACAAAGCTTGGTGTCATCTGCAAAGATAGAAACAGAGCTGTTAATGCCATCTTCTATATCATTGATAAATAAATTAAACAACAGCGGTCCCAGTACTGAACCTTGGGGTACACCACTAATAACCGGGGACCAATCAGAGTACGAATCATTGACCACCACTCTCTGGGTACGATCCATGAGCCAGTGTTCAATCCAGTTACAAACTAAAATTTCCAAACCCAAAGACCTTAACTTACCTGTCAGACGTCTATGAGAGACAGTATCAAACGCTTTAGCAAAATCCAGAAACACTATATCCACAGCCATTCCTCTGTCAAGGCTTCTACTCACCTCTTCATAAAAGCAAATTAGATTGGTTTGACAACTTCTATCCTTAGTAAACCCATGCTGGCTATCACTTATAATACAATTATCCCCTATGTATTCCTGTATGTAATCCCTTATAAGTCCTTCAAACAATTTACCCACAATGCACGTTAAACTTACCGGTCTATAGTTTCCTGGGGAAGACCTAGAGCCCTTTTTGAAGATATGTCAGAATAAATCCCTGGATCAATGTTTTGTCCCTATAAATCTAATATACATAACCAGCAATGTTATTATGCTCCATAAAATGCATCCAGATCCCTTTTAAATTATTTTATAGAGTTCACCATGACCACCTCCTCAGGCAGAGAATTCCACAATCTCACTGCTCTTACAGTAAAGAACCCCCGTCTGTGCTGGTGTAGAAACCTTCTTTCCTTCTTTCCTAGAGGATGCCCCCTTGTTATAGATACATTCCTGGGTATAAATAGATCATAGGAGAGATCTCTGTACGGTCCCCTGATATATTTATACATAGTTATTAGGTCTCCCCTAAGCCTTCTTTTTTCTAAACCAAATAACCCCAATTCTGATAATCTTTCTGGGTACTGTAGTCCTCCCATTCCCCGTATTACTCTGGTTGCCCATCTTTGAACCCTCTCCAGCTCCACTATATCTTTTTATCACTGGTGCCCAGTACTGTACACAGTATTCTATGTTTAGACAGTCATAATGTGGCAGCATTTTGTCATTGGGTTTATGGCATTTTCCCACTAAAACAGTATGTTATACAGTATGTTATAGAAAGCTTGAGTAACAAAAATAGAAGGTTTTCCATTTCAAACAGATGTTATTAAGTTGAGAGAAGAGCAGATGCACTTTATATAGCAATGTTTTTGTAGGAACGTTCATTCCCAATAAATGACCAGCAATCATCCAGTAAATACTTTTTTCTTGGCTGATCATCAATTGGGGGCTGCACATTTCCCCATGTTAATGCAGGACGTGCTGCCATCAATTATAAACGTGAAGGGCCCAAGGAACGATCCAGCAATGATTCCGGCTCTGCCTGTACGGCGATTGAGACATATAAAAGGCTTATTAAATAGACAACAATCTAGTAGATTAATGCAAGCATTAGCCCATCTAAGAACGCTCTGGAACAAAATCTTAAAGGGACACTTCAGCAATTTGTTTCACATTTTAACAAGCAATATAGTTTCCCTTGGATCAGCACCAAGAACTCCTTTCTGACATGTGTTGCTTCAACCCCTTTCCAATCCATTTTTACGCCATAGGTCAGGTGAGGGAGTATGGCTGGCGGATGTTTCCGGCTATTTGCAGCAGTCAATGGCGTAAATGCAATAAAATACCAAAGTTCATAATTGCTCATTTTTGGTCACATGACACATCACATGCCAGAAAAAAATTAATATAGAGATATTTATGATTAAAATGTCACATTTACACAAATGCGGTACCGGTAATAAATTTGGTATTGTTGGAATTGTCCTGGTGCATAAAACATTTTTTTTTTAATTTTGTCCTACAAATATTTTTTTCCTGGCTTCATAATTCATCATATGGTACAATAAAGGGTGCCATTCCCACATAAAATGTAGCAGGGAAAAAGTGGGGAAAAAAAAACATTATGGGAGATTTATCAAAACCTGTCCAGAGGAAAAGTTGCCCAGTTGCCTATAGCAACCAATCAGATCACTTCTTCTTTAGCAAGGCCTCTGCAAAATGAAAGAAGCAATCTGATTGGTCGCTATGGGAAACTGGGCAACTTTCCCACTGGACAGGTTTTGATAAATTACCCTTATGGGTCTTAGAATGTGAGGAGGATGAAAATGTAAGAAATCAAGTTAACACGGATAAGTATGTTAGTACAAGAGCCTTGTTACTCTCCAGGACCTGATAGGCTTCTGGCTGGGCCTGGTCAGTAAAGAGGGGCTTGAGGGGCTACAATCATTAGTCTATACCACACAGCTGTGAACAGTTGAAATGTCAAAGAACTAAAATTAACAGGAGTATTTCACCGAGATCCGATCGGTGAAGCAGCTTTAGCCCCCTTGGAGGAGATTTGCCTATTTCTTCTGTGAGTAACCCTAACCCTTATCTTGTGGCTAAGCAAAGACAGACCAAGAGGTTAACAGACACCTTTATCTGCTAAGCGATCTTAGAATATACCTGTGTTTTAACCAGACATGTTGTATGTTACCTAAGATTGGGCATAGTATTGACCTTCTGGAAATTTGGATTCATTGACCCAGAAACCTTTGGTTACCACCATTGGTAAAGAAGACATGAAGGAGAGAATGTTGTTACAGTAATCCTGTGTCTCTACCTGCCTTTTACATTCACCATGGCTCACACTACCCCTGCTAAAACCTCCTGCAAACCACAGAACACTTGCTACAGCACATTTTAGGGACAGTCTGTGGGAACTCCCTGTGTCTGTGATCTTTGACAAGCTTGTGAAACATGCATTGTCCAGCCTGCCCACAGGTGTGCCTTCCCACTTTGACCTTCGAAAGCGGTATTCCACTAGGCCGTCAGACAGATCCTGCTTAAGTGTATTGTATTTGTTCACTCATTGGCATATCGCTGAGTCTTTTATGTGGCATAATAATTGACCTGTTTGGCTCATAATTGTCCCATGTAAAATGGCCTTAAAGGGGTAGTCCGGCCCTGAGACATGTTATCCCCTATCCAAAGGACTGGAGATGACTCCGCCCCGATGTAACGTCACCCCCCGCTATGCAAGTCTATGGGAGGGGGCGTCACGGCCGTCACGCCCCCTCCCATAGACTTGCATAGCAGGGGCGTGGGGTGATGTCACACGGGGCGGAGTCATGACGTCACAATACTCCGGCCCCGTGATCGCCACCCGGCTGTTTGTGAGCTGGCACCGCAGCGTGCAGCTCAAACAGGTGGGTGGCGAAGAAAAGATTGCGGGGGTCCCCAGTGGCCGGTGAGACATCTTATCCCCTATACTTTCGATAGGGGATAAGATGTCTCAGGGCCAGAGTACCCTTTTAAAAGAGGTTCCAATTCAGACAAAACATCTATGTGTAGACAGTCAGCTCAGGATAACTGGTCACATATCTGTACTTGTCTAGTTGGGACCAATTTTGGACCAATATCTAGGCCTATAAACCAAACTGTAGTCTGTTTTAGAACATGTGCCTGCATAGAATTTCACTAAGAAATGGCATGGCTTCTTTAAATAAAAAAAATAAAAAAAAAGGGATTTCACAACGGGAAACCAATTAGTATTGGAGAATTGTGGCCAGCTCTTTAGTTGCTCCTTTTTGTGAAGAAAAAAAAACTCTACTGCTAACAAGTGACCTCTCCAGCTTGTATTTTAGAAGTAAAGGGCTGCACATCCATTAAACAGTTCCAGATTCATAGAAACCCAATTATTATTTGAAACTTTTAGCAAAATGTGCCTCGGTTAAGAATCTGCTGTTTCTTTTAAAGTTTTAACCTCTAAGGTATGATTTGTGGCTATAAACGGCCCTTCTTAAGAAGCCCCACTGTGTCCTACCTTTTAAGTTAGATTTGTTTCTGACTTCAAGAGCAGTTCCACTTTAAACATTTAATAAATTGAAGCAAATCACTCAAAAATGTTGTTTTCATTGTGCAGAAATATATTTGCTGTTGTCATTTCACCATTACTTCTTCCACTTTTCATAAAAATAAATCTTAGTAGAAAACATCTATATTACAGCTTTATTATTCTTGCCAGACCCAATTAATCTATTAACAAAGGTATTGACTAGCGACATTTTATAGACTGTATGGACAGTGCCACCCATTGGGTTTGTCTCAAAATACCTAGATGAAATAGCTAAAATAATTACAATGACACTAACCCGAAATTGGCCTTGCTTCTCTTCTTGCTACCATTTCTTAACTCTTTAAGAAAATAACAATAAATAACACACCAGGAATCTGTGTGCTAGGCATGATAAGAAACTATTTTGAAGAAACATATATAAGTAACTCTATATACAGTGAAAATAACCATAAAACGTTTAGCAGAGAGAGTGTGAGTGTGTGTGTGTGTATGTGAAGATGGCACACCTCTTATAACTAAACACAGCCCTCCACCAACATGCCTGAATGGCAAATAAGGACGCATACAGCACTCTTAAAGGAGATCAGCTCCCCCCCCCCCCCCCCTTAGAACCTACCAGACCTTAAGTTAGAGTGAAGTTACAATGGTGTTCCCATTAAGTGTATAGACTGGAACGGACAACGGGTGTAACCCTATTGTTTTACCAACCAATCTAGCTTTGGGCCATGCTCTGGGCTGGAGTTTAGGAAGCTCCTGAGTTTTCACCTTTAATTTTGCTCTTAAATGCAAACGCTGGACTTTGCTGCCAATAGGTACAGAGGTTGTTTCCACAGAGTTGTCCCAGTGTAGTAGATGCTGACCAAGGAGGGCAAAAGTTGATTGGTGCAAGGCACCAGGAAATTGGGCTATACACTGGGGAGTCAGATGCATACCATTGGTGATACAGAGGCATATTCTAATACAGATGGTCAAGACAAGCAGCACAGGTTACAGTCAGCAAGAGGTCAGGCAGAATTGGAGTACAGAAGAGGTCTGGCAGAATAGGAGTCCAAGAAACAGACACTGGTCAGGATACACAAGAAGCTTAAACAGAATAGCACACCTTTGCTAGGAACACTAAGAACCAACAAGGCTCAGGCAAAAAAGGAAAGGGTAAGTGTGTTCACATGGCAGAATGTCAGCCTGGGAAATTTCCAGAAAGACATTCTGCAAACTGAAGGCACCGGCATAACATGCCAGGACTAAAACCATTTGAAAATGCAACAATACATTTAAGTGCAGATTACAGAGAAAAAATGACCATTCTACCATGTGCATAGTGCAGCAAAATCTCATTGTAAGTCTTCTGCAACACAATTTCTCAGCTGAATTTTTCTGCCACATTCTGCTCAGAAATTCCTCCATGGGAATGGGGCCTAATGCTGCCTTATATTGATGTAGGTAAGCCAGGCTAGGTATGAGAAAAATTAGCTTAATGCACACTGGCTCTCTAAATTACAAGAGCTAGCACACGTTCAGCAGATGTTTCTTCAGTACTTATCTATGTTTTTCCGGTAACAAGATAGTGGATGTTTGAATATAGTCACAGGAAATACACCAGTAATTTTTTTCCCCATATTCTTTATTTAAAATTTCAGCCATATACTTTATGTGTTCCCTCAATCTGTGCACTGCTGTCCATTAGACTATGTTTCCATGTTGGAAAATCTCTATGTGGACATTGTGGACAGTGCGGGTGCACTAGGACGACACAGGAATGCGCCATCTCATAGACGGTTATGCATTCTGTGCTGTGTCCACAGCAAAAAATTAACACGTGGAAATTCCGCACGTGTGAACAGTTCCATAGAATCCTATTGAATGCAATGGGATTCTGCTGCTCCAGAATCTCCAGCGGAATTCCAGTGCAGAATTCCGCATAGAAATTCCGGATGTGTGAACATAGCCTTATGGTGCCTGAATTACCAGGGTATGTAACACTTCTCCAGAAAGTATAGTTTTATGTGCAACATGAAACATAAACATAAAAGAGATTACTAATTTATTATAACAATGAAATAGGTTCTTAAGCATTTTCTGCTGAATTAGCTAATGTTAAATGTTTGCCATTTATTATGCAGCTGCACAATGAAGTTTGTAATTTTTAGCATAAAAGACGCAGGCACACTTATGTTATCTGCAAATTCCAAAAATATCCTGAAGCCGTCTAAGCAGAGGACACTAGTCATAACAAGTATGATAGCAGCAGATAAGGAGGAAGACACTGGTAATTGTCTTTTGCTTGAAGGGTTATTTGCTTGTAAGTACATTGTTCAAAGAAACTAAGGCCGTGTTCACACCTTGCTATTACATTCCATATTCTGCCAACTGATTGATATGCATGAAGCATAATTACTAATATAGCCTGAGGTTGGGCATAATAGTCCAACTAAGCTGAATCATTTAAAAGAACCTCTATAAATGATCCCCCTGTGGCACTTATGACATCTCATTGTAGTTACACTGTTGCTGGCATATGTGGGCATCCTGATGGTGGCCATGATTGACTCTTTTGTATATAATAGAAGCACTGTGACTTGTGCTGTTATGGGATCAGCACATGTGTGCATGTAGTAAGGAGGATAAGCCTCGTTTTTTATTCTGTTGGAGGGCATGATACGAGACAGAGTGGATCCACTACTCAATAGCTATAGCATTTTGTGTGTGTTGTCCGACAGAATTGATCAAGCACCAACAGCTTGGGTCCCGTTTGTGCCACTTCACTTATTAAGGAGAAGTAGGTGAATATTGATGAGTGGGGCAGTGTGAATGGGACCCATGGGGTGGCGTCAAAGGTGCAGATAGTCTTAAGTGCAGTTAAGAGTTAATTTGCATATTGCAAAATTGTGCTATATCTCAGGGAGGGCTGAACAGATTGGGGTAAAGAATACATTGCTTTATTCAGGATCACCGAAACTAACCACCTGCAGGTTAGTGGGTATCCCCTTTAACCCCTTGATGACACATGATGGACCTGGTCCATCATGGTGTTGCAAGGGTGTATGGAGTGGGCTCCTTACTCGAGCCGCTCCATACCCGGTGGCTCTTAGCTTGTAGCTGGGGGCCACCGTTAATAGCCGCAGCTGGCTATTAGCCCTTAAGATCACCGCTTCTAAAGGTACCTTTCATCTGTCCCTGGTGGTCTAGTGGAATGGAGCGCAATCGTGGCAGAGGCGAGGAAGGGATCCACTGTGAAGGTGGCCAGAGGGTTTACCCTTTCATTCTGTCCTGGTCCCAAGGCTGGACCAGGCTCTACCAAATGAACTCAGAGAACACAGGTCAATGTAATTCTATGGAACTACATTGATCTGTATGAGGAATTTAATGATTCCTCCTAAAAGTCCCCTAAGCGGACTAATAAAGTGTAAAAAAAAAAAAGTTAAATAAAAGTTTACACAAACACCCATTAATAAGATTGGCATAATATCGCTTATTAAGTAGATATTATACACAAATTGCGATGAAACGCCGGAACACTGTCCTTCTCCCGCGAATTTGCAAACCTCCTGGTTCTTGCACGTAAATCCTAGATAAAGTGCAGACCTGGATGCTCTCGGAGGTAGCAGCGGTAGTTGATAACGGGGCTCCTGCTGGTCCTTGATGCGGTGGCATATAGAAGATGCGAGTGGATTACTGTATAGGGTAGTCCGGATGGATGCAGGCTGGCACGGTCAGATAGCGCGCCAGAAGTAGTAAAGTTAAAATGAAAAGAAAGAAAAAATCCTTGGCACTGCTGCAACCTTGTAATTAATGTCCCACTATTGTCTTGCGGTATATCGTGATCCTGATGTTGGTGCCTAGCAAATGGGTGGTGCTTCATGTGGAAAGTAAGACAGTCTGTATTGTAACCAAAGAACAAGAACGGACTACTCACCCTGTAGTTGCGGCTTAAAACTTCATTCTTTATTTCAGATATACATCAGATCACCGGAGCGATACGGGAGAGCGGACAGGTGCTGTAGCGTGGGGGGTAGGGCGACGGACTGAGGAAGCGCACATTTGCGCGAATACGGTCCGTCGCCCTACCCCCCCACGCTACAGCACCTGTCCGCTCTCCCGTATCGCTCCGGTGATCTGATGTATATCTGAAATAAAGAATGAAGTTTTAAGCCGCAACTACAGGGTGAGTGCTCCGTTCTTGTTCTTTGGTTACCATAAAGTTAAAATGAAAATACAATAATGCTGGATTTAAACGCGTTTCAGTCCCACCTTGGGGACCTTCCTCAGTAAAGTCAGCATATAGTATACAGAGTATAGTATTTGGTAATATACATACTATACTCTATATACTATATGCTGAAGAAGGTCCCTAAGGTGGGATAAAAACACTGTAGAATTTCCTGCTTGTTTGTGAAAAGTCTTGGAGTACATTCTCACATACATAATATGCAGCAGAAATTCCAATGCAGAAAATCTGCAGTGGATTATATTGACTTCTATGGTTGGAGTCACACAGCAGAATTTCTTCACTGAATTCTACTCTGAATTCTGCATGAAAATTCTGCAGAATTATTATTATTTTTTTTTAATCTAAAATCGCCTGAAAAAAAAAATAAACATGCTATTTATTTAATGGCTGTTGAAATTAGGGCAGTTTTTTTTTAACCTTTGTGCACCAACAGCTAAAAAGCTGGCTAATTTGAGTGTGCAAAGAAGTGAGGCTTAACATTACATGTTTCCTAATGTCTGATCTCCTGGAATACTTCTATACACAATGGTGGAGATTTATCATTACATTTAGAGCTTTTTGCTTACTTTGGGTGTACTAAATGTTGCACAAGCACCTAAGCACTTTTTTTTTGTGACTTTTGCGGGTACACAGAAAGCACCAAACAGCCTCACATACAGCTTTTAGTTTTCACTTTGCAGTGGTCACAAATTTATGTAATACAAATATCGCACATAGGCATAAAAAAAAGTCACAAACCCCATACAAAAGTAGCAAATCTAAGGCAGGTCAGCCAGAGAGGAGGAAACATGCAAAATGGTTTTCTTAAGTGATTTACTGTGTTTTGCTAATATGTGACAAATGTATATGATATATGTGTTGAACATAGGCAAAACTAAACAAAACAAATTACTTCAAAACTCAATTTTCAAAGACAGCAATGATAAATCTTCCTCTATATATATATATATATATATATATATATATATATATATATATTGTCCATGGATTTCTAAATTTTAGTTTTGTTTTTATTTTTTGCATTACCGGTATCTTCTCTTTTTAGTAGGGTGCCCCACACAACCTTTTTTAACTGTTTTCAGCATTTTTGTGGCACTTTTGTTGTAGACAACGATGTAATGCATGCTGACTGTGGTTTTGGGTGAAAATAATGTTCAGTTTGTGAAGCCAGGGTAGCGTTAACCACCAAGCTCCAAGGTTTGACAGTTATCCTAAGCCAAGCGCTGGGGACAATAATGACCACAGATGCAGGGTTACGGAAACCTATCTTTTACTGAGGCAGGAATGACGGTAATATCTTATACAGTACAGATCAGAGCAGGGGAAGTGGGAGTCTTTTGCCTTTCTGGGACTTGTAGTTGCTTTCACTTGACTGACTTCTAGTTATTTCAGACTTTAGATTTTGAATTTTAGACTTTAAACTTATCAGATGAGACCACCCACGCTGACTTGAGAATGACTGTTGTAGTTTCCCCCAGAGCTTTTGGTTACCGCCAGGCATTACCACATCAGATTGCTGCGGACTTCTCCTCTCTCCTTTTTAACCTGTGCCTGACCTCACCTCCAACTCCATTTCAAACTGTACAACTCCTCCCCTCTGCACTATACACGCACTAGGTGAGTAGTTGTCCCCAGACAATGACACTGGAAGTGTCTGGGGCAGCTTTTACCGGACAGGACAACATCCTATACTGGGTCACCACACTTTTATCTGCATATGCACTGTAAATCTCATTGTTCATTTTAATAGTTTTGCCAATTGTTTCTTATTTTTAGAATGATTGATACTGTAAGCTTTGGTATTAAGCATCTAACAACACAAGCATCACTTATTCATGACAGATACTCCAGTTATTTGTCTGCATATTCTTCCAAATACCCTGTGGCTTTTGGGACAGCTGTAAGTTTGCAAAAATTTCATGCATTGACTTTTAGCTGTGATATGCCATTACCCATTGATATGATCTGAGGTTGTTAGAAAATGTAGTATCTATTACACATAAAAGATGATATCAGCTTGTGTTTTCTATAGGAACAGCTGGGTATTCAGAATCAGTCGATAAAATAAGACGTAGAGATTTCTAGCATTCCCGTATCTTCCAAGAAGGGCTGCAGGGGTATGCCCTAGTAAGAAAACAAATGGCCGATAAAGTTGTGGTAATTCCAACTATCTCTAAAAACATATAAGGTTACACAAGACAGACGCCTATGTGTGATCTGATTTTTTGGTTGCATGGTCATTTGCTGTGCACAAACACATGGATAAAGCTTGTTTCCCAAATGGAACCAATTAAAGGGGAACATACTGGATGTAAACTGTAAATTGTTACATAACTTGTCATGTGTTGAAATGTACTTAGATTGTGCAAGATAAAGATAAGAGACAGTTCTAGGAGAGCAGGGCTTTTATGTGCAGTCAGAAATTTCTCAAGAATGCTCCAGGTGGTTGTAATTTATCCACGATTGTAGCAATGCTGCGGGAATGGATTCCAAAAGAGGGGAAGCCTCAGTCTTTCCTATATACCTGAGCTGTTGACAATAGTGAGCAGAAGGTGACACACAGCAGCCATATTATTGGATTATAATGTTGCATTAGTCAGCAGTAGCATGACCGATCAATTCTTCATTATATCCCTTCACAGGAATTTGCTTCAGTTATTCCATAAGGCTAGAGATATTCTGAAGGTCCATGGTACAGGCCAGTGTTTCCCAACCTGGCTGCCTCTAGCTGTTGCAAAACGACAAATTCCAGCATGCTCGGACAGCCTTTAGCATTCCAGGTATGCTGGGAGTTGTCGTTTTGCAACAGCTGGAGGCACCCAGGTTGGGAAACACTGCTGCAGGCTGTTAAATAAGTGCAAAAATCTTTACATTGCCACAAGCTCTGTCTTTAATAATTCAGTATGCAGTGACACCGTTCGCTATAACCATAAATTAGTTACATATGTGGTGTCCCAGTACTGGATTGCATCCGTTACCTTGTGGTGAGGTCCCCAAAGTCAGAGTCCCTAGGTACCGGTGGGGTCCTCATCAATAGTTAGCCCCTTGTCACACCTTTAATAGTTAAAATTATTCAAATTCAATGTGTAAGTATGTAAATAAAGTGTACTTACCTTATTGTGGTGTCACAGGACCTGCGGGTCCCGTGATGCGTTCCAAAACTCTATGGTTTATGGTTCAAGGACCTTTGGAGGAAGTCAGGTGATCGCCCACCATGAATTGTAATGGTGAGTGACAGCTGACCCTGACCAATCCAAAACGGCCCTGCCCATATAAGGGAGCGGCGGCCATTACTCTCTCTCTTTCCTCGTGGGCTGCTGATGAAGGAGGATCTGCGCAGCTGTCATCCGCAGTGACTAGGCCCAAGCCTTGTGGCAACGGCCATCTTACGAAACTTTGAGCTATCTCAATCCCTGTTAACTCCGCAAGATCACAGGACCTAAATAGACCCCTAAATTCGGACGGATCTCTGCACCAATCCTAATTCTAATAATCCTTTGGATAAGTCAATGGTCCTCAGCATCTGTCAGTCACTGCCGTGCTGTATAGAGACTGTATTGCTAAGACTGTTGCTGTTAATTGGATGGTGCCTTTGTGCCTGACCATTAGGTCAAAAGACTCCTAGCCAGTAGGAGATTCGTAAGTTTTGTGCCCAGCTGATTGTGGTAAAACCGTGTTTCCCATAGACTCCTAGTGTAAGTGGACTGCAGATCCTTACACGTCCATTTTATGTACATAACCTTATATTTATAGGACTCTCTGCTAAATGTTGCACTTATCAGGTGTATGCGCCTGAACCTTGTTGGAGTGTTAATAAATGTATTCTAAAGATGTATATGGTTCTTGTACACAAGAAAAATAGCTTCATGTCTGTGTACATAAAAAGTAAGTAAAGGTTGTACACAGAAAATTGCCAGCTATATGCATGTGTACACCAAACACAAAAATGTAAATAATACTTGTACACATGTACATACAAAGGTATAAAAATGCTAAAAGGTGTTTTAGTAGTTGTTCAATGGGTGACTCTCTTGGCTTCTCCGAGAGTGACATTATTTCTAGTTGCCAATCGCTAGCACCTGTCTCAACAAAAATAACCAGGTAACTTTCCCTTAAGATAGGACTTGCACACATAGTACTCTAGACTACTCACTTAAATGTACTACTTCAGTCTACTTCAGTACATACACAAAAATAAAATGTATCGCACATTAAAGAAACACTTAGGAATTGTAGCCTATTGATACCCAATTCCTGCCACTGTTAGGTACACTCATATTTCTCTTTTCTGTATTACGTGTGTGAGATGCTCTAGCTGGCCAGTAGGTGCTTGTTACGCCGAGCGCTCCGGGTCCCCGCTCCTCCCCTGAGCGCTCGCTTCACTCTCCCCGCGGCAGCGCTCCGGTCACGTCCTCTGACCCGGGGCGCTGCGATTCCGCTGCCAGCCGGGATGCGATCCGCGATGCGGGTAGCGCCCGCTCGCGATGCGCACCCCGGCTCCCCTACCTGACTCGCTCTCCGTCTGTTCTGTCCCGGCGCGCGCGGCCCCGCTCCCTAGGGCGCGCGCGCGCCGGGTCTCTGCGATTTAAAGGGCCACTGCGCCGCTGATTGGCGCAGTGGTCCCAATTAGTGTGTTCACCTGTGCACTTCCCTATATCACCTCACTTCCCCTGCACTCCCTTGCCGGATCTTGTTGCCTTAGTGCCAGTGAAAGCGTTCCTTGTGTGTTCCTTGCCTTTGTTTCCAGACCTTCTGCCGTTGCCCCTGACTACGATCCTTGCTGCCTGCCCCGACCTTCTGCTACGTCCGACCTTGCTTTTGCCTACTCCCTTGTACCGCGCCTATCTTCAGCAGCCAGAGAGGTGAGCCGTTGCTAGTGGATACGACCTGGTCACTACCGCCGCAGCAAGACCATCCCGCTTTGCGGCGGGCTCTGGTGAAAACCAGTAGTGGCTTAGAACCGGTCCACTAGCACGGTCCACGCCAATCCCTCTCTGGCACAGAGGATCCACTACCTGCCAGCCGGCATCGTGACAGTAGATCCGGCCATGGATCCCGCTGAAGTTCCTCTGCCAGTTGTCGCTGACCTCACCACGGTGGTCGCCCAGCAGTCACAACAGATAGCGCAACAAGGCCAACAGCTGTCTCAACTGACCGTTATGCTACAACAGTTACTACCACAGCTTCAGCAGTCATCTCCTCCGCCAGCTCCTGCACCTCCTCCGCAGCGAGTGGCCGCTCCTGGGATACGCTTATCCTTGCCGGATAAATTTGATGGGGACTCTAAGTTTTGCCGTGGCTTTCTTTCCCAATGTTCCCTGCATCTGGAGATGATGTCGGACCTGTTTCCCACTGAAAGGTCTAAGGTGGCTTTCGTAGTCAGCCTTCTGTCCGGAAAAGCCCTGTCATGGGCCACACCGCTCTGGGACCGCAATGACCCCGTCACTGCCTCTGTACACTCCTTCTTCTCGGAAATCCGAAGTGTCTTTGAGGAACCTGCCCGAGCCTCTTCTGCTGAGACTGCCCTGTTGAACCTGGTCCAGGGTAATTCTTCCGTTGGCGAGTATGCCGTACAATTCCGTACTCTTGCTTCAGAATTGTCCTGGAATAATGAGGCCCTCTGCGCGACCTTCAAAAAAGGCCTATCCAGCAACATTAAAGATGTTCTGGCCGCACGAGAAATTCCTGCTAATCTACATGAACTTATTCACCTAGCCACTCGCATTGACATGCGTTTTTCCGAAAGGCGTCAGGAACTCCGCCAAGATATGGACTCTGTTCGCACGAGGCGTTTCTTCTCCTCGGCTCCTCTCTCCTCTGGTCCCCTGCAATCTGTTCCTGTGCCTCCCGCCGTGGAGGCTATGCAGGTCGACCGGTCTCGCCTGACACCTCAAGAGAGGACACGACGCCGTATGGAGAACCTCTGCCTGTACTGTGCTAGTACCGAACACTTCCTGAGGGATTGTCCTATCCGTCCTCCCCGCCTGGAAAGACGTACGCTGACCCCGCACAAAAGTGAGACAGTCCTTGATGTCTACTCTGCTTCTCCACGTCTTACTGTGCCTGTGCGGATCTCTGCCTCTGCCTTCTCCTTCTCTACAATGGCCTTCTTGGACTCTGGATCTGCAGGAAATTTTATTTTGGCCTCTCTCGTCAACAGGTTCAACATCCCGGTGACCAGTCTCGCCAGACCCCTCTACATCAATTGTGTAAATAATGAAAGATTGGACTGTACCATACGTTTCCGCACGGAACCCCTTCTTATGAGCATCGGATCTCATCATGAGAGGATTGAACTTTTGGTCCTCCCCAATTGCACCTCGGAAATTCTCCTTGGACTTCCCTGGCTTCAACTTCATTCCCCTACCCTGGATTGGTCCACTGGGGAGATCAAGAGTTGGGGGTCCTCTTGTTCCAAGAACTGTCTAAAACCGGTTCCCAGTAACCCTTGCCGTAACTCTGTGGTTCCTCCAGTAACCGGTCTCCCTAAGGCCTATATGGACTTCGCGGATGTTTTCTGCAAAAAACAAGCTGAGACTCTACCTCCTCACAGGCCTTATGATTGCCCTATCGACCTCCTCCCGGGCACTACTCCACCCCGGGGCAGAATTTATCCTCTCTCTGCCCCAGAGACTCTTGCCATGTCCGAATACGTCCAGGAGAATCTAAAAAAGGGCTTTATCCGTAAATCCTCCTCTCCTGCCGGAGCCGGATTTTTCTTTGTGTCCAAAAAAGATGGCTCCCTACGTCCTTGCATTGACTACCGCGGTCTTAATAAAATCACGGTTAAGAACCGCTACCCCTTACCCCTCATCTCTGAACTCTTTGATCGCCTCCAAGGTGCCCACATCTTCACTAAATTGGACTTAAGAGGCGCCTATAACCTCATCCGCATCAGAGAGGGGGACGAGTGGAAAACGGCATTTAACACCAGAGATGGACACTTTGAGTATCTGGTCATGCCCTTTGGACTGTGCAACGCCCCTGCCGTTTTCCAAGACTTTGTCAATGAAATTTTTCGTGATCTGTTATACTCCTGTGTTGTTGTATATCTGGACGATATCCTAATTTTTTCTGCCAATCTAGAAGAACACCGCCAGCATGTCCGTATGGTTCTTCAGAGACTTCGTGACAACCAACTCTATGCCAAAATTGAGAAATGTCTGTTTGAATGCCAATCTCTTCCTTTTCTAGGATATTTGGTCTCTGGCCAGGGACTACAGATGGATCCAGACAAACTCTCTGCCGTCTTAGATTGGCCACGCCCCTCCGGACTCCGTGCTATCCAACGCTTTTTGGGGTTCGCCAATTATTACAGGCAATTTATTCCACATTTTTCTACCATTGTGGCTCCTATCGTGGCTTTAACCAAAAAAAATGCTGATCCCAAGTCCTGGCCTCCTCAAGCAGAAGACGCCTTTAAACGACTCAAGTCTGCCTTTTCTTCGGCTCCCGTCCTCTCCAGACCTGACCCTTCCAAACCTTTCCTATTGGAGGTTGATGCCTCCTCAGTGGGAGCTGGAGCTGTTCTTCTACAAAAAAATTCTTCCGGGCATGCTGTCACTTGTGGTTTTTTCTCTAGGACCTTCTCTCCAGCGGAGAGGAACTACTCCATCGGGGATCGAGAGCTTCTAGCCATTAAATTAGCACTTGAGGAATGGAGGCATCTGCTGGAGGGATCAAGTTCTCCTGTTATTATCTACACCGACCACAAGAACCTCTCCTACCTCCAGTCTGCCCAACGGCTGAATCCTCGCCAGGCCCGGTGGTCTCTGTTCTTTGCCCGATTTAATTTTGAGATTCACTTTCGTCCTGCCGATAAGAACATTAGGGCCGATGCTCTCTCTCGTTCCTCGGATGCCTCTGAAGTTGAACTCTCTCCGCAACACATCATTCCACCTGACTGCCTGATCTCCACTTCTCCTGCCTCCATCAGGCAGACTCCTCCAGGAAAGACCTTTGTTTCTCCTCGCCAACGCCTCGGAATCCTCAAATGGGGTCACTCCTCCCATCTCGCAGGTCATGCGGGTATCAAGAAATCTGTGCAACTCATCTCCCGCTTCTATTGGTGGCCGACTCTGGAGACGGATGTTGTGGACTTTGTGCGAGCCTGCACTATCTGTGCCCGGGATAAGACTCCTCGCCAGAAGCCCGCTGGTTTTCTTCATCCTCTGCCTGTCCCCGAACAGCCTTGGTCTCTGATTCGTATGGATTTTATTACTGATTTACCCCCTTCCCGTGGCAACACTGTTATTTGGGTGGTCGTTGATCGATTCTCCAAAATGGCACATTTCATCCCTCTTCCTGGTCTTCCTTCTGCGCCTCAGTTGGCTAAACAATTTTTTGTACACATTTTTCGTCTTCACGGGTTGCCTACGCAGATTGTCTCGGATAGAGGCGTCCAATTCGTGTCTAAATTCTGGAGGGCTCTCTGTAAACAACTCAAGATTAAATTAAATTTTTCTTCTGCATATCATCCCCAGTCCAATGGACAAGTAGAAAGGATTAACCAGATCTTGGGTGATTATTTGCGACATTTTGTTTCCTCCCGCCAGGATGACTGGGTAGATCTCCTCCCATGGGCCGAATTCTCGTATAACTTCAGGGTCTCTGAGTCTTCCTCCAAATCCCCATTTTTCGTGGTGTACGGCCGTCACCCTCTTCCCCCCCTCCCTACTCCCTTGCCCTCTGGTCTGCCCGCTGTGGATGAAATTTCTCGTGACCTTTCCATCATATGGAGAGAGACCCAAAATTCTCTCTTACAGGCTTCATCACGCATGAAGAAGTTCGCGGATAAGAAAAGAAGAGCTCCCCCCGTTTTTTCCCCTGGAGACAAGGTATGGCTCTCCGCTAAATATGTCCGCTTCCGTGTCCCTAGCTACAAGTTGGGACCACGCTATCTTGGTCCTTTCAAAATTTTGTGTCAAATTAATCCTGTCTCTTATAAACTTCTTCTTCCTCCCTCTCTTCGTATCCCTAATGCCTTTCACGTCTCTCTTCTCAAACCACTCATCCTCAACCGTTTTTCTCCCAAATCTGTTCCTCCCACTCCTGTTTCCGGCTCCTCGGACATCTTCTCGGTCAAAGAGATTTTAGCTGCCAAAAAGGTCAGAGGGAAAAATTTTTTTTTAGTGGACTGGGAGGGTTGTGGTCCTGAAGAGAGATCCTGGGAACCTGAGGACAACATCTTAGACAAAAGTCTGCTCCTCAGGTTCTCAGGCTCTAAGAAGAGGGGGAGACCCAAGGGGGGGGGGTACTGTTACGCCGAGCGCTCCGGGTCCCCGCTCCTCCCCGGAGCGCTCGCTTCACTCTCCCCGCGGCAGCGCTCCGGTCACGTCCTCTGACCCGGGGCGCTGCGATTCCGCTGCCAGCCGGGATGCGATCCGCGATGCGGGTAGCGCCCGCTTGCGATGCGCACCCCGGCTCCCCTACCTGACTCGCTCTCCGTCTGTTCTGTCCCGGCGCGCGCGGCCCCGCTCCCTAGGGCGCGCGCGCGCCGGGTCTCTGCGATTTAAAGGGCCACTGCGCCGCTGATTGGCGCAGTGGTCCCAATTAGTGTGTTCACCTGTGCACTTCCCTATATCACCTCACTTCCCCTGCACTCCCTTGCCGGATCTTGTTGCCTTAGTGCCAGTGAAAGCGTTCCTTGTGTGTTCCTTGCCTTTGTTTCCAGACCTTCTGCCGTTGCCCCTGACTACGATCCTTGCTGCCTGCCCCGACCTTCTGCTACGTCCGACCTTGCTTTTGCCTACTCCCTTGTACCGCGCCTATCTTCAGCAGCCAGAGAGGTGAGCCGTTGCTAGTGGATACGACCTGGTCACTACCGCCGCAGCAAGACCATCCCGCTTTGCGGCGGGCTCTGGTGAAAACCAGTAGTGGCTTAGAACCGGTCCACTAGCACGGTCCACGCCAATCCCTCTCTGGCACAGAGGATCCACTACCTGCCAGCCGGCATCGTGACAGTGCTCTTGCGAGTATAGAATTAGACACGTAGTTCTAAAGGTAACCTAGGTAGGTTATTTTGAAGTGCTCTAGGGGTAGGAAGCGTGTAGCCGATAGACCCTAGCAGCCAAATTTACTGTGACCTAGCTTCCGGCTAGCCAGTATACCTTCCGTGTACTAACATTTAACTCATTGTTGGCAAAAAGAAAAAATTGTGAGAGATTCCAAAGTGTTTAGTCAGCTTGAAGCTAGATGTATAGAGAGCTCTACTAATGTCTAGTTAGCCTCATAAAATGTGTAAGAGAGCTAAAACAAAATGTTTTAGGAGCTAGCAACTAAATGTCAGATAGCTGCCTAATTGTCTAGTAAGCTTTAAAATGTATAGTAAGCTTAATTAAAATGTCTAAGAAGCTAGAAACTAAAGGTCTAGATTGCTTCATAATTGTCCAGATAGCTTCATAATTGTCCAGATAGCTTCATAAATGTCTTGGAAGCCTTTATAAGTGTCTAGTAGAATTACTAGTTTAAAAATGTTTAAAATGCCTAGAAAAATATCTAGTAGGTTTAAAAGTACCTAATGTGTATAAAAGTTGTGTCAAAATATAGATTCTGTCTAGTTGGCAATCCTGTTCTACCTACCCTAGTCCCTCTGCCTTAGGGGACAGGCGTCGGGGTCGACTTGTTTTAACCCCTTAACGATGCAGGACGTATATTTACGTCCTGCGCCGGCTCCCGCGATATGAAGCGGGATCGCTCCGCGATCCCGCATCATATCGCGTCTGTCCCGGCGCTCATCAACGGCTGGGACCCGCAGCTAATACCACACATCGCCGATCGCGGCGATGTGCGGTATTAACCCTTTAGAAGTGGCGGTCAAAGCTGACCGCCGCTTCTAAAGTGAAAATGAAAGTGACCCGGCTGCTCAGTCGGGCTGTTCGAGACCGCCGCGGTGAAATCGCGGCATCCCGAACAGCTGACCGGACACCGGGAGGGCCCTTACCTGCCTCCTCGGTGTCCGATCGGCGAATGGCTGCTCCGTGCCTGAGATCCAGGCAGGAGCAGTCATGCGCCGATAACACTGATCACAGGCGTGTTAATACACGCCAGTGATCAGCATAGGAGATCAGTGTGTGCAGTGTTATAGGTCCCTATGGGCATAGGCGTGCGCAGCCTATTGCATTAGGGTGTGCACCCTAAAGCACAAACTCACTCCGCGCATGCGTGTGTGTGTGTGTTTATGTATGTATGTATATATATATATATATATATATATATACACACACATACATATACACACACACACTCTTGCTTGCATAGTGTTGGAGGATTGTATCCAGGGCCGGTTTTAAGCTTAACATGGCCATGGGCAAAATCAGAAGTGGGGTCCCAAAAGTCGTAATAGTGCACTAATCAGATTAGCACTATTAGTCACTTCAAATACCATAAAAAATATCTAAAAAGCAAAAAAAATAAAATGATACCGATAAAAACTACAAATCACAGTGTTAAAAATGACCCTCACATCCCCATATACAGAAAAATAAAAGTGCTATAGGGATCAAAATAGTACAATTTTATATTTTGTATAGTTCCCCCACATTAGGTTGGCAGTATAGTTCCCCCACATTAGGTTGGCAGTATAAATCTCCCACATTAGGATGGAAATATATTTCCCCCACATTAGGTGCAGTATAGTTCCCCCACATTAGGTTAGTAGTACAGTTCCCCCACATTAGGTTGGCAGTATAGTTCCCCCACATTAGGTGCAGTATAGTTTCCCCACATTAGGTTAGTAGTACAGTTCCCCCACATTAGGTTGGCAGTATAGTTCCCCCACATTAGGTGCAGTATAGTTCCCCCACATTAGGTTAGTAGTACAGTTCCCCCACATTAGGTTGGCAGTATAGTTCCCCCACATTAGGTGCAGTATAGTTCCCCCACATTAGGTTAGTAGTACAGTTCCCCCACATTAGGTTGGCAGTATAGTTCCCCCACATTAGGTTGGCAGTATAGTTCCCCCACATTAGGTTAGTAGTACAGTTCCTCCACATTAGGTGCAGTACAGTTCCCCCACAGGTGCAATATAGTTCCCGCACATTAGGTGCAGTACAGTTCCCCCACATTAGGTGCAGTACAGTTCCCCCACATTAGGTGCAGTATAGTTCCCCACATTAGGTGCAGTACAGTTCCCCCACATTAGGTGCAGTATAGTCCCCCACATTAGGTGCAGTATAGTCCCCCACATTAGGTGCAGTATAGTCCCCCACATTAGGTGCAATATAGTTCCCCCACATTAGGTGCAATATAGTTCCCCCACATTAGGTGCAGTATAGTTCCCCCACATTAGGTGCAATATAGTTCCCCCACATTAGGTGCAGTACAGTTCCCCCACATTAGGTGCAATATAGTTCCCCCACATTAGGTGCAGTACAATTCCCTCACATTAGATGCAGTATAGTTCCCCCACATTAGGTGCAGTACAGTTCCCCCACATTAGGTGCAATATAGTTCCCCCACATTAGGTGCAATATAGTTCCCCCACATTAGGTGCAGTACAGTTCCCCCACATTAGGTGCAATATAGTTCCCCCACATTAGGTGCAGTACAGTTCCCTCACATTAGATGCAGTATAGTTCCCCCACATTAGGTGCAGTATAGTTATAATTGTAGGGAGGAGGACAAGTCTAGAATTTACCATGAGGCTTATGGGACTAATTCTACCCCTGATCTTATATTTGCCAAGGGGTTCAATGGGCGGAGCCAAAGGGTTGTCAAAATTAGGTTTTGCCTAGAGTGTCAAAAATCCATGCACTAGCCCTGACTAAGCCTCCCACTTGTGTGTATGTTTGCTGGTGTTTATAGGGAGGCATTAGATGTGGATTTGAAAAAAAAAATTGTAAGTTGAATGGTAAAACTCAAGTTTTTCTTTACTTGGCAAACAGAAGAACGCTTTTACTATAAGATAGGGGCACAGAGGGGGGAATATTCCAAATAGAATTTTTTTTTGCACCAGATTGGTTGAAAAAGTGATGCGGCACCCAGCAAGCTTGGAGCAGCATGCACGTTGTAGTTTTGGGTCTGCAGCTGACCCAAAACTAGGACTCCCAGCATGTTACACCATAATCTAAATTGTACTCCTATATAGATGTGTGGAGTTGTAGTTTTGGTCATCATAGATTGTATCAGGGCATGCTGGGAATTGTAGTTGGTAACTGCACCTCCCATCATTGCATTCCTTCAAGGAATGCAATGCTGGGATTTGCAGTTACCAACTACAATTCCCAGCATGCCCTGATACAATATATGGTGACCAAAACTACAACTTCCATTATGTTGCACTGGGGGTGCTGTGTGTGTGTGTGTGTGTGTGTGTGTGAGTGTGGGGGTGGGGGGGTGGGGTGCTGTGTGTGAGTGTGGGGGGGGGGTGCTGTGTGTGTGTGTGGAGGGGGTGCTGTGTGTGAGTGTGGGGGGATGCTGTGTGTGTGTGGAGGGGGTGCTGTGTGTGAGTGTGGGGGGGGGGGTGCTGTGTGTGTGTGTGTGTTTGAGGGGTGCTGTGTGTTTGAGGGGTGCTATGGGTGCTGTGTGGGGGATTGCGTACATAATACATACATAATATAAAATACATACATAATACATAAAAAAAAAAAAAAATGTTTATTTCAGCTACCGGGTCGGTGCTGTAGTAGTTTTTAGTATATTTGCTGGTAGAAGAGCCTGGACTGCAGAGAGTGGGCCGTGTCCCGTGTATCAGAACAAAGGAAAAAAGAAAGTTGCCTCTTTCAAGGTGCTTGTAGTATTAAAACATCAAACCTTTAATCTGTATACATTAAAAATAGAAAAAGGTGGACATCAATCATTAAAGAGAAGTGAAACACCAACACGTTTTGAGCAAAATGTAGCTCTTAATCATGGCTATTTGTAGCCCAAAACGCACTGGAGTTTCACTTTTCTTTTATGATGTCACCTTTTTCTATTTTTAATGTATACAGATTAAAGGTTTGATGTTTTAATACTACATGCACCATTATCCTTGGAAGAGCTGGAGGAAACTTTCTTTTTTCTTTTGTTCTGATTCATAATACATATATACATACGTCATACATACACACATCATACATGCATAACCTACACACATATATATATATATATATATATATATATATTATATATATATACACACACACACATACATACATAATGCATAAATACATACTATATGCATACAAACATCATACATATATAATACATGCATGCATCATACATACATATGCACACCATACATAACACATACACAAATCCATTATATATACATAGACATCATACATAAATACATCATACATACATAACATACAGTACATACATAACATATATATGGTATGTATGTACTGTATGTTCTGTATGTATGATGTGTGTATATATAATGGATTTGTGTATGTATTATGTATGGTGTGCATATGTATGTATTATGTATGTATTATATATGTATGATGTTTGTATTTATGCATTATATATATATATATATATATATATATATATATATATATGTGTGTATATATAATACATTCATAATGCATAAATACAAACATCATACATATATAATACATACATAATACATACATATGCACACCATACATAATACATACACAAATCCATTATATATACACACACATCATACATAAATACATCATACATACACAATACACACCATACATACATATTACACACACCATACATACATATTACACACACCATACATACATATTACACACACCATACATAATACACACATCCCACCCCCCTCCCGTCCTCGGTCTGTGCACCTTTCTTACCTGCGGCAGCCATGTTGGGGTCAGAGGCCGGGCACGTTCACTCCCATCTGCTGCACACTTTGCACCATCGCCCACTTCTTCCTCATGCCGAGGAATGGACACTCGGTGCCAGGAGTTGCGGATCATCCCAGGAGGTGTAAGCAGACGTGCGCAGCTGCGGGGCAGCCCCTGCGTCTGCAGTTAGCGCGGCAGTGTGCGCGGCCGGGGAAGGGGGAGGAGCGGCCCGGAGGAAGGGGAAAAGAGTGGCCCAGAGGAAGGGTGGATAGAGCAGCCGGAGGACAGGGGATAGAGCAGCCCGGAGGAAGGGGATAGAGTGGCCCAGAGGAAGGGGGGATAGAGCGGCCGGAGGACAGGGGATAGAGCGGCCCGGAGGAAGGGGATAGAGCGGCCCAGAGGAAGGGGGGATAGAGCAGCCGGAGGACAGGGGATAGAGCGGCCCGGAGGAAGGGGATAGAGCGGCCCAGAGGAAGGGGGGATAGAGCGGCCGGAGGATGGGGGATAGAGCGGCCTGAGCCGCAAATAAAAAAAAAATGCATTTTTAAACATCCGGTGTGCCCTGAAAGTCTTTCAGGGCACACCGGATGTTTAAAAATGCATTTATTTTTAAATATGCGGCTCCGGCCAATCTATCCCCCGTCCTCCGGCTGGTGATGTCGGGGATGTCCGGTGGGGCTGGGGTTTAGTAATGAGGAAAAAAAAAAAAAGTCCTGCAGCAGCGGGCCGCGGCTGCGGTGATTAGGGTGTGCCTGTGCACACCCGGCACACCCCGTGCGCACGCCTATACCTATGGGACCTATAACACTGCAAAAAAAATGTACAAAAAAAGTGTTAATAAAGGTCATTTAACCCCTTCCCTAATAAAAGTTTGAATCACCCCCCTTTTCCCATAAAAAAATAAAACAGTGTAAAAAAATAAAATAAACATATGTGGTATCGCCGCGTGCGTAAATGTCCGAACTATAAAAATATATAATTAATTAAACCGTTCGGTCAATGGCGTACGCGCAAAAAAATTCCAAAGTCCAAAAAAGCGTATTTTGGTCACTTTTTATACCATTAAAAAATGAATAAAAAGTGATCAAAAAGTCAGATCAAAACAAAAATCATACTGATAAAAACTTCAGATAACGGCGCAAAAAATTAGTCCAGATACTGCCCTGTACGTGGAAAAATAAAAAAATTATAGGGGTCAGAAGATGACATTTTTAAACGTATAAATTTTCCTGCATGTAGTTATGATTTTTTCCAGAAGTGCAACAAAATCAAACCTATATAAGTAGGGTATCATTTTAACCGTATGGACCTACAGAATAATGATAAGGTGTAATTTTTACCGAAATATGCACTGCGTAGAAACAGAAGCCCCCAAAAGTTACAAAATGGCGTTTTTTTTCGATTTTGTCGCACAATGATTTTTTTTCCATTTCGCCGTGCATTTTTGGGTAAAATGACTAATGTCACTGCAAAGTAGAATTGGCGACGCAAAAAATAAGCCATAATATGGATTTTTAGGTGGAAAATTGAAAGGGTTATGATTTTTAAAAGGTAAGGAGGAAAAAACGAAAGTGCAAAAACGGAAAAACCCTGAGTCCTTAAGGGGTTAAGTAAGGGGGTTTGTGGTGTCCCGGTAACGGATTGCATCCGTTACCTTGTGGTGAGGTCCCCAAAGTCAGAGTCCCTAGGTACCGGTGGGGTCCTCATCAATAGTTAGCCCCTTGTCACCCCTTTAATAGTTAAAATTATTCAAATTCAATGTGTAAGTATGTAAATAAAGTGTACTTACCTTGTTGTGGCGTCGCAGGACCTGCGGGTCACGTGATGCGTTCCAAAACTCTATGGTTTTCTGGTTCAAGGACCTTTGGAAGAAGTCAGGTGATCGCCCACCATGCATTGTAACGGTGAGTGACAGCTGACCCGGACCAATCCAAATCGGCCCTGCCCATATAAGGGAGCGGCGGCCATTACTCTCTCTCTCTCTTTCCTCGTGGGCTGCTGATGAAGGAGGATCTGCGCAGCTGTCATCAGCAGTGACTAGGCCCAAGCCTTGCGGCAACGGCCATCTTTACAAAACTGTGAGTTATCTCAAGCACCTATCGTTTCTGGGAAGGGTGGCGATAGGCTGAAGATTTACCTCAGCATATTAACCCTCACCCTGGCATCACGAGTGACAAGGGTTAAATTAACCCCTCATATACCGAAGCAACACCCCAACTACACTACACCCCAAGGCAGTTACCACACATAGAACATATGTAATTTAAAATGTATGTAGACCGGAAGAAGTACAACAAAACAGTCGTTGCTTATCCATGCTTCCTACTATCACCTACACCTCGTGAGTGCTCCCTTGCTATGTTTGCTTGTGCTAGATGTATGCCTCTCTATGTAATATGTTCAGCACTCTTTCTTAGTACACACCGAGGTCTATGCACTGCTCTGCAATATCCCTGAGCTGGTTGCATGCCTTTGTGCATGGTCTTTTCCCTTTTTTCCTTGTTATTTGAAATTGAACCAAATATCCCATAAGCACTGTGAGAAAACCGTCACACACAGGTACAGACACTATATTATGGACTACACTAACTTTACAGTCCCTGTAGCATGGTCAAACAAAGAAAATTCCTGGAATACCCCTTTAAGTCTCTGGGACTGATAGCTACAGTTGAAGTGTGAATACAGTGAAGAAGTTTAAGCATGCATGTGATAGGCATAAGGCTATCCTCTATATAAGATTGGGCCAGGGACTATTCATGGGCCAAAGGGTTCTTATACGCCGACACATGCTATGTTTCTATGTTTCTGGGCACAGGTGAATATTTTAGCCTAGAATTTCCATTTACTAAGTAGAATAATGAAACCCAATTTACTAAAACAGACAGGTCGGGACATCTGACGGGTTATTAACTTCATATACCTATCAAGCTTTCATTCTGCAACCACTGAATCATACGTTGCGATGCTGATGTTGATCTTCTCTAGACTTTGCTCTGTCTCTAAATTCACTAATTCTCCTTTTGAGCTCTCTGACCACAACCTTCTCTCTTTCTCTATCAGTAACTCCTATCCTCTTCAGGACACTCCAACCTTGTACACTTACAGAAACCTGCGTACCATAACCACTAGTCAATTTATAGACATTCTACAATCTTCACTATCACCAATCTCTTCTCTCTCCTGCCCTAATCTAGCAGCCAAACATTACCATGACACCCTAAAGTCTACCCTGGATCAAATGGCACCCTCTAAAACACGAACCTCCCGACACAGACGGCAGCAACCCTGGCACACGCTAACAACCCGCTTTCTCAGGCGATGCTCTAGGTGTGCTGAACGTCTGTGGAGGAAAACTAAGACATCTTCAGACTATCTGCACTATAAATTAATGCTTAAATCCTATTACTCCGCTCTTCATCTCGCCAAACAAACATATTTTACCTCCCTCATCTCCTCTCTGTCTAACAACCCAAAACGCCTTTTTGACACGTTCAACTCTCTCCTTCGGCCTAAAGTACAGACCCCAATCACTGATCTCTGTGCTGAAGACCTGGCCAATTACTTCAAAACTAAAATCGATGACATTCGTGATGAAATCCTCTCCCAGTCCCCTAAAAGTTCCCAATTCCCAGCCACGTCTCCTCTTCATCACTCTCAGTTTTTGAGCCTGTAACGGAGGATGAGGTTTCCAGGCTCCTCTCCTCCGCCCACCCCACTACCTGCTCTTGTGACCCCATGCCTTCACACCTCATCCAGTCTCTCTCTCCTGCTATCAGCTGTCACCTAACTAAAATCTTTAACCTCTCCCTCTCTTCTGGGGTCTTTCCCTCCTCCTTCAAACACTCTATCATAACCCCATTATTGAAAAAACCCTCTCAGGACCCGTCCTGTGCAGCCAACTATCGACCCGTCTCAAATCTCCCCTTTATCTCAAAACTCCTGGAACACTTGGTCTACTCCCGCCTTATCCGCTATCTCTCCGAAAACTCTCTCGTTGACCCCTTACACAGTCTTGTTTCCGCTCCCTTCACTCCACAGAAACGGCCCTAACCAAAGTCACTGACGATCTTCTGACGGCCAAATCAAATGGCAATTTCTCTTTACTGATTCTCTTGGACCTGTCTGCGGCTTTTGACACTGTGGATCACCAACTCCTCCTCAGTAGTCTCCGCTCCATCGGTCTCAAGGACTCTGCTCTCGCCTGGTTTTCCTCCTATCTCTCTGGCCACTTCTTTAGCGTCTCGTTTTCTGGTTCTACTTCTTCTCCTCTTCCCCTTGCTGTCGGGGTTCCCCAGGGTTCGGTCCTGGGTCCTCTACTCTTTTCACACTTCACATCCCCCATTGGAAAAACAATCAGTATATTTGGTTTCCAGTACCACCTTTACGCTGATACTACTACTCTATACCTCCTCCGCCATCATCACCCCTGCACTCCTACAGAATACCAGTGGCGGCCTCTCTGCTGTCTCAGACATCATGTCCTCTTTATATCTGAAACTGAATCTTTCTAAAACAGAACTTCTTGTCTTTTCTCCATCAACTGATACTGTACCTAACCCTGACATTTCCATCTCGGTATGTGGTACTACCATAACTCCCGGGCAGCAGGCTCGCTGTCTTGGAGTTATACTTGACTCTGATCTGTCTTTCACTCCCCATATTCAGTCTCTTTCACGTTCTTGTCACCTGCATCTCAAAAACATTTTAAGAATCCGCCCGTTTCTCACTACTGAAACTGCTAAAACGCTCATTATTGCTTTGATCCACTCCCGCCTCGACTACTGTAACTCTTTACTAATAGGCCTTCCTTTCTCCAAACTCTCTCCTCTCCAGTCCATCCTTAATGCCGCAGCCAGACTCATCTTCCTCTCCAGCCGCTACACCGACACCTCCTCCCTGTGCCAGTCACTACACTGGTTACCAATTCAGTCCAGAATACAGTACAAAATCCTCAGTCTCGCACACAAAGCTCTCCACAATGCTGCACCTCCCTACATCTCCTCTCTCATCTCTGTCTACCATCCTACACGTTCTCTCCGATCTGCTAATGACCTCACACTAACATCTTCTATAATCTGAACTTCTCACTCCCATCTCCAAGACTTCACTCGTGCTGCACCGGTTCTCTGTAAATGCTATCCCTCAATCCCTCAGACTCAACAACAACATCCATAGTTTCAAACGTGGCCTAAAAACACATCTCTTCAGACAGGCCTATAACAGTCTCTAATTGGCCTCTATCCCCAACATATCCCCAACATATCCCCAACATACCCCCAACATATCCTCAACATATCCCCAACATATCCTCAACATATCCTCAACATATACCCAACATATCCCCAACATATCCCCAACATATCCCCAACATATCCCCAACATATCCCCAACATATTCCCAACATATCCCCAACATATCCCCAACATATCCCCAAACATATCCCCAAACATATCCCCAAACATATCCCCAACATATCCCCAACATATCCTCAATATATCCCCACACCTCTTGTTTAATTAGTTATTGTGTAATTTTACTTCTGATACTTGTCTTTGTTTGTACCCCATAATTGTTAGCGCTGAGGAATATGTAGGCGCTATATAAATAAAATAAAAAAATAAGATGCTGTAGGAGGAAAGTATGAGGTTAATTTTTTTTTTTTTATTGGTTCTAGAGAAAAAATGTTATCCTGACAAGTTAAAAGAAAAGATTCATTCTTTGCACACAAGGTAATATTTATCATATATCATATGATTATCAAAAAGACTAATAAATAGTTTGCTATGCTTTCTTTACCATGCCTCTGTCTTTGACTCAGTGGTGCTTTCCATCATCACGTGGTACGTCTCCATCTCTGATGACTAACTTTTACAAACAATCGTATTGCACTTTTCCTTATTGTTATAGTTCATTCTTTCCTATTGTATCTAACCTAGTTTGAAGTTGATGTCACTAAATAACAATAATATTAACCCCTTAGTAACCATGGCAATTTTCGTTTTTGCGTTTCCCAAAACTTTTATTTTTCTATCTACGGTACAATAGTAGGGATTCCTTTTTGTGGAACCAAATCTACTTTTGAATTGGACTCTTAAGGTAGACAGAACTTGCTTCTTATTTTTTTTAAAAGGAGAAATTTATAGGGGATAAGATGTCCGATTGCGTTGGGGGGGGGGGGGGGGGTTGATGTCCGGCCCCTGGGATTCCCTGTAATCTGTGGCATAGCATTGATCAGTATATGCAATCTAAGAATTGCATGTAAAAAAAAGTGTAAAAAAAAGTGACCTCCCTACAATGCCTGGGCATGCTCCTGATGAGGTTGCGGATGGTCTCCTGAGGGATGTCCTCCCAGACCTGAACTAAAGCATCCACCAACTCCTGGACAGTCTGTGGTGCTACGTGGCATTGGTGGATGGAGCAAGACATGATGTTCCAGATGTGCTCAATCGGATTCAGGTCTGGGGAATGGGCGGGCCAGTCCATAGCATCAATGCCTTCCTCTTGCAGGAACTGCTGACACCTGCACGGTGTTGGGCTGTAAGCACAACCCCCACCTGTGGATGACGTGCCCTCATACCACCCTCATGGAGTCTGTTTTTGACCGTTTGAGTATGCACATTTGTGGCCTGCTGGAGGTCATTTTGCAGGGCTCTGGCAGTGCTCCTCCTGCTCTTCCTTGCACAAAGGCAGAGGTAGCGGTCCTGCTGCTGGGTTTTTGCCCTCCTACGGCCTCCTCCACGTCTCCTGATGTACTGGCCTGTCTCCTGGTAGCGCCTCCATGCTCTGGACACTACAGACACAGCAAACGTTCTTGCCACAGCTTGCATTGATATGCCATCCTGGATGAGCTGCACTACCTGAGCCACTTGTGTGGGTTGTAGACTCTGTCTCATGCTACCACTAGAGTGAAAGCACCGCAAGCATTCAAAAGTGACTAAAACATCAGCCAGGAAGCATAGGAACTGAGAAGTGGGTCTGTGGTCACCACCTGCAGAACCATTCCTTTATTGAGGGGTGCCTTGCTAATTGCCTATTATTTCCACCTGTTGTCTGTTCCATTTGCACAACAGTATGTGAAATTGATTGTAAGTCAGTGTTGCTTCCTGAGTGGACAGTGTGATTTCCCAGAAGTGTGATTGACTTGGAGTTACATTGTGCTGTTTAAGTGTTCCCTTTATTTTTTTGAGCAGTGTATAATTGGTGATGCAAAAAACAAGACCTGCTATGGGTCTGTAGGTGCAAAATTGAAAGTGTTCAGATTTTTTGAGGGTGAGGTGGAAAATATAAAAGTGCAAAAATGAAAAAAAAACTCTGGTCCTTTAGGGGTTAAAGGGGTTTAATTAGCTCGGATTTACGATTCCTGGATAATCCCTTTAACTCTCAGGCTAGGTTCACACAGTGTTTTTTCTAGTATATTTCATTGGAGGACATTCTGGAGGTACACATTAACAATCACGCTGATAACTTTAAAAAGGTAGTAGTTGTTTTGTACAACAGCTTTACCAATTGTAATGGATTTCACTGCCAAAGATTCTAGGAAATAAATGTAGAAATCTATCTAGTAGTGGTTGTTAGTGCAAATCTGTTAGCCTGATACTTTGCTCTTTCTACTTTCCAAGTGAATGCTTGATAATAAAAGAAGGTGTTGTATTGTTGACTTAACATTACATCATTAATATGGTATGATGCCAACAATAAGGCAGACATTAGTATGATACGTACAGACACATAGTCAAGTACTGCAAACACAATAAACAAATAGTGCACCACAAGTGTATGGGTGTTTTTATTTATTTTACTTAGTAGTATACCAGGCACCATGATCCTTGAAATATATTAAACAAAAAATTCTAAAAATTGGTTTAATGTGGTCGTCAAGGGATTTTTCTTTCTTTTAAATGTACGCAGGCCGTTGGAAGACATAAAGAAAAACTATACTTAGCTTCCTCCCTCTTTGCCATTTTTTAAAGCACATACTGGCAAAAGAAGATATGGTCATTATTACTGCCCTAAACCATCTCTTAGACCCTAAGGGGTTACAAATGCTGTACTTGTGTATCTCTGGCGCTCCCATAGAGAAGGCATAAAGAGGGCACGTTGACCATTCTGGAATTTGCGGTAGGAGTTATAAACCCCACAATTAAACACTTAGGCCATGTTCACACATCTGAATTTACGTGCGAAATTCCGCTTGAAATGTCTGCACTGAGATTCCGCCGCAGTATGGCGTAATTTCCGCTCCAGATGTTTCTGGCACAGAAATTCCATTTTCCGTGTCCGCAGAAAGAATGAACCTATTTATTCTTTCTGCGGACACAGCAGATGTCGCATTCCTGTGCAGTCCTAGTGCCGGCATATCATTCCAGCGTGTGAACATAGCCTTATTCTGTTGAAAAACGTCATCCCCTAGCATGCCCGGACAGTCTACTGTCCAGACATGCCAACAGATGTAGTGCTGCAACAGCTGGAGACATACTGGTTGGGAAACACTGTCCTAGACTTGCACAATGTTACAAACACTCAAATATGATTGGTTTTCAGCAACTGAGTGTAAACAAGAATTTGGTCATTCAGTGACAGCAAACAGAGATCTTTTATATGAAATTGATAAACTAAATGGATTTGATTTGGTTAAATAAACACTCTGTGTGGTTTCCAAAAATCAAACTGCTGCCTAAACACTCTTATAGCAAATATACGCACCATGTCTTCTTATTGTTATCTAGTTTACAATATGCTTAGCAAACAAACAAAAAAACTTAAAATATTTCGTTTTGCATACTAATAGTTTATGCCTGGATTCTATGCCACGTATTTATATTTAGAGAGGTTCAAGGTTGAGCTTCTCTTTACACACAAAAACTAAATTCCTGTCCCAATGTTCCTGTTCCTCATCTAAAAGGAAATGTAGTAGTTTACATCCACATTTTGCATAATAACTGCACTTTGTGAAAAGAAGAAGCATAAAACTTGCTGACTGTTCGATGTTATGTTTTAAAGTTTATCAAGGGGAAGTATATTTTTGTTAGCACTTTCATCCACACCCATCAGGAAAAGTGATTGAAATATAACACCCTGAACAATGCCATGTGCCCGCCTCTAGATAAGCAAGATAGGGACTAGAGATGAGCAAAGTTACAGCGATTCAATTCGTCACAAACTTCTCGGCTCGGCGGTTGCTAACTTTAGCCTGCATAAATTAGTTCAGCTTTCAGGTGCTCCGGTGGGCTGGAGACTCTCTTCTTGGACTGTATCCAACTTTTCCAGCCCACTCGGGCACCTGAAAGCTGAACTAATTTATGCAGGCTAAAGTCAGCAACTGCCGAGCCGCGAGGTTCGTGACGAATTGAATTTCTGTAACTTCGCCCATCTCTAATAGGGACCATGGACACAATAGTGGAGTAGTTAGCATCTTCCAGTATTGGGGCTGGACTAATCAGCCTAGTGTAAAGGTTTCATACTGTCTTCTGATGTCTACACAGTCAATTGAATGTCCTAAAATCTGATATTACTATTTAGAGGGGCATTTTTATTTATTTTTGTGCAATTTTATATTGACCCCTTAAAGGAAAACTGTCAGATATTTTCTCCCGCACTATCCACAGTTCTGACACTGATTAAAACGAGCCCTACCTTACCGGGATCCGCCCGGCCGTTCACCCACAATTGTAGTTTCATTCTATGTGTATATCTTGCTGTAACTGGCAAGGGCGGGGCTTCTGTAGGTTAACTGGCATTGACGTCAGCGGCACTTATGAATATTCATCCCCCCTCCCTCCAGCTCTCCCTCTCTTCGCCGCTCCTAACTGGAGGGAGGGGGGATGAATATTCATAAGCGGTGCTGACGTCAATGCCAGTTACCCTGCAGAAGCCCCGCCCTTGCCAGTTACAGCAAGATATACACATAGAATAAAACTACAATTGCGGGTGAACGGCTGGGCGGATCCCGGTAAGGTAGGGCTCATTTTAATCAGCATCTCCTGCACTACCCACCAGTACTGTGGATAGTGCAGGAGAAAATATCTGACAGTTTTCCTTTAACCCCTACAGGACCCATGACGTAACGGTACGTCCCGACACCCTGGGTCTTAAGGACCAGGGACGTACATTTACGTCATGGGCAGTTTTAGTCCCCGCCGTGTGCCGGGCGGGGATCGGAGCGGGATGCCTGCTGAAATCATTCAGCAGGCATCCCGTGCAAATGCCCAGGGGGGTCATCAGACCCCCCCATGTCGGCGATCGCGGCAAATCGCAAGTGAATTCACACTTGCGATTTGCGCGATTCCGGGTCATTACGGGTCTATAGTGACCCGGTGACCCGGAATGTAAGGGGGATCGCGGATGTCTAAGACACCCACGATCCCCCTGAAGCGATAGGAGTGAGATGGCAGGGTTGCCACCCCTCCTATCCCTGCTATTGGTGGTCTAGACGCGACCACCAATAGCAGATCGGGGGCGGGGGGTTTACTTTCGTTTTCCCCGTCCTGCCCACCCACAATAGGCGGGGCAGGACGGGGAAAGTGACGGGGACCGGCGCCGAAGATCCACTTACCGATCCAGGCGGGCGTCGGAGGCTGCAGGCGACGGAGATCGGCGGGCGGCGATGACGTGCGGCTGGATCCGACGGAAGCCGGTGAGTTGCCTAGCAACATCTGGAGGGTACAGTTTGAGACCATTATACAGTGGTCTCTAACTGTAGTCCTCCAGATGTTGCAAAACTACAACTCCCACCATGCCCAGACTGCTGTTTGGGCATGCTGGAATATGTAGTTTTGCAACAGCTGGAGGGCTACAGTTTGAGACCACTATATAGTGGTCCCTAAACTGTAGCCCTCCAGATCTTGCAAAACTACAACTCCTAGCATGCTCAAACAACTGTTTGCTGTCAGGGCATGCTGGGAATTGTAGTTTTGCAACAGCTGGAGGTCCACAGTTTGGAGATCACTTTGCAGTGTTCTCTAAAACTGTAGCCCTCCAGATGCAAAACTGCAAATCCCAGCATGTCCAAACAGCAATCAGCTGTCTCGGCATGCTGGAAATTGTAGTTGTGTACCTCCAGCTATTGCATAACTACATCTCCCAGCATGCCCTTCGGCGATCAGTATATGCTGGGAGTTGTAGTTTTGCAACAGCTGGAGGCACACTGGTTGGAAAATACTGTTAGGTAACAGAACCTAACTGAAGGTTTTCCAACCAGTGTGCCTCCAGCTGTTGCAAAAGTACAACTCCCAGCATGCACGGTCTGTCAGTACATGCTGGGAGTTGTAGTTTTGAAACAGCTGGAGGTTTGCCCCCCCCCCCCCCATGTGAACGTACAGGGTACATTCACACGGGCAGGCTTACAGTAAGTTTCCTGCTTCAAGTTTGGGCTGCCGCAAATTTTTCGCGCAGCTCAAACTTCTAGCGAGAAACTCACCGTAACCCGCCAGTGCGAATGTACCCTAAAAACACTACACTACACTAACACATAATAAAGAGTAAAACACTACATGTACACCCCCTTACATTGTCCCCCCAATAAAAAGGAAAAACGTATTGTATGGCAGTGTTTCCAAAACGGAGCCTCCAGCTGTTGCAAAACAACAACTCCCAGCATTTCCGGACAGCCACTGACTGTCCAGGCATGCTGGGAATTTAGCAACAGCTGGAGGCACCCTGTTTGGGAATCACTGGCATAGAATACCCCTATGTCCACCCCTGTGCAATCCCTAATTTAATCCTCAAATGAGCATGGTGCTCTCTCACTTCGGAGCCCTGTCGTATTTCAAGGAAACAGTTTAGGGCCACATATGGGGTATCTCCGTACTCGGGAGAAATTGCACTACAAATTTTGGGGGGCTTTTTCTCCTTTTACCCCTTATGAAAAGGAAAAGTTGGGGCTACACCAGCTTGTTAGTGTAAAAAAATAAAAAAATTTACACTAACATGCCGGTGTTGCCCTTTACTTTTTATTTTCACAAGCGTTAAAAGGAAAAAAAGACCCCCAAAATTTGTAACGCAATTTCTCCTGAGTACAGAAATACCCCAGATGTGGGCGTAAAATGCTCTGTGGGCGCACAACAAGGCTCAGGAGTGAGAGCGCACCATGTACATTTGAGGTCTAAATTGGTGATTTGCACAGGGGTGGCAGATTTTACAGCGGTTCTGACATAAACCCCCCCAAAAAAATACCCACATGTGACCCCATTTTGGAAACTACACCCCTCACGGAATGTAATAAGAGGTACAGTGAGCATTTACGCCCCACAGGTGTCTGACAGATTTTTGGAACAGTGGTCCGTGAAAATGAAAAATTTTATTTTTCATTTGCACAGCCCACTGTTCCAAAGATCTGTCAAACGCCAGTGGGGTGTAAATACTCACTGCACCCCTTATTAAATTCTGTGAGGGGTGTAGTTTCCAAAATAGGGTCACATGTGGGGGGTTCCACTGTTCTGGCACCACGGGGGGCTTTGTAAACGCACATGGTCCCTGACTTCCATTCCAAACAATTTTTTTCCCAAAAGCTCAATGGCGCTCCTTCTCTTCTGAGCATTGTAGTGCGCCAGCAGAGCACTTGACGTCCACACATGGGGTATTTCCATACTCAGAAGAGATGGGGTTACAAATTTTGGGGGGTCTTTTCTGCTATTAACCCTTGCAAAAGTGTGAAATTTGGGGGGAAACACACATTTTTGTGAAAATCTTTTTTTTTTTTTTTACATATACAAAAGTCGTGAAACCCCTGTGGGGTATTTAGGCTCACTTTATTCCTTGTTACGTTCCTCAAGGGGTCTAGTTTCCAAAATGGTATGGCATGTGTTTTTTTTTTTTGCTGTTCTGGCACCATAGGGGCTTCCTAAATGCAACATGCCCCCCAAAAACCATTTCAGAAAAACGTACTCTCCAAAATCCCCTTGTCGCTCCTTTGCTTCTGAGCCCTCTACTGCGCCCGCCGAACAATTTGCATAGACATATGAGGTATGTCCTTACTCGAGAGAAATTGGGCTACAAATATAAGTATAAATTTTCTCCTTTTACCCCCTGTAAAAATAAAAAAAATTGGGTCTGCAAGAACATGCGAGTGTAAAAAACGAAGATTGTGAATTTTCTCCTTCACTTTGCTGCTATTCCTGTGAAACACCTAAAGGGTTAAAACGCTGACTGAATGTCATTTTGAATACTTTTGGGGGTGCAGTTTTTATAATGGGGTCATTTGTGGGGTATTATTAATATGAAGACCCTTCAAATCCACTTCAAACCTGAACTGGTCCCTGAAAAATAGTGAGTTTGAAAATTTTGCGAAAAATTGGAAAATTGCTGCTGAACTTTGAAGCCCTCTGGTGTCTTCCAAAAGTAAAATCACGTCAATTTTATGATGCAAACATAAAGTAGACATATTGTATATGTGAATCAAATTTTTTTTTATTTGGAATATCCATTTTCCTTACAAGCAGAGAGCTTCAAAGTTAGAAAAATGCAAATTTTTCAAAATTTTCATCAAATTTTGGGATTTTTCACCAAGAAAGGATGCAAGTTACCATAAAATTTTACCACTATGTTAAAGTAGAATATGTCACGAAAAAACAATCTCGAAATCAGAATGATATGTAAAAGCATTCCAGAGTTATTAATGTTTAAAGTGACAGTGGTCAGATGTGCAAAAAACGCTCTGGTCCTGAGGTGTAAAATGGCCTGGTCCTTAAGGGGTTAAGGAATCAGGGTTTTTCACGTTTTTTCCTTCTCACCTTTTAAAACTCATAGGCCGGCATTTATCATTGTAGGTGTAAGTGAAGCATTTTTCTACACTTTTTTTTGTGTGTGCTGGTAATGTGTAGGAGCAACAAATTTATTGAATGGTCGCAGAGCATTTGATACATTTTGTGCAGGTCACATTTTCTGAAATTTCTCTCTTCACATACTCCAAAAAGCTAAGCTAAGTCTGGGCTGGTGTAGTTTTAGAGACTTTTCAGTGACTTTGTGCCTTTTATGTAGTGTTGGGCACGAATATTCGCATTTCAAATTTTTATTGTGAATTTCGCAAATTTGTGAATTCGCGAATATTGCGAATATACGAATATTCCCTTTTTTCCACATATGCGCATATTCGCATATGCGCATATGTGAATATTTGCATATTCCTTCTTTTCACTTGTGGGCCAATTAGAATGATGCAAATACACTTGTCAGAGGTTATCAACAACATCCCTAGAAACCTAGAAATAGTAAAGTTGCCCACCCACTCACTGTTTTCTTTCTCGAATACGTGAATATGCGCATATGCGAAAATAACAAATACACGAAATTTGCGAATATAGAACGAATATTCGTCTATATATTCGATATGTATAGATGCGGCCAGACATATAGCAAATTCGAATATGGGCAATGCTGCTCATCACTACTTTTATGCGCTTTTTTACAAAAAGGCGCAGTTCATAAAACCCTTCCATATCATGTGTATTGCCAAAATCAGTTAATTGAGACTCAAAATCAGCAGAAATGTGTAAACCAAAAGACGCATAAAAGGTGCAAATAAACCCTGCTGGCACCTTTTGTGCACCTTTTCTCGACACAAAAAACTGTCTTAGGCTAAGTTTCCACTTTCTAAGTTTTTTTTTCTGGCAGTTTTTGGATATCTGCCACTGCAGTTTTTGAGCCAAAGTCAGAAGTGGATCCATAAGGGAGGAGAAGTGTAAGTCCTTCCTTTATATGTCCTATTCCTTTTGAATACATTTCTGGCTTTGGCTCAAAAACTGCAGTGGCAGATATCCAAAAACTGCCAGAAAAAAAACCAAGTGGAAACTCAGCCTTAGGCTGGAATTCCACTTGTTTTTTTGGGGGGGAAAACACCAAGAAAAACGCCATTTCTGCTGCATGACAGATATTAGCTGTAAATCAATGAGAAATCACTAAATTTTTTCCACTTAGCGTTTTTCAGTTTGAAGTTTTTTTTAATCCTTTTGGATTCTTTTCACTCTTTTTCAGTTCCTTGGCGGTTTTGCAAAATCGCAGCATGTTGAGCCTATGGCATTTTTTTCCCTGAAATCGTGGTGTTTTTCTCCCATAGAAGTCTATGGGAGTAAAAAAAACATCAAGAAAAACGCCATATGGGTTTTAACTTTGGCGTTTTTGCAGGTGGTTTTTATTCTTTTTTGGACTTTAGCAATCCAAAAAAGTGATGGAGATACCTTTTTAATATAATTTCGTAGGGTACCATTAAAAAAAAAATTATAAAAAAAGATGGTAAAAGAAAGTAGTGATGGAAAAAACAGTATTTAACAAAATTTATCTTTTTTATAACAAAATTTTTATAAATTTTTAAACAGGGATCAATTTATGTGGGCGGGCTGGGCACCAAAAATCTAGCTGGAAATAATTAAAATGTACTATGTGTGTTTTTCACTTTTTTTTCTAAATTTTTTAGGTAATACTACTACTCCCAGCATGGAACACACTGTTCCATGATGGGAGCAGTAGTACCTGTACTAATTGACAGATCACCCCGGGTCCATTGTGATCCTCCTGTATAATGAATAGATGCGGCCAGCTATGGTCCCCTGCACTGCCGAATATATACACCTATTTATATTTCCCTCAGAGCTCTCATTGGCCAGATGGTTCCATCCAATCACAACTCTCTGTGGGAAATATGAATATGTGTATATATACATCAGTGCAGGGGACCATAGAAGAGCGGCCGCCCGCATCTGAACATTATACAGAAGGATCACAGTGGTTGTCAGGAGTGACATCTGCTGTGATCTTTCCTTAACTGTAGGTACTACTACTCCAAACATGGAGCACACTCTGCTCAATGCTGAGAGCTATAGTACCTGCATTAATAGACAGATCGCAACAGGTGTCAGAAGTGACACTCACTGCGATCTGTCTATTAATGCAGGTACTACAGCTCCCAGCATGGAGCAGAGAGTGCTCCATGTTGGTAGTAGTAGTACCTGCAGATCCTATCTATTGCAGAGATGCAGAGAGGCTTTCTCCTGCGGTCCACATCTCTGCACTATACTCTGGCCAGTGATATGAATACAACATCACTCATTAATATTTCCCACTGAGAGCGGGGATTGGCTGCAACCATCCAGCCAATCCCCACTCTGGGCGGAAAATATGAATGAGTGAGGTGAATTTCTATTCACATCACTGCCCGGCCGGAGTACAGAGCAGAGATGTGAGTGCTGTATAGAGCCGCTCCACATCTCTGCAATAGATAGGACGATCGGGTGTCAGGAGTGATACCTGCTGTGATCTGTCTATTGGTACAGGTACTACTACTCCCATCATGGAACATTCTATTCCCTGCTGGGAGTAATAGCACTACCTAAAAAATGTAAAACATAGAGAAAAAAAGTGAAACACACACAAAAATTACGACTTTTTGCACAAAAATTAGTACGTTTAAAAATGTTCTCTTCTGACCCCTATAACTTTTTTTTTTCGCATATGGGGCGGTATGAAGGCAAATTTTTTGCACCATGATCTGAAGTTTTTATCTGTGCCATTTTTGTTTTGGTGGGACTTTTTGATTTCTTTTTATACATTTTTTTAGGGTATACAAAGTGACCAAAAATACGCAATTTTTAACTTTAGACTTTTTTTTTTTTACGTGTGCGCCATTGACAGTGGGCTTTAATTAACATAACATTTTTATAGTTCGGACATTTACACACGCGGCGATACCACATCTGTTTATATTTACTTTTGTTTACATTTTTTTATGAGAAAAGGGGAGTGATTCAAACTTTTATTAGGGAAAGGGTTAAATCACATTTATGAACTTTTTTTTTTACTTTTTTTTTTTTTTACTCTTTTATAGCCCCCATAGGGGAATATAACATGCAATCTTCTGATTGCAGACACTAATCAATGCTATGTCATAGCATAACATTGATTAGTGTTATCGGCACTCTGCTGCTCCAACCTGGATCTCAGGCATGGAGCAATAGATTGCCGATCGGACACCGATGACCCTTCTCGCGTCCTCTCAGCTGATTGGGACACCGTGGTTTTACCTCATTGATCCCGATCAGCCCGACTGAGATGCCGTGAAGCATTTTCTTTCATTTTAGATGCAGCAATCAACTTTGATCGCCGCGTCTAAGGGGTTAAAGGGGTATTCCAGGATTTTTTTTATTTGACTATGCTACAGGGGCTGTAAAGTTAGTGTAGTTCATAATATAGTTTCTTAACCTGTGTGTGACAGTTTTCTCACAATTCTTATGTGATTTTCACCCCAATATTTATTTTTATCAGCATACAAAATGACTGTTGTCTCAGATTTTTACCAGGTTGCAATGCGGCCGAGACCTGACTCACTAGTCAGCTGATAACAGGGAGCCTGTCTGCTTCAATGGGTGGAGCGATCGTTTGGTGGGAGAGAGATCAATCTGCAACTAATGCAACATTTGTAGGCACCCTGATTGAAAACCACAGGTCTTTTGAATGGATGCAGCTCATTTATGTTTCAATGGGTGGGGTGGCTGATGTGTGGGAGGGAGGAAAATGGAATTATGGGATTTGTAGTCAAAAAAAGTAAAAGAAAATCAAACAGGAAATACCAAATCACCAAAAGCTAGCCCCAGTATTATGGTAATCTCACAACATAGCCATTTAGCCCCAAGACAAGCGCAGATCCTTCCTAAGCAAGTCATTACTGTCTGCAAGGTACGTACTAAAATCACCTTACAGTGGCTAACCCCTTTAATACCGGGCATTACAGCGATCGGTGATGTCCGGTATTAGCCACGTTGATAGCCGCCGGGACCGACCCGCTAGATGCGAAGTCAGCTTGTGACCTCGTGTAATAGCAGGGGAGCGAATACAGGGCGTAGAGGTATGCTCCGCATCCTTAAGAGGTTAATGGGAAGTGTTTTGACCAACAAATTATGTCTTTTTTTTTTTTTGTCATTCTCTGTATTTTTCTTTCCATCCAAACCAGGCAACAATGAAGATTTCATCCAGCCATTAACATCACTGATGCTCAGATATGCTGATTTTCCAACAGCCTCTCCACCTATTTTCCTTACTATTTAGGCTATTCCTATTCATTTCTTTTCAACATCTATTCAACCAACTGCTATTGGCAATGCTGTGCCTGTTGCTCTCCATTTTCCCTCCTTAGACAAGAATTCCACTTTTTTTTTTCCCTTGCTTATTTTCACTGAAAAAAAATGCCATAAAAAACGCCAGTGCAATTTCTTGTGTCTGAAGTTTTTTCTGGCGTTTTTGCATTTGAGTGGAAATTGCATATTTAGCCCCTTTGGCGTTTTTTTCAAAATTTGTTGGGTACCTAAAAAAAAAAAAAAAAAAGGATGCAGTAGGGATGGGAAAAAATGTATATAACAACATTTTTATAACAAAATTTTCATTGATTTTTAATAAAGTGTGTGTGTTTCACTTTTTTTCTCTCTATTTTTTACATTTTTTAGGTAGTACTGATACTTACAGCATGGAACAGACGGTTCCTTGATAGGAGTAGTAGTACTTGTACCAATAGACAGATCACAGCAGGTATCACTCCTGACACCCAATGCGATCGTCCGATCTATTGCAGAGATGCGGAGCCGCTCTGTACAGCACTCGCATCTCTGCTCTGTACAAGAATAGAAATTCACATCACTCATTCATATTTTCCGCCCAGAGTGGGGATTGGTTGGATGGTTGCAGCCAATCACAGCTCTCAGCGGGAAATATGAATGAGTGATGTTCTATTCATATCACTGGCCGGAGTATAGTGCAGAGATGCAGAGCGCAGGAGAAAGCCGCTCCGCATCTCTGCAATAGATAGGACAATCTGCAGGTACTACTACTCCCAACATGGAGCACACTCTGCTCCATGCAGGGAGCTGTAGTACCTGCATTAATAGACAGATCGAAGCGAGTGTAACTTCTGACACCTGTTGTGATCTGTCTATTAATGCAGGTACTACAGCTCCCAGCATGGAGCAGAGTGTGCTCCATGTTGGGAGCTGTAGTACCTGCAGTTAAGGAAAGATCACAGTGGATGTCACTCCTGTCACCCACTGTGATCCTCCTGTATAATGTATAGATGCAGCGGACGCTCTTCTATGGTCCCCTGTAGAGATGAGTGAACTTACAGTAAATTCGATTCGTCACGAACTTCTCGGCTCGGCAGTTGATGACTTATCCTGCATAAATTAGTTCAGCTTTCAGGTGCTCCGATGGGCTGGAAAAGGTGGATACAGTCCTAGGAAAGAGTCTCCTAGGACTGTATCCACCTTTTCCAGCCCACGGGAGCACCTGAAAGCTGAACTCATTTATGCAGGATAAGTCATCAACTGCCGAGTCGAGAAGTTCGTGACGAATCGAATTTACTGTAAGTTCGCTCATCTCTAGTCCCCTGCACTGACGTATATATACACCTATTCATATTTCCCACAGAATTGTGATTGGTTGGAACCATCTGGCCAATCACAGCTCTCTGTGGGAAATATGAATAGGTGTATATATTCGGCAGTGCAAAGGACCATAGAAGAGCGGCCGGCCGCATCCATAAATTATACAGGAGGATCGCAACGGACCCGGGGCGATCTGTCAATTAGCACAGGTACTACTACTCCCCTCATGGATCAGTGTGTTCCATGCTGGGAGTAGTAGTACTATGTAAAAAATGTGGAGAAAAAAAAGGGAAAAACTCACACACACACTACATTTTTATTATTGTCGGCTACATTTTAGTGCCCTACCCGCCCTCATAAATTGATCCCTGTTTAAAGATTTATAAAAATGTCATCATAAAAAAGATAAATATTGTTAAACACAATTTTTTCCATCACTACTGTATCTTTTTTATTATAATTTTTTTAATGGTGCCAATAATGCCATGCAAACAATCAGGAGACAGTGAATGGGTGGATCATAAAAGCCTATGCACATAGCTGCAGTAGTCATTTAACCCCTTAAGGACCAAGCCCATTTTAACCTTAAGTACCAGGCCAATTTTATTTTAGCGTTTTAATACAATGTGACAAAAAGCAGCATATTTTGATAGTTCAGACATTTATGCACGCGGCGATACCAAATATGTTTATAAAAAAAATGTTATGCTTTTTGAGGGTAAAATGGGAAAAACGGACAATTTTCATTTTTATTAGGGGAGGGGATTTTTCTTTGCTTTTTTTTTACTTTTTTTTTTCAACTTTTATTTTTACACTTTTTATGTCCCCATAGGGGACTATCTATAGCAATCATTTGATTGCTAATACTGTTCAGTGCATATGCATATATCGGTGATCTTCTGCTCTGATCTGCTCGATCTCAGACCAGAAGACACCAGGAGAGGCAGGCAGGCAGGTGAGGAGACCACCGTCCGCCATTACAGATGACCGGATCCCCACGGCAGCACTGCAGCAATCCGATCATCTATTTTAACATGCACATTGCCACAGATGCGTGATCTGTACTGATCACGGCATCTGAGGGGTTAATTGCGGACATACGCGCGATCGTGGATGTCAACCATTAATGGCGGGTCCCAGGCTGCTGCTAGCAGCCGGAACCTGCCGTGTATGACGCGAGGACCACTCTGATGCTCACGGTCATACACAGGACGTAAATGTACATCCTGGTGCGGGAAGTACTGCCACACCAGGACATACATTTACGTCCGTGGTCATTAAGGGGTTAAGGAAGAGCAGCCTTAACTCCCTAAGGATGCAGGGTTTTTCCGTTTTTGCACTTTAGTTTTTTCCTCATCACATTCTAAAAATCATAATGCTTACAATTTTGCACCTACAGACCCATATGATGGCTTATTTTTTTTTGCACCACCAATTTTGCTTTGTAATGATATCAATCATTTTAACACCCAATCTATGGCGAAATTTGAAAAAAAATATTTGTGGGACAAAATTGAAAAAAATTTTTTTTCTGTTTCTACAAATGACACCTTACCCTTATTCTGTAGGTCCATACAATTAAAATTATACCCTACTTACTGTATATAGGCTTGATTTTGTCTTCCTAAAAAATCCTAACTACATGCACGAAAATGAATACGTTCAAAAATGCCCTCTTCTGGCCCCTATTTTTTTTGATTGGACTTTTTTGATCACTTTTTATTAATTTTTTATGGTGTAAAAAGTGATCAAAAATATGCTATTTTGGACTTTTTTATGGGCACGACATTTACAGTGCAGTTTAATTAATGATATTCTTTTATTGTTCGGACACTTACGCACGCGGCAATACCACATATGTTTATATTTATTTTTATTTACAAAGTTTTTGTTTTGTTTTTTAAAGGGGAGTGATTCAAACTTTTATTAGGGAAGGGGTTAAATCACATTTATTAACTCATTTTTTTTACACTTTTTTTTTTGCAATGTTATAGCCCCATAGGGGACTATAACATGCATTACACTGCTTGAATACATAGCATTGCATTGATCAGTGTTATCGGTCAATCGCACAAGCTTCGAGCAATCAAGCGCCGATCGGACAGCCGGGAGAAAGATAAGAAGACTCCTGCTGTCCTCTCACCTGTTCGGGATGCCATGATTTCACCGTTACGGTCCCGCAAAACCCACTGAGCTAACCAGCGACACTTTTCTCCCCTTTTAGACGCCGCAATCAAAGTTTAGTCTAAAGGGTTAATACCGGACATCAGCTGATAGCAACTGGGACCTGCCGGGAATGAAGCACGGTCAGCTTCTGAGCGCGCTTCACATAACGGGAGCTGACACAGGACGTAAATATACATTGTGTGTCGTTAAGGGGTTAAGGAGCATATCTGTTATTGGGAAAGTCTGAGAAGTATGTATGTAACAGCCCAGATAGGTGTAGGTCAGGGGCGTAACAACTGGGCCTGACAACTGCATGGGGGCACACGGAAGGGGCCTAGCTACTATATGGGGCACAATTTGGGGGATATAGAAAGGGTAGCTACTAGTGTTGCTCGCGAATATTCGCAATGCAAATTTTATTCGCGAATATCGCATATTCGCGAACTCGCGAATATTCGCCAATATAGCACTATATATTCGCAATTACGAATATTAGTTGATATCACAGTTTCACAGTACATATCACAGTGATCATCCCTCTCTGCTTCCAGTGGTATAAAGAAGGCTCTTATACTACTGTGTGAGTCTGGCGTACGAATTTGTGCATATGCAAATTTTCGCTTATGCTAATTTTTTCATATGCAAATTTTCGCATATGTGAAAATAAAACGCGAATATTACGAATATGTGAATTTAGCGAATATATGACGAATATTTGTCCATATATTCGCAAAATATCGCAAATTCGAATATGGCCTATGCCGCTCAACACTAGTAGCTACTATCAGGGGCACAACATCAGGGGCACATGGAGGAGCCGGACAACTAAATAGGGACACAGTGTGGGAGCCTAACTATTATATGGGGACATACAGTGGGGCAAAAAAGTATTTAGTCTGCCACCAATTGTGCAAGTTCTCCAACTTAAAAAGATGACAGAGGCATGTAATTTTCATCGTAGGTATACTTCAACTATGAGAGATATAATGGGGAAAAAAATCCCATAAAATCCCATTGTCTGATTAAAAATTTTTTTTTTTTGCAAATTATAGTCGAAAATAAGTATTTGGTCACCTACAAACAAGATTTCTGGCTCTCACAGACCTGTAACTTCTTCTTTAAGAGTCTCCTCTGTCCTCCACTTGTTACCTGTATTAAAGGCACCTGTTTTAACTTGTTATCAGTATAAAAGACACCTGTCCACAACTTCAGTCCCACTCCAAACTCCACTATGGCCAAGACCAAAGAGCTGTCATAGGACACCAGAAACAAAATTGTAGACCTGCACCAGGCTGGGAAGACTGAATCTACAATAGGCAAGCAGCTTGGTGTGAAGAAATCACCTGTGGGAGCAATTATTAGAAAATGATAGACATACAAGTCCACTGATTATCTTTCTCGATCTGGGGCTCCATGCAAGATCTCACCCCATGGTGTCAAAATTATCACAAGAACGGTGAGCAAAGATCCCAGAACCACACAGGGGGACCTAGTGAATGACCTGCAGAAAGCTTAAACTGAAGTAACAAAGGCTACCATCAGTAACACACTATGTGTCCCAGATGTGTCCCCCTGTTTAAGCCAGTACATGTCCAGGCCAGTCTGAAGTTTGCTAGAGAGCATTTGGATGATCCAGAAGAGTATTGGGAGAATGTCATATGGTCAGATGAAAGAACCTTTTGGTAAAAAGTCAACTCATCATGTTTGGAGGAGAAAGAATGCTGAGCTGCAATTTAAGAACACCCTACCTACTGTGAAGCATGGCTGTGAAAACATCATGCTTTGGGGCTGTTTTTCTGCTAAGGGACCAGGTCGACTGATCCGTGTAAAGGAAAGAATAAATGGGGTCTTTTATTGTGAGATTTTGAGTGAAAACCTATTTCCATCAGCATGGGCATTGAAGATGAAACCTGCCTGGGTCTTTCAGCATGACAATGATCCCAAACATAGGTCCTGGAGTGGCCTAGCCATTCTCCAGGTCTCAACCCTATAGAAAACCTTTGGAGGGAGTTAAAAGTCTGTGCTGCCCAGCGACAGCCCCAAAACATCACTGCTCTAAAGGAGGAATGGGCCAAAATACCAGCAACAGTGTGTGAAAACCTTGTGAAGAATTACAGAAAACATTTGAATTCTGTCATTGCCAACAAAGGGTATATAACAAAGTATTGAAATTTACTTTTGTTATTGACCAAATACTTATTTTTCACCATCATTTGCAAATAAATTCTTTAAAAATCAGGTAATGGGATTTTATGGATTTTTTTTCCCATTATGTCTCTCATAGTTGAGGTATGCCTATAATGAAAATTACAGGCCTCTCCCATCTTCTTAAGTGGGAGAACTTGCACAATTGGTGGCTGACTAAATAATTTTTTGCCCCACTGTATAGAGGAGCATAACTACTATACGGGTATTGTTACTGTATGGGGCAATGAAAATGGGGAGTTTGCATAAATGTGAAGAATATATGGTGTTTGTCCAGTTGTTGCCGGAAAAAGCCTTTATGATGACCCAGGCCAGTAGGAGAAGAATAAGGAAGGTAACGACTCCAATGAGAAAATACGCCCCCTGTGATTCACTCAGAGAATACACTTCCTGTAAATCACTGGATGTAATTGCTCTGCAATCACTTATATGGTCTGCCAAGCCTGAGTAGTGCTAGTATTTATGACTATATGATCACTGTAGTAGGAGAATACTGTTCTATGTGTAGTGTTTTTTTATTAAGTTATTCTATGGTGGTCATGGGGGTGGTCATGGTGTGCCAGTATTTTTTGGTAACTTTATATTATTAGTTCACTATGTGGTGGTAATGGAAGTGGTCATGATGCAGTAGTTTTTTTTTGATTCTTGTAAGCTATATTATTGATAATGTTGGTCTTGGTATACTGGGACTTGTTTATAAACAGTCTGATGGTAGCATGTGTGAAGATATTTGTTTCTAGTATATTAGTATTGTACCATAATTTATTCTGGGACCCACTGGATTCTAGTTATGCCCCAAAGCAGTGTGCAGATAGCAGCTGCCGCACACTAAGAAAATTGGGGGATTTATCAAAACCTGTCCAGAGGAAAAGTTGCTGAGTTGCCCATAGCAACCAATCAGATTGCTTCTTTCATTTTTCAGAGGCCGTTTCAGAAATGAAAGAAGCGATCTGATTGGTTGCTATGGGCAATTCAGCAACTTTTTCTCTAGACAGGTTTTGATAAATCTCCCCCAATAAGTGTATTTGTTCTGTTAGGGAACAAATCTCTATAAGAGAGAGTGGGGGAGAGTTACAAAAATCTGTGCAGAAGGAAAGTTGACCAGGTGCCCATAGCAACAATCATATTGCTTCTTTAGTCTGGTTGGTTACTATGGGCAACTGTTTAACTTTTCCTCACAGGTTTTAATAAATTTCCCTCAGTGTGTACTTAAAGGGGTATTCCAGGCCAAAACTTTTTTATATATCAACTGGCTCCGGAAAGTTAAACAGATTTGTAAATTACTTCTATAAAAAAATCTTAATCCTTCCAATAGTTATAAGCTTCTGAAGTTGAGTTGTTGTTTTCTGTCTAACTGCTCTCTGATGACTCACGTCCCGGGAGCTGTGCAGTTCCTATGGGGATATTCTCCCATCATGTACAGCTCCCGGGACATGACATCATCATTGAGCAGTTAGACAGAAAACTTCAGAAGCTAATAACTATTGGAAGGATTAAGATTTTTTAATAGAAGTAATTTACAAATCTGTTTAACTTTCCGGAGCCAGTTGAAATATATATATAAAAAAAGGTTTTGCCTGGGATACCCCTTTAACGACGCAGGAAGTATATTTACGTCCTGCGCCGGCTCCTGCGATATAAAGCGGGGTCGTGCTGCGACCCCGCATCCCATCGCGTTGGTCCCGGCGCTCATCAACGGCCGGGACACGCGACTAATAGCAAACATCGCCGATCGCGGCGATGTGCGGTATTAACCCTTTAGAAGCGGCGGTCAAAGTTGACCGCCGCTTCTAAAGCGAAAGTGAAAGTATCCCGGCTAGTCAGTCGGGCTGTTCGGGACCGCCGCGGTGAAATCGCGGCGTCCCGAACAGCTTGCAGGACACCAGGAGGGCCCTTACCTGCTTCCTCGGTGTCCGATCGACGAATGACTGCTCCGTGCCTGAGATCCAGGCAGGAGCAGTCAAGCGCCGATAACGCTGATCACGCCAGTGATCAGCATAGGAGATCAGTGTGTGCAGTGTTTTAGGTCCCTATGGGACCTATAACACTGCAAAAAAAAAAGTAAAAAAAAAGTGTTAATAAAGGTCATTTAACCCCTTCCCTAATAAAAGTTTGAATCACCCCCCTTTTCCCATAAAAAAAATAAAACTGTGTAAATAAAAATAAAAATAAACATATGTGGTATCGCCGCGTGCGTAAATGTCCGAACTATAAAAATATATTGTTAATTAAACCACACAGTCAATGGCGTACGCGCAAAAAAATTCCAAAGTCCAAAAAGGCGTATTTTGGTCACTTTTTATGCCATTAAAAAATGAATAAAAAGTGATCAAAAAGTTTGATCAAAACAAAAATCATACCGATAAAATCTTCAGATCACGGCGCAAAAAATGAGTCCTCATACCGCCCTGTACGTGGAAAAATAAAAAAGTTATAGGGGTCAGAAAGGACATTTTTAAACGTATAAATTTTCCTGCATGTAGTTATGATTTTTTCCAGAAGTACGACAAAATCAAACCTATATAAGTAGGGTATCATTTTAATCGTATGGACCTACAGAATAAAGATAAGGTGTCATTTTTACCGAAATATGCACTGCGTAGAAACGGAAGCCCCCAAAAGTTACAAAATGGCGTTTTTTCTTCGATTTTGTCGCAGAATTTTTGTCGAGAATTTTTGGGTAAAATGACTGATGTCACTGCAAAGTAGAATTGGTGACGCAAAAAATAAGCCATAATATGGATTTTAGGTGGGAAATTGAAAGTGTTATGATTTTTAAAAGGTAAGGAGGAAAAAACGAAAGTGCAAAAACGTAAAAACCCTGAGTCCTTAAGGGGTTAACAGCCCTGATAGAAGTAGGACCACTCCACTACTAAATTTCAAAGCAGTGTCCAGAGAAAGCAGCTGCAAAACACTGCAGACAGGACAAAATCTGTGTTATTGTTAAGTGTGACAGTTTTTTTGTTTGTGATATGTGGTGTCCCACTACAGGTACTTAGTACTTGCAGGCCCTGTCAGGTTCAGTCTCTCAGTGGGAATATTGAAAAAAAGAGTGTTGTGTGACTTTTGTCAAAAATCCAGCATGGCAGTTCTTTTTTGGTGCAGGAATTAATGAGGAAATAGCTGGGCATAGAGGGTTTTGTGTCACTTTGTTATCAGCAGAGATTAGCAAACTTTTCAAAAGTAATGTTCTGCCTTGTCACTGAATTTCATTAAAAATCTTGTCTCTGACCAAATTTATTTAAAACGTTCCAGAACTACAACACTGTCTAAGAGCCCCGTCCAAGATGATGCTAGAAACCGTTTGGAGAAGTAGCAGTGGCAAAAGCGGTAGAGTGTTGAGCGGGGGCCCCTGGTCGGCAGTAGTGTTGAGCGGCATAGGCCATATTCGAATTCACGATATTTCGCGAATATATGGAAGAATATTTGTCATATATTCGCTAAATTCGCATATTCATAATATTCGCATTTAATTTTTGCATATGCAAAAATTCGCGTATGCGAAAATTTGCTTATACAAAGGTTTAGCATATGCGAAAATGCGCATATGCAAAAATTTGCATATGCAAATTTTCGCATATGCGAAAATCCGCACGCCAGTCTCACACAATAGTATTAGAGCCTTCTTTATACCACACAAGCTAGAAGCAGAGATGGGTGATCACTGTGATGTGTACTGTGAAAAAAAAATATTCGTAATTATGAATATATTGTGCTATATTCACGAATATTCGCGAATATCGCATAAAATTCGCATTGGGAATATTCGCGAGCAACACTAGTCGGCAGATGTCTTCCATTCCAAAGCCATAGCAAGCTGGCTGCATAGCTTCAACTTCTAGAAAAGTGAAAAAAAGAATTCCCTCATTTTGGTCTAACAAGGAAGGTCTAATAGTGGGGTTATCCAGTAGTCAACTCTTTACTTCATACTCACAATATGTGTGTCAGCACGCAAGCAACAAGGCATACAGCTCGCCAGCCTTGACAGCATTTTCAAGAGCCTGTTTGTTTCAATCTCTTACCCATATTGCCATGGTTGTTGATCGTCAAAGTATTAGCATCTTTGTGTTGTGTGTCTGCCTGGATCCCTATCCCTTTCTATTATAACTCAACCAAAACCATTATCCTCCTCAGGTTCTACTTCCCCATCCTCCTTCTCTCCATCTATAGTGGGGCGAGCCAGATGTGATCCTTCCTCCATCCCCTGCTAAATCATTGCTGTGAGCGGTTGCTGCAGAAGTAATATCAGTGGCCTAATATCATTCATTGCCAACAGGGCCACCATCAGCTACCAACAAGGTTACCATCAAACAATGTTAGCTGGTTAGCATTCTCTAGATTTTGCACAGCAACTAGGGCTGCTGACTGAGTCGCGAACTAGCTCCGCACCCTGCCTGAGTCCCGAACTTCCTACAGTTAATAGCGCCATCTCCTCTGAGTCACTTCAGCCCCAGTGAGGGGCTAGACAAGAGTTAGTCAGTTAAATGTGTAATGAAGGTGATAGACCTGACAGGGGGGGGGGGGGGGGTAGTAGGCTGTTGGTTGGTATTGCACATAGTTTTTGGTATAGACAAATATATGCACACAACACGACTGAAAGGAAGGAGATGTTTATGATTCACTCGACTCAATTAATAAATATTTTAATCGCCCAAGAGGAAGAAAGTGTTCATTTTTGTATACATGCTTTAACAGGGAACTGTTAGTAAAAAAATAAAAATAAATGGGTTGAGTAGTTGGGAGATATAGAAGATTTGGAATGGAAATACACCTTACTTTTGGCTTGAGGATTCTGGATTTCTTCCAACTGTTAACCTTGTAGTTAAAGTGTTCTGGTACTGGGGTCCACATGCATAGAATTTATAGGGTCTCTCTATATTTGCATGTTTTTTTTTTCTGTGTATTCTAAAAACATATTTCTAAGTAAATAGAGTTCATGTAAAATGTTTCTAGTGTATGACCTAGGGAATTAGATTGGACAGGAATTGATATGGAGTAATTACATTTTCAGTACAACAACGCAGAGTAAGTCTGTGTAGATTATGATATCATGAGATAAAACTGCACTGATATGTTGCAATACCTTTAAACTCTTCCTGATGGATTCACTTTAAAAAGGGATCTCTAACATTTCCAGATTTGACCTCTACAAGAAAACACTGTTTTACAAATATATTCAGCAGTGTAAACATAGTGTCATTTTGCAAACAGAATGTGACAAACACTAGATATGGCACTAGGTTATTATTGGTCAGATTTATAATCTTACCTCACAAGTGACTAAGAGATAAGTTTGCATGTTAGTTAATTATTCTGACAGTAGTTCGGTACTCTAAGTAATATATCCATACAAATGACCCCCCGACAGCATAATTGAATGTATTTAGTGATATATTTGTATATATATATATATATATATATATATATATATATATATATATATATATATTTATTTTTTATTTGGTTGTTTTTAATGACACTTTGCATCATAAGTCTTTAAAGAATGGAACTTTAGCTCTTTGCCACCAGAGGACGAGGGCCTAAGGCTTATACACTAGACTGTAATACAAACCTGTATAATAAAATCAAGGGCAGTGCAGCTCAATCAATAAATAGCCTGAGGTTAACTGGTAAGGTCTGATTACCCCAAGACCAAGAAATATGTAGATAAATATAATGAAGAAATTATATGACCAGTCCTCAAGGATATTGAAAAGAGTGAAAAAGAGAAAGAATAGAAAGGAAGAAGCAAAAAGATGGAGATAAAATATGTGGACAAATTGACAGATAGTAGATCACAAATAAAAGTATGGAAATTAAACTGATGCTGACTACAGTAATCCTATCTTGATTACAGTGATAATAAAAATACCTGCAAAATAAACTTAAACAATCATGCACATTTATTAAGTAAAAATAATAATAAAATAATATTAAAGCACCTGGGCAGGGCCCTTGCCCAGGTATTAGAGATATGCTTAAAAAAAATTAACTTATAAAATTTCTTGTAATTGATAGATTGCCAACCTTCTCATAAAAATTATTGTTTATAAAATATTGTATATAAAATAGCAGCCAATGGCCAAAGTCAATGTGATAGTTCTAGTCTATTTTAGCAGCCACAGTAGTTGGGATTGTTCATCTCATGAAGCCAATGTAATGTATTGATAACAAAATGGATGCAAAGTGTCCGCTAAATATAGCAGATGAGATGAGCGATACAGTTATGCCTCCCACTTTACTTCAAAGAACGATCACAGTATAGGACATTCAGAGCGGTACCTTACTTGCAGTCTTCACCGTGTTGCACGGCAGCTGACTGTCTCCGGAGCGGCAGACTCCTGGAGACTGGGATGAATCAGCGCCCGCACGGACTAAAACGAGGGCAACCACCAACCTGGCATAGGTGCAGGGGCTCCTCCGGGAAGGCGTATGTAAAGGTACGTTGGTCCCAAATGATGGGCTGTTGTTCTCTGTGATGTATAGAGCCGGCATCCAATATGAAGCAGTGGGTGAATGGAGTTATGCTGGGCACTATTCGCCCGTCGGCCTAAGGAGTAGCGATTGGCTGTGAGCCGGCATCCTCGTGGTGTGAATGGCACGCTATTCAGTAGTGGGCCACGAGTCTGGGTACTGCAGCGCTGGCAAGGCAGTATTGGCTGACTTGGTGGCTGATATAAACAAAAGATGGTTGTGGCAATACTTAAAGATTGAGGCTAAATGCGTTTCCCCACAATTGTGGTATTCCTCAGTAGCCTTAATATATTAGAAAAAAAAAAAGGCTACTGAGGAATACCACAATTGTGGTGAAACGCGTTTAGCCTCAATCTTTAAGTACTGCCACAACCATCTTTTGTTTATATCAGCCACCAAGTCAGCCAATACCGCCTTGCCAGCGCTGCAGTACCCAGACTCGTGGCCCACTACTGAATAGCGCGCTATTCACACCACGAGGACGCCAGCTCACAGCCGATCGCTACTCCTTAGGCCGACGGGCGAATAGTGCCCAGCATAACTCCATTCACCCACTGCTTCATATTGGATGCCGGCTCTATACATCACAGAGAACAACAGCGCATCATTTGGGACCAACGTACCTTTACATACGCCTTCCCGGAGGAGCCCCTGCACCTATGCCAGGTTGGTGGTTGCCCTCGTTTTAGTCCGTGCGGGCGCTGATTCATCCCAGTCTCCAGGAGTCTGCCGCTCCGGAGACAGTCAGCTGCCGTGCAACAAGGTGAAGACTGCAAGTAAGGTACCGCTCTGAATGTCCTATACTGTGATCGTTCTTTGAAGTAAAGTGGGAGGCATAACTGTATCGCTCATCTCATCTGCTATATTTAGCGGACACTTTGTATCCATTTTGTTACCAATACAGTACATTGGCTTCATGAGATGAACAATCCCAACTACTGTGGCTGCTAAAATAGACTAGAACTATCACATTGACTTTGGTCATTGGCTGCTATTTTATATACAATATTTTATAAACAATTATTTTTATGAGAAGGTTGGCAATCTATCAATTACAAGAAATTTTATAAGTTAATTTTTTTTAAGCATATCTCTAATACCTGGGCAAGGGCCCTGCCCAGGTGTTTTAATATTATTATTTTATTATTATTTTCACTTAATAAATGTGCATGATTGTTTAAGTTTATTTTGCGGGTATTTTTATTATCACTGTAATCAAGATAGGATTACTGTAGTCAGCATCAGTTTAATTTCCATATTTTTATTTGTGATCTACTATCTGTCAATTTGTCCACATCTTTTATCTCCATCTTTTTGCTTCTTCCTTTCTATTCTTTCTCTTTTTCACTCTTTTCAATATCCTTGAGGACTGGTCATATAATTTCTTCATTATATTTATCTGTAATACAAACCTGTATAAAAAGTATAGTGCCTTTAGAAACAGAGAAAGATGGCCTTTTTGAGTAGAATTTGTATTCTGCGCTTACATTCTTTGTTGTATTATGTAAATTGTTGGTAGGAGTGCCTACAGCTCAGTAATGTGTACATTACATCCACATGAAGACCATGTTCTGACACAGGCTACTTTCCAGTGTGTGCCTGAACACTGGAAAGTAATCATTCCACTTTATACTGGATGGTATGAAAATGGTTTTGGCTATAACATAAGACAGTCAAAGATGTACAATGATCAGCCATAATGTTCAAACTACCTGCCCCACATTGCGTAGGTCTCATTTGTACTCCCAAGACCTCTGATGATGTCCTGTGGTATCGGAAACCAAGACATTAGCAGAAGATCCTTTACCGACCTATGACATACGTCTGCATTGTAGTACAATTAAGGAGGTAGAGATGGGCATAGGAGCCGAGTTGCAGTATCCCACTACATTTGTTTTCTTGTGGTCTGGTAAAGCACTTCCTGAGTTATCACAGTGTTATTAGAATTCTGACTATTCATTGCTTTATTGCACCTTTTTGTATTTTACTATGTGTTGGCAAATGGTAAAATTAAGTTAACCTACACCCACACATTTTCTGATACATTCAGACAATGCGGCTGCAATGGGGCCCTTGGTATGGGCTTCTTGTAGGCCACTGGAGAGGGGCCTTGTTCTGGTTGCTCACATTCCGTTTACTTTTGGTAAGAAATGCCTTTCTAGTACACCACTGAGCTCCTATATACTGTATACAGTTCCACAGATATAGCAGTTGGCATAGCCAAACTATTGCAAACTAAGTGTGACTTATAGCAACATGTTCCATATTTACAGGGCTACAGCAGTAGACTTAAAAAATAAAATATTGGCCAGGGATACAAGCCGCACGATAGGTCTGAGAAAGTGTGCAGCTTGCATGCTAAAGAAAAATATCAGACACAACAGCTCACAGGATTGTGAGAAAAACAATTCAAACCCATGTTTGACTGCACAATCCCTCCAGAAAGATCTGGCAGACACTGAAGTTGTGGTACACTATTCCACTATAAAGAGATACTTGTACAAATATGGTCTTCATGAAAGAGTCATCAGAAGAAAACCTCTTCTACGTCCTCAACACAAAAATCAGAGTTTGAACTTTGCAAATGAACATATAGACAAGCCTGATGCATTTTGGAAACAAGTTCTGTGGACCGATGAGGTTAAAATGGAGTTTTTTGGCCGGAATGAGCAAAGGTACGTTTGGAGAAGAAGGGGAACAGAATTTGATGAAAAGAACCTCTGTCCAACTGTTAAGCATGGGGTGGATCAATCATGCTTTGGGGTTGTAGTGCAGCCAGTGGCACAGGGAACATCTCACGAGTAGAAGGAAAAATGGATTCAATAAAATGTCAGCAAATTTTGGATGCTAACTTGATGCCATCTGTGAAAAAGCTAAAGTTAAAGAGAGGATGGCTTTAACAAATGGATAATGATGCTAAACACACCTCGAAATCCACAGGGGATTACATCAAGAGGCGTAAACTGAAGGTTTTGCCATGGCCTTCCCAATCTCCTGACCTCAACATAATTGAAAATCTATGGATAGACCTTAAAAGAGCAGTGCGTGACAGACAGCCCAGAAATTTCAAAGAACTGGAAGACTTTTGTAAGGAAGAATGGGCAAAGATACCTCAAACAAGAATTGAAAGACTCTTGGCTGGCTACAAAAAGCGTTTAAAAGCTGTGATACTTGCCAAAGGGGGCAGTACAAGGTATTAACTCTGCAGGGTGCCCAAACTTCTGCAGACGCCATTTTTTTGTTTTCTGTTGTTTTGAAAGTGTAAATGATGGAAATAAAATCTAACTTTTGTTGACATATTATAAGAATGTCTAATCTGTAATTTGACGTCTTTTGGAGATGTTCCCATCTTTCCTTGGCTTCTTTATGCACATTAATACAAATTTTTACCTGGAGTGCCCAAACTTTAGATCCCCACTGTGTATATATATATGTGTGTGTGTGTGTGTGTATGTATGCTATTGACATGAAATTTTCTCCAGATGTTGGTAACAACTAGTGTTGAGCGGCATAGGCCATATTCAAATTCGCGAATATTCACGAATATATGGACGAATATTCGTCATATTCGCGAATATTCGCATATTCGTAATAGTTTCATTTTATTTTCGCATATGCGAATATTCGCGCATGTGAAAATTAACATATGCGAAAATTTGTATAAACAAAAATTAACGTATGCGAAAATTCGCATATGCGAAAATTCGCATATGCTAAAATTAGCATATGCAAATTTTCGCATATGCGAAAATTCGCACACCAGTCTCACACAGTAGTATTAGAACCTTCTTACACCACATAAGCTGGAAGCAGAGAGGGATGATCACTGTGATGTGTACTGTGAAAAAAAAAATACGAATATTTGTAATTACGAATATATAGCGCTATATTCACGAATATTCGCGAATATGCGATATTCGCGAATAAAATTCGAATTGCGAATATTCGCGAGCAACACTAGTAACAACCTAAGTAATCCATACACACAAAGAAACCAAAACTAATAAGATAAGAAATAAAGTTATGTTTAATAATTGTTACGCCGAGCGCTCCGGGTCCCCGCTCCTCCCCGGAGCGCTCGCAACATCCTCGCAATCGCAGCGCCCCGGTCAGACCTGCTGACCGGGTGCGCTGCGATACCTCTCCCAGCCGGGATGCGATTCGCGATGCGGGTGGCGCCCGCTCGCGATGCGCACCCCGGCTCCCGTACCTGACTCGCTCTCCGTCGGTCCTGTCCCGGCGCGCGCGGCCCCGCTCCTTAGGGCGCGCGCGCGCCGGGTCTCTACGATTTAAAGGGCCACTGCGCCGCTGATTGGCGCAGTTGGCTTAATCAGTTCATTCACCTGTGCACTTCCTATTTAACCTCACTTCCCCTTCCCTTCCTTGCCGGATCTTGTTGCCATCGTGCCAGTGAAAGCGTTTCCCAGTGTGTTCCTAGCCTGTGTTCCAGACCTCCTGCCGTTGCCCCTGACTACGATCCTTGCTGCCTGCCCCGACCTTCTGCTACGTCCGACCTTGCTCTTGTCTTCTCCCTTGTACCGCGCCTATCTTCAGCAGTCAGAGAGGTTGAGCCGTTGCTAGTGGATACGACCTGGTTGCTACCGCCGCTGCAAGACCATCCCGCTTTGCGGCGGGCTCTGGTGAAAACCAGTAGCAGCTTAGAACCGGTCCACTAGCACGGTCCACGCCAATCCCTCTCTGGCACAGAGGATCCACCTCCTGCCAGCCGAACCGTGACAATAATGTCAAATGACACAGGGAAAAAAAAAGGATAAAGACAGGGAAAGCCAAGACAACAGCTGAAATCTATCAGTATTTAGCAAACAATCCAGCCCCTTGTCAGTGCAAATTAATATAAGCTTGTTCAGTCCTAACTAATGGCCTACAAAAGCAAGCACTGTCTCAAGACCCTCTTAAACTAATTGTTGGAAAACCATAACAATGGCATTGGTTACATGCGCATTACTAAGCTTCTGAATCTTCCAGTGAGCACTGTCAAGGCTGTAATACAGAATGGAAAGACAATCATTTCACTATGACTTTGCCTACATCAGGTGTTCTTTGCAAAAGAATAATCAGAAGACGTGTCCAAGAGCCAAGGATAACTTGTGGAGCTTCAAAAAGACCTGGGATTAGCAGGTACTGTTGTCTCAAAGAAATAGTAGTAAGTGGCAAAAATTGTGCTGTGTTTAAGACTTATGACACCCGCTGTGTGTATATACACATGTATAAATATATCCAGTTTTTCCTAATTCTCAGTCTCAAGTCTACAAGCCAGAGTTTGTAAGTTGCTGTTCTTAGTACAAGAGTCAGGTTAATTATCAAGGCCTATCAGGATCGCATGTAACAAGGACTGGCTATCACATTGGCTTTTTCTAGATATCCTGGGTACCAACTTTGCCCTCACTTAGGGACAATCTCTTACTAGGTAATTCTGAGTCTGAGCAGATAGCAACTTTAATGGCCATTAGGGTGTCCGTACTGTGTGGACCATAGGTCAGACCAGACCATCACGCTGCTGCTAGGAGATAACTTGCAGTATCTCTCCAGGTCTTCTTAGGGAATCCACCATCTCAGGATCTAACTCATCTGACCATACTGACTTTACTGGGGTTAACATGATTTTCACCAACTACCATCTATTATCACAGGTAACTTTTTGTCTAAGGCTACACTATGAGCATTCATCTGTTATTAAATGTCCGTTTTCTGTGTAAAAACGGACGTTTAATAACAGATTAAATAAAGGGTGCTAACGGCTGAATAAATATTCATCCGTTACCCTTATCCCTCATGTATGGCCAAACACCTCTGTATCACCAACCACCAGCAACCAGGAAAAGGATCGCAGCGGAGGCCGCTCCCCTGGAGGCACCAGGGGAGCAACAGCAGGTATGTATATTTATTATTTTACTGCCGGCAGTCTAAATGAAAATGTTTGCTTCCTGGAGTACTCCTTTAAGATATTTACTGTAAGCCAGTGTTTTCTAACCATGGCACCTCCAGCTTGTGCAAAACTACAACTCCCAGCATGCCCAGACAGCCTTTGGCTGTCCAGGCATGCTGAGAGTTGTAGTTTAACAACAGCTGGAGGCACCATGGTTGGAAAACACTGGCTTCTGAGGTCAGAGGATGTCACTATGCGCAACTACTATGAAGTGAGTGCAGGAGTTCCTGCGCTAACTTCATAGCCATGCCGTAAATGAACGGCGCTTCATGCCCCTTTTCTAACCCCGAACCTCCTACATGCTCCTTTTTTCCACCCCTCTGACCTCCTCCATACTCCTTTTTTCCACCCCCCTGACCTCCTCCATGCTCCTTTTTCCAACCCCCCCCCCCCCCGTCCTCCTCCATGATCCTTTTCCAACACCCTCCCCCCTGTCCTCCTCCATGCTTTTTTTTTCCACCCCCCTGTCCTCCTCCATGCTCCTTTTTCCAAACCCCCCCCCTGTCCTCCTCCATGCTCCTTTTCCAACACCCTCCCCTTCTCCATGCTTCTTTTTCCAACCCCCCTCCCCTGTTCTCCTCCATGGTCCTTTTCCAACACCCTCCCCTTCTCCATGCTCCCTTTCTAACCCCTGTCCTTCTCCATGCTCCTTTTCCAACACCCTCCCCTTCTCCATGCTCCTTTTCCAACACCCTCCCCTTCTCCATGCTCCCTTTCTAACCCCTGTCCTTCTCCATGCTCCTTTTCCAACACCCTCCCCTTCTCCATGCTCCTTTTCCAACACCCTCCCCTTCTCCATGCTCCCTTTCTAACCCCTGTCCTTCTCCATGCTCCTTTTCCAACACCCTCCCCTTCCCCATGCTCCTTTTCCAACACCCTCCCCTTCCCCATGCTCCTTTTCCAACACCCTCCCCTTCTCCATGCTCCTTTTCCAACACCCTCCCCTTCTCCATGCTCCCTTTCTAACCCCTGTCCTTCTCCATGCTCCTTTTCCAACACCCTCCCCTTCTCCATGCTCCTTTTCCAACACCCTCCCCTTCTCCATGCTCCCTTTCTAACCCCTGTCCTTCTCCATGCTCCTTTTCCAACACCCTCCCCTTCCCCATGCTCCTTTTCCAACACCCTCCCCTTCTCCATGCTCCTTTTCTAACCCCTGTCCTTCTCCATGCTCCTTTTCTAACCCCTGTCCTTCTCCATGCTCCTTTTCCAACACCCTCCCCTTCTCCATGCTCCTTTTCTAACCCCTGTCCTTCTCCATGCTCCTTTTCCAACACCCTCCCCTTCTCCATGCTCCTTTTCTAACCCCTGTCCTTCTCCATGCTCCTTTTCTAACCCCTGTCCTTCTCCATGCTCCTTTTCCAACACCCTCCCCTTCTCCATGCTCCTTCTTCAGGGGGGTATTGGAAAAGGAGGTCAGAGGGGGGCTTATTCATGCTCCACCCCCCTCTCCCCCTCCATGTTCCTTTTCCAACTCCCCCTCCCCATCTGTCCTCCATGTTCCTTCCCCCCCTCCCCTGTCATACTCCATGCCAGTGTTTCCCAAACAGGGTGCCTCCAGCTGTGGCCAAACTACAACTCCCAGCATGCCCAGACAGCCTTTGGCTGTCCAGGCACGCTGGGAGTTGTAGTTTAGCCACAGCTGAAGGAACCCTGGTTGGGAAACACTGCTCCATGCTCTTCTAGCCAGCAAACCCTCCCCCGCCACTCTCACGTGTGACCCTCCGTCATTCATTTATAGCCTCGTCCACCTCCTCACATTCCGGGGAGGATGCAGCATCTCTAGTCGGCGGCGGGATGTCCTCATCCTCCTGCGCAGCTGTGGCAGGGACCGTGACGTCAGGTACGTGCTTCCGACGTCTGCTGCTCTTAAAGCGGCAGTGTCCCTTCCCCCAGCCGACGTTACTTGGGGCCGGGGGACCGGACTAAATGAGGCTCCCCTTCAGCACCACCAGAGAAGGGGGTCTCCCGGAGAGCAGAACTGCCTGGGAGTTTTTTTTTTTTGTAAATATGGTAAGGGGGGCCCTGCGGGCCACCCTGGCTTAGGGGCCCGGTCGCCATGGCGACTGTTGCGACCTCTATAGCTACGCCACTGCTACCAATCCAGCAAATAACCATGGAAAGTGCAAAGGCCACAACACCAATCTGGAGGCTCCGGTTTAGTGAAAGTAGAGCTGAAGTTTATTGGTGACAAAAAGCAAAGTTTTGGCTCCATGTGAGCCCTTATCAAGCATACAATACAAATGAATCCGTGTTCTATATCTATGTCTCAAACAACATTCATTGGTCAATACATATTTGTGAGTAATTAACAAATCACACCCACCCTCTCTCATTGGTTCTTAGCAACCACCATAGTGTATAACAGTAAAATGTCCTTAAAAATCCATTATTAATATAAGTACACATATGCAAAGTAATCATGTATGCCAGGATACCTGTTATACAACAGTCAACTCCATTTATATATGTGCGATCTTCAGATCAACTTACTTATTGTGCATGCATGGGAATGCTGACCGGCTGGCTTGTAGACAAATCATGTGCGCAGGCGCCAGGCATCACTTCCGCTCCGGACCCGTCAAAGCCTACTACGTCATGCCAGTGCCCAAACTATACACATATAATCAAATTGCATGCGCAGAAAATTTGCGCATGCGCTCTGAAAGATGTGCGATCACACTGATATGTTCTCATGACCTTTATTCCAAGGAGACAGACCGTAACAGTATACTCACCTACGATAGTTTTCATCCGAGAACAATTGTGAAACATTTGCCTTGGAGTCATATGCTACGTGTGAAACACATAGTATCTGACCCCGAACAACTTGAGACCAGATTACAGGACATGGTGCAAAAGTTTGAACATAGGGGTTATCCAACTGCCTTGTTGAAACATCACAAGAGTATGTTCACACATACAGGATCCTGCACAGATTTGATGCACAGGATTTGTTTACATTGAAATCTGCAGCAGAAAATCCTGTGCATCAAATCCTGGGCATCAAATCTGCGTACGTGTGAACGTACCCCAAAGAAAGATTAAGTAAATGTGATATAACCACCCTCCTACAACATCTTCTCAAGAAAAATACAACCCGGATACCATTTGTATCAACTTACAATGAACATAGCCAGGAGATAGCCAAAATCATTAGATATAATTGGTGTCTAATCAGCCACATAGCAGGTTTAATAAAGAGCAAGAATTTGAGAAAACAATTAATAAAATTAGATATAGGGAGCTTTAAAAAGAGTTGATCTCAAACCATGTTGGCTACGGCAAAACTAGGTAATTTTCCCTGTTTAGGATGCAGCCACTGCAATAGCATTATAAAAGGAGACAGTGTCCACCATCCTCATACTGGCAAACCGATTAAAATACATGGGAGACATACATGCCGTTCATCATTTGTAATTTAACATATATAATGTCCATGTGGCCTCTATTATGTGGGGGAGACCACAAATGAATTTCGTGTGAGCTTAAATGGACATAAGTCATCCCTACGTACTGGTAAAATTGACCTACCATTACTCAAGCACTTTATCGAAATGGGTCATAATGTGAGTCAAATTCGCTCATTCGCGGGGGGGACGGGGGGGGGGGCGTTTCGAGAGAAAATTCTGAAACAGAAGGAATTAAAGTGGATACATAGGTTAGATACGCTACATCCAAGTGGTCTTAATGTGGACTTTAGTTTATTGTTTTATCAATTACTATTTTTTATTTATCTTTTATTTATTTTTTAATTTTTTTATTACTATTTCATTTTTTTATAATTTTTTTATTATTTTGTATCTTTATTATTTTTTTTGTATTTTATTTTTTTACACATCCTGCTCGTCTTTAATATCAATAATTTATGGATACTGTCTAATGTATTGTTTTTATGCTTTATTTTTAAATAATAACTGCGCCGTCTATGACTATATACCACATGGAGCACATGCCAAGGATCCTTGTCATCTATACAGTCATCTCTGTTTCCATGTACGGTAAAAAATTTTGATGAGGAATTATATGTAATAAAGATAAACATACATTTATATATTTGTCTTGAATAGTTATTGTCACGATGCCGGCTGGCAGGTAGTGGACCCTCTGTGCCAGAGAGGGATTGGCGTGGACCGTGCTAGTGGACCGGTTCTAAGCCACTACTGGTTTTCACCAGAGCCCGCCGCAAAGCGGGATGGTCTTGCTGCGGCGGTAGTGACCAGGTCGTATCCACTAGCAACGGCTCACCTCTCTGGCTGCTGAAGATAGGCGCGGTACAAGGGAGTAGGCAGAAGCAAGGTCGGACGTAGCAGAAGGTCGGGGCAGGCAGCAAGGATCGTAGTCAGGGGCAACGGCAGAAGGTCTGGAAACACAGGCAAGGAACACACAAGGAACGCTTTCACTGGCACTAAGGCAACAAGATCCGGCAAGGAAGTGCAAGGGAGGAGACTAGATATAGCCAGGAAACAGATGGGAACCAATTAAGCTAATTGGGCCAGGCACCAATCATTGGTGCACTGGCCCTTTAAGTCTCAGGGAGCTGGCGCGCGCGCGCCCTAGAGAGCGGAGCCGCGCGCGCCAGCACATGACCGCAGGAGACGGGAACGGGTAAGTGACCTGGGATGCGATTCGCGAGCGGGCGCGTCCCGCTGTGCGAATCGCATCCCCAACGGCCATGACAGGGCAGCGCTCCCGGTCAGCGCTGACCGGGGAGCTGCAGGGAGAAAGGCGCCGTGAGCGCTCCGGGGAGGAGCGGGGACCCGGAGCGCTAGGCGTAACAGTACCCCCCCCCTTAGGTCTCCCCTTCTCTTTATCGGGTAACTGCCTCCCCTGGGATGAGGACACCGGGAAAGGATGGAGGGATTCCTCAACGGCAGGCAGAACCGCAGGAGTAGGAATGGGGAGAGAGGGCAGAGGGCGAGACCTGGCACGGGGCAGTGTGACACCAGGACGAGGGCCATGAGGGGACACAGAAGCTTGCCTGGGAGGGGGGGAGGGGCATTTCCTGTGGCAGGCAGAGTCCTTAATGACCTTAGGGGGACCGGATACAGGAGGAACCACAGAGTTACGGCAAGGGATACTGGGAACCGGTTTTAGACAGTTCTTGGCACAAGAGGACCCCCAACTCTTGATCTCCCCAGTGGACCAATCCAGGGTTGGGGAATGAAGTTGAAGCCAGGGAAGTCCAAGGAGAATTTCCGAGGTGCAATTGGGGAGGACCAAAAGTTCAATCCTCTCGTGATGAGATCCGATGCTCATAAGAAGGGGCTCCGTGCGGAAACGTATGGTACAGTCCAACCTGGCTCCGTTGACCGCGGAGATGCGGAGTGGCTTGACAAGACGGGTCACCGGAATATGGAATTTATTCACAAAGGACTCCCGAATAAAATTTCCAGAAGCTCCAGAGTCCAGACAGGCCACGGCTGAGAGGGGAGAGCTGGCTGAAGTGGAAATTCGAACAGGTACCGTTAGACGTGGAGAAGCCGACTTGGCATCAAGAGACGCCACACCCACGAGAGCTGAGTGTGAGCGTGCGTTTCCCAGACGTGGAGGACGGATTGGGCAATCCACCAGAAAATGTTCAGTACTGGCACAGTACAAACAAAGATTCTCTTCCTTACGGCGATTCCTCTCTTCCAGGGTCAGGCGAGACCGATCCACTTGCATGGCCTCCTCGGCGGGAGGCCTAGGCGCAGATTGCAGTGGAGACTGTGGGAGAGGTGGCCAGAGATCTAAGTCTTTTTCCTGGCGGAGCTCTTGATGCCTCTCAGAAAAACGCATGTCAATGCGAGTGGCTAGATGAATGAGTTCATGCAGGTTAGCAGGAATTTCTCGTGCGGCCAGAACATCTTTAATGTTGCTGGATAGGCCTTTTTTGAAGGTCGCGCAGAGGGCCTCATTATTCCAGGACAATTCTGAAGCAAGTGTACGGAATTGTACGGCATACTCGCCAACGGAAGAATTACCCTGGACCAGGTTCAACAGGGCAGTCTCAGCAGAAGAGGCTCGGGCAGGTTCCTCAAAGACACTTCGGATTTCCGAGAAGAAGGAGTGTACAGAGGCAGTGACGGGGTCATTGCGGTCCCAGAGCGGTGTGGCCCATGACAGGGCTTTTCCGGACAGAAGACTGACTACGAAAGCCACCTTAGACCTTTCAGTGGGAAACAGGTCCGACATCATCTCCAGATGCAGGGAACATTGGGAAAGAAAGCCACGGCAAAACTTAGAGTCCCCATCAAATTTATCCGGCAAGGATAAGCGTATCCCAGGAGCGGCCACTCGCTGCGGAGGAGGTGCAGGAGCTGGCGGAGGAGATGACTGCTGAAGCTGTGGTAGCAACTGTTGTAGCATAACGGTCAGTTGAGACAGCTGTTGGCCTTGTTGCGCTATCTGTTGTGACTGCTGGGCGACCACCGTGGTGAGGTCAGCGACAACTGGCAGAGGAACTTCAGCGGGATCCATGGCCGGATCTACTGTCACGATGCCGGCTGGCAGGTAGTGGACCCTCTGTGCCAGAGAGGGATTGGCGTGGACCGTGCTAGTGGACCGGTTCTAAGCCACTACTGGTTTTCACCAGAGCCCGCCGCAAAGCGGGATGGTCTTGCTGCGGCGGTAGTGACCAGGTCGTATCCACTAGCAACGGCTCACCTCTCTGGCTGCTGAAGATAGGCGCGGTACAAGGGAGTAGGCAGAAGCAAGGTCGGACGTAGCAGAAGGTCGGGGCAGGCAGCAAGGATCGTAGTCAGGGGCAACGGCAGAAGGTCTGGAAACACAGGCAAGGAACACACAAGGAACGCTTTCACTGGCACTAAGGCAACAAGATCCGGCAAGGAAGTGCAAGGGAGGAGACTAGATATAGCCAGGAAACAGATGGGAACCAATTAAGCTAATTGGGCCAGGCACCAATCATTGGTGCACTGGCCCTTTAAGTCTCAGGGAGCTGGCGCGCGCGCGCCCTAGAGAGCGGAGCCGCGCGCGCCAGCACATGACCGCAGGAGACGGGAACGGGTAAGTGACCTGGGATGCGATTCGCGAGCGGGCGCGTCCCGCTGTGCGAATCGCATCCCCAACGGCCATGACAGGGCAGCGCTCCCGGTCAGCGCTGACCGGGGAGCTGCAGGGAGAAAGGCGCCGTGAGCGCTCCGGGGAGGAGCGGGGACCCGGAGCGCTAGGCGTAACAGTTATCTCTATGATGTGCACATATTGGGGATGCTGTCAGCTCACTTGCATGTATTTATTAACTAAATTAATATTCCTAGTTGTTGAGCATGATTGTAGTATCATTGAACACTTTTTTTGGTTCTGATGCCTGCTAGACGGAGATTCTGAAGAGATCTCTCCTATCTTCCGACTCTTTCTGATGAGAACATATCAGTATGATTGCGCATCTTTTGGAGCGCATGCGCAAATTTTTCGCACATGGGAGTTGATTATATGTGTATAGTTTGGGCACTGGCATGATATAGTAGGCTTTGACTGGCCAGAGCGGAAGTGATGATTTGCTCACAAGCCAGCCGGTCAGCATTCCCATGCATGCTCAATAAGTAAGTTGATCTGAAGATCGCACATATATAAATGGAGTTGACTATTGTATAACAGGTATCCTGGCATACATGATTAATTTGCATATGTGTACTTATAATATTAATGGATTTTTAAGGACATTTTACTGTTATACACTATAGTGGTTGCTATGACGATTTGTCTTAGAGCACTCTGTACCAGTGAGAGAGGGTGGGTGTGATTTGTTCATTACTCGCAAATGTGTATTGACCAATGAATGTTGTTTGAGACATATATATATAGAACACTGATTCATTTGTATTGTATGCTTGATAAGGGCTCACATTTAGCCGAAACGTCGCTTTTTGTAACCAATAAACTTCAGCTCTACTTTCACTAAACTGGAGCCTCCAGATTGGTGCTGTGTCCTTTGCACTTTCCATTGTTTCGGAGTGAGCTAGGTATTTAAAGGGGTTATCCAGGAAAAAACTTTTTTTTTATATCAACTGGCTCCAGAAAATTAAACAGATTTGTAAATGACTTCTATTAAAAAATCTTAATCCTTCCAATAATTATCAGCTGATGAAGTTGACTTGTTCTTTTCTGTCTGGATACAGTGCTCTCTGCTGACATCTCTGCTTGTCTCGGGAACTTTACAGAGTAGAAGAGGTTTACTATGGGGATTTGCTTCTACTCTGGACAGTTCCCGAGACACGTGTCATCAGAGAGCACTTAGACGGAAAAGAACAACTCAACTTCAGCAGCTCATAAGTACTGAAAGGATTAAGATTTTTTAATAGAAGTCATTTACAAATCTGTAACTTTCTGGAGCCAGTTGATATATATATATAAAAAAAAAGTTTAACCTTCTAGATGTCAATGAAGTTGCTGATATTGGTATCTAGATGGTTAGAAGCCTTGTCTGATAGTAAGTTATGTCCCTTACCTCACCCAAAATATTATTTATTTTTCTAAGTAATGTTATCATGGAGTTCTTTGTCCTTCTCTTGACCTTTATAAAAGCCTTGTTTCTGGCCACTGATCATCAGGAACATGCTCAGCATATCCCTTACAGACTACTGGCCAGCTATTGTTATAAGAAAATAACTTCTAATGACACAACTTTGCTTCCTCCCCATGCCCTACTATTAGCCTAGGACATGTCTCCCTTCAAACTTTTACCAAAATTTGCTTTTTGCCTGCTTTGTTCCCTTATGTTGTCCTACATGTAATATAAATGTAAAGTTTCATACAGAAAACTTTATAAATGCTGCCAGGACTAGAGAGAGCCCCATGAATTCTATTTCCATCATCCTCACTGAGTGATTGACAGCTTTTCTGCTATAATTTTCTAAACAGGGGGGAGCAAGCAGTCAATCATTTTGGGTGTGGGCGAAAGAAACTGGTCTCATAGGCTTTCTTTATCAGGCCCAGCAGCAATTCAACAGTGTTATGCAACAGAAATACAGTGAGCTGCTATAGTATGTACCTAATACAACAGTAATAGTCTAGTTTTGTCCCTGAAAGTCCCTTCTGTACAGAATGCTGTTAAATTCATTAAAGTGATAGGCAAAGCTCTGTGGTAAGGCATAATGTAGACTTCTATCTCACTCCCTGAATAGCTGTTTATACACGTTGTAGCCATAATACATTTTGTAACTCCTTTTGGCTGCATGGAATGTGGGGAATTCCACCGTCTGTAATAAACTGCTGCCCGGATGATGTAGTGAAGCAGTACACACCATTGTGCAATTCAATCTATTTATTGAATTTACAAAATTCTATCACTGTTATAAAATAATAGACACATAGGGGGGAATTTATCATTATTTGTCTATTGTAGACACAGTTCTACCCCTGTACACTCTTGTCTATTGTACACTCTTGCTCAGAATTTGCTAAGGCTGTACACTCCTTTGCTAAATCTTGTGCAAATATAGAAACGCCCCCCCCTCTCTCTAGCATACACTCCTTCTCTACCTCACCGGAAAAGTGGACATAGGGATTTTGTTCTGTTGCTTTAAGCCCAAGATTCCATTGAGGTTTTTTATGCATCATAAAAAACGCCAGAAAAACTGTCCCAGCTTTTTCCTGCGTTTTGTCAGTTTTTCTTGTGTTTTTTACTTGCGTTTCTGCTGGTGTGTGGAAACAAAAAAAATGTACTAAACTTTTTTTTTTCTTTGAAATTTAGATACGTGAATGCAGAGGACTATCTCAGATTAGGTGGATTGCGACGATGAAAAGCGTTTTTTTTTTTAAATATCAATATGAGGGTTAACGAGGGCTGTGGGGGGGGGAGTGTTTTTTTAAATAAATTTTTTTTTCAGTGTGTTGTGTCTTTTTTAATTGAATTTTCAGGCTTAGTAGTGGAAGGCGTCTAGTAGACAGAATCCATTACAAAGCCGGAGCTTAGCGATAGCCCCCAAAACAGCTATGCGCTAACCTCCAAGTATTACCCCGCTACCCACCGCCACAGGGGTTCCGGGAAGAGCCGGTACCAACAGGCCCGGAGCGTCAAAAATGGCGCTCCTGGGCCTAGGCGGTAACAGGCTGGCGTTATTTAGGCTGGGTAGGGCCAGTAATAATGGTCCTCACCCACCCTGGTAATGTCAGGCTGTTGCTGCTTGGTTGGTATCTGGCTGATACTGAAAAAATTAAGGAACCACACCCTTTTATTTATTTATAAAAAATAAAAAAAAGCATAGGGTTCCCCTTATTTTCAGTATCAGCCAGATACCAACCAAGCAGCAACAGCCTGACGTTACCAGGGTGGGCGAGGACCATTGTTACTGGCCCTCCCCAGCCTAAATAATGCCAGCCTGTTACCGCCTAGGCCCAGGAGCGCCATTTTTGATGCTCCGGGCCTGTTGGTATCGGCTTTTTCCGGCACCCCTGTGGCGTTGGGTACCGAGGTAATAATAGGTTAGCGTTAGCTGTTTTTGGGGCTTAATACTAAGCCCTGGCATAGTAATGGATTCTGTCTATAAGACAGCTTCCACTACTAACCCTGAAAATTCAATTATTAAAATCACGGACACATTGAAAAAAAATTTATTTAAAAAAACACTCCCCCACAGCCCTCGTTAACCATTTTATTGAAATAAAAAAAAAAACGCTGGTCATCGTCGCAGTCCACCGAATCCGACGTAGTCCTCGGCATTCACGTATCTGAAATGAGAAGAAAAGAAAAACAAGAAATATGGGTTGGTAAAATTTTTTTGCTCTCCCCTGGGAAGAGCGCACATAATGCAGCGTGTTCATAAACAGGAAGCCTTCAATTGTTGCTAAACTACAACTCCCATCATGGGGGGCTGTAGTTAAGCAACAGCTGGAGGCACACTGGTTGCAAAACACTGAGAGTTTGTTACTTAACTCACTGTTTTCCAACCCGTGCACCTCCAGCTATTGCAAAACTACAACTCCCAGCATGTACGGTTTGTCTGTGCATGCTGGGAGTTATAGTTTTGCAACATCTGGAGGCGCACAGGTAGGGAAACACTGAGTTAGGAAACAGACAATGTTTCCCAACCAGTGTGCCTCCAGTTGTTGCAAAACTACATCAACCAGTGTGCCTCCAGTTGTTGCAAAACTACATCTCCCAGCATGCCCAAGCAGCTGAAGGGCATGCTGAGAGTTATAGTTTTGCAACAACTGGAGGAGAACAGTTTGGAGACCACTGTGTAGTGGTGTTCAAACCGTAGCCCTCCAGATGTTGCTAAACTACAACTCTCAGCATGTCCAGACTGCCAAGGCATGCTGGGAATTGTAGTTCGGCAACATCTGAAGGACCAATGTTACAGAACTACAACTCCCAGCATGCCTGGACTGTCTGGGCATTCTGGGAGTTGTAGTTTTGCAACATCTGGAAGAGCACAGATTGGAGACCACTGTACAGTGGTCTCCAAACTGCGGCCCTCCAGATGTTGCAAAACTACAACTCCCAGCATGCCCAGACAGCCAAAGGCTGTCTGGGCATGCTGGGAGTTGTAGTTTTCAAACTACCAGAAGCAGCAGTGAAGAGCTTCACTGCTGCCTCTGATGCAGATGCCACCGCCGCCGCCTCCACTTACCCGCCGCCGCCAACCCATGTGCCGTAAGTGCCGCGGTCCCCACCGCAGCTGTCGGCGTCATCTTCCCCTGCTGTGCCCGGACTTCTAGCGGCGGGCAGAGCAGGGGAAATGAACTTTACCCCCAGTCAGCTCATTCACTGTGATTGGTCCACAGGGACCAATCACAGTGATCGCAGACCAGGACCATCGACAGATGGTCCTGGGGGGTGTTGCAGAAGTTGTCCCCTGCTTGAAACAGTGGGGCTTCTGCCAGTTAACCCGTGCGATGCCGCTCATCGCCAGATTAACTGAATGCCGTTTATAAACGTGAATCGCAGCAGATCTCCAGAATGATCTGCTGCGATCCACATTTAAATTAAAAAGCCAGTGGTACATGCGTCTACATCGCGCTGCCACCGGCTTCTATATACACTGTCATAATTCATAATCCCCGCCGGGAGACGGGAGCTCTGATTGGTGGATAGCTATTGACCAATCAGAGCTCTCCTCTCCCGGTGGCGGCGATTATGAATTATGACAGTGTACTGTATATAGAAGTCGGTGGCAGCGCGATGTAGCCGCATGTACCGCCGAATTCTATAGTTAATAAATGCGGATCGCAGCGGGTCTCTGGTTAATGACCCGGTGCGATCTGCACCTCAGCCCATGGACTACAACTCCCATCATGTGCAGAGTTTGTCCATGATGGGAGTAGTAGTTCAAAATGTCCCGCAGACGGGGGATGTGCAAGTGCCATCCCTCAGCGTTGCGGTACTACAACTACTCCCATCATGGGACAGACTCTGTCCCATGATGGAAGTAGTAGTCCAAGGGCAGAGGGGCAGATCGCAGCAGATCATTCTCTAGAGACCTGCTGCGAAAATTACCCTATTCTGAGTTTTATTTTTTATTTTTACATCTACAGGACTGTATTTCTATTGGTATCATATTGTAGTAGATAAAACATTTTCACCACTTTTTTTCTGTTGATCAGTTTGATCAGCGCTCTGCTAGTAGAGCTTGCCTAGGGCAGGCAGTATCAGCAAAGCTAATATAGCAGGGATATAAGCCTAGTAAAGACCTCTGTCTGCCATATTAATTAAGCAGCAATTGCATTCATATTTTGTGGGGTGCTGATCAGCAGGGGCGTTACTAGGTCTCCAAAACACCTGGGGCTAGAGCCCTAAGCCCTCAGCCACGCCCCTAACCTCATTCACCTCCTATCACACCTTGCCTTCACAATTCTGACTTATACCAGCAGGCAACTATACAGTGTAGTTGCAGTAATGTACATGCTGCCTGAGAGTGATAGGTGCGTGATTGCTGCAACCAAACTCCTATCACTGTCACACATCCTTTACATACTCAGGTAGTCTTTACATGCTGATATCAAAGTGTGATAGGAGAGTGAATGCTGCAACCACACTCACTGCACAGGCAGCCTGTACATGCTGAGATCTAACCAATAGTTTAAAAATGTTTTACTTTAATGTTTTACTTAAGTAAAAAGAAAAGGTAGAACATATTTATAACGTTATCATAGCTAGGACAATTTTTTATTCATGAGATAGTACCTTTAAAAGATAGTCATACAGTTACCAAATAACAAGAGTATACAAGGAGAACATATTACCACACATTTTGTAGCATACAATAGCAGCCGGCAATAAATTTGCAACATCAAGGTACCGCAGCACACCAGCTTGCTATAGCCCTCGCACTCACCCAGCATCTCATGGCTTTGGATGCATAACTCACTATTTCTGTTGGGCCAGTAGTTCCCCCCACTCGACATTGCCACTCTCTACAGTGCTGTACCTACCGAAGCAGAAAGCCGGCATAGGACAAGAGTCCTTGTATTTGCTTTCCATGGATCACTATGCCAATAGCATAACATGGCTTGTAAAAAGAGCAACATGCTGACAATTTCTTGGCAGTGGTCAAAGATGTACTCTACTCTTTTGTTATCATAATGCTTTTTTATATATCTCCCCCACAGTATTTCCCACAAAAGATCCTGGGCTTCACTTACAATGTGACGATTAATACTGGTGTCTATTCACTTGGCAGAGGGGCTAGTAGGCCGTCTCAGGAACCAGTGCACTGATGCAGATGCTGCCTTTGCACGGTGGACCCCATAACTATGAGGGAGATTTATCAAAACCTGTCCAGAGGAAAAGTTGCTGAGTTGCCCAAAGCAACAATCAGATTTCTTCTTTCATTTTTGAAAAGTCCTCTGAAAAATGAAAGAATCGATCTGATTTGTTGCTATTGGCAACACTAAATCTCCCCCTATTTCCCTGTTTTTTTCTGACCCCCTTCCGTGAGTTGTCTTCTTGCATGGTCATGCTTAGTTAATTAGAATAACAGAGCTGATTTCTTCCAAAAACATCACCAAACACCTGTCCTTTGGTTGTATGTGGTATTGCAGCTAAGTTTCATTGAAGTAAATGGACCCACGTTGTATTATCACACATAATCTGAGGACAGATGTGGTGCTGTTGCTGGAAAAATAGCTCTGTTTTTCTTATCCTGGATAACCCCTTTGATGAGGGAAAAACTGGTGCAGGTCGATTTACAACCGTTCTTATATTTTTCTTCTGATGTGTTATGTTAATTTTTGGTCTGGTTCACAGATGATTTGGTTATTTGTGTAACTATTTGTAATCCAAAACTGATATTGAATTCAGAAAGGAGGAGACATGTAAGGGCCCGCTCACACTACAGAACTTCCGTTCAGAATTTCTATAGTGTTATTGGGATGGGGCCTATGGGGTAAATTTATTAAAACCTGTGCAGAGGGAAAGTTGCCCATTTGCCCATAGCAGCCAATCAGATTGCTTCTTTCATTTTTAACAAGGACTCTGAAAAATGAAAGAAGTGATCTGATTGGTTGCTATGGGAAACTGGAAAACTTTTCCTCTGCACAGGTCTTGATAAATCTCCCCATATGTCTTTGTAATGTTCTCTTATGCAAATTGATCTTTGACATATGTGTATGAGTACTGATTTTTTTCCTTAAACTATAGGTGCATCAGTTGCAAAATAGCCCCCAAAAATGGGTTTTCAATTTATTTGTCACACGGTACCCACACAAACAAAAAACACAGAAGTCAATGGTGTTTGCGCGATAGAGTACTGTAAAATATATTTTTCTATAATCGTGCACCTAGGGGTAATACTGACAAATAACCTCAGTGGGGAATATTGGTAAGTATATATGGATGACGAGGATGGAAGGAGGATGCTATATTCCCCCTATTACATACTTTACTGAACCCACCAGCCGGTTTCTATGATATATTCTACTGAACTTCTTTTTACTGATTTAGGGACAGGTTGCTTTATCGTTGCTCAATATAAATAGCATGTACAACAAACCATATAACATTCGGGACAATTTTGATACCAGTCCAGCAAATTGTAATGTTCATTATCAAGTTAACTGGCCTTTGGCATAAGATTTTAGCTGGTACGTGTCCAGGTCTTGAAAATCCTAAGACACAAGAACAACAAACAGCTTTTGTTTATTGATGTGGAACAAATTCCTCTCAACAAACATCATCTGAAAATGCATAAAAATGGACCTGTGCCTCCGATATGTTGGGAATAAATCTACTACAGCAAGTGAAGAAAGAAATGCTTCACTGTAATATTTATGTTCATTGTACAGCCAGAAACATCTATTATATGTAAAGGGATTCTCCTGGGTAAAAAAGCAATCATTTAAAGGGGTTGTCCTGGGAGATAAAATAAAAATAGGGGACAGCTGGAAATGAAGATTTAACCAATCACATGCTAAGGCAGGTCACCAGATCTGATCGAGCCCTGTGTCAGGACAGGGACCAGAAAATGGAGATCAGCAGGACCACGCAACATTAGGACAGCAGTGCTACCCCTTATATCAATACATTTCAAAACATTGTATGCAAAAGTTATACTTTTTTTTAATGGGGATCAATTTCTGATGTGTGCAGATGTATAAGAATATAGTTACATGCACCTGGGACATTTAGAACATCCAGTGTAGTATTTCATCAAATGCAATATACAGAGATGATGCGAACAATGCCCAACCATCACCTTTCCTCAAAAATGTAAAGTTGGGGTTACTTAGGCTGGGTTCACATATGTCCTGCATCTGGCATAGGTGAACTAGATCTCGATGTAACTAATGACAAGTTGTCATCAGATCAGTTGTATGGCATCCGGCGCCCATTGTTTCTGGACGGCGAACAGGGGAACGCAGCTTGCTGTCCGGTGCCGTCGGTGTGTAAAACTATCCGTGTCGTGGAAATACTAAGTTGTCACATTACATTGCCTTTCATATTGTGCGATATGGCGTAGATTAATGTGTTGTCGACTGGCCACCCTAGCTGCAGATGTGGGGGGTTTGTTTATGGCACATGGAGGTGTGTCATATCTTCTGTAGGCTGAATCACCTTGTAACCTAATGCTGACTGTATGTATGGGCGTGGCTCTGTCCTATGGGAGTGGCTATTGAAAACCCTCCTTTTGTTGTCTGTATAAATAAACTGTACTGACCACCAGAGAGGGCATTTTCTCTCTAGGCTGGTGGGAGAAATCAGTTGTAGGACCACTGACTCTGTCCGTGTTTTTCCAACTACTGCAAATTCGCTATCCCGAGCAGGCACCACTGACGCTGAATCTTATTACAAGTCTGGATTTTCTTCAACAATCCGGCATCAAAATTGAAACGCTGGATTATTGTGAAAAGTCCCATTCAAATGGGAATGGGATCAGTTCTAGCATCAGTTTCCCTCTGGTGTAAGCCAGAGGGAAGCAATGCCGGAGGCCTGATATATGTGAACCCAGCCTTATACAGAGCACAATGTTAACATTGTTAAAGTAGAGAAGAAGTGTGTGGCTTTTGGCTCTCCGTGGACTCTAATTCACTAGAGATATTGATAGACGAAAAAAAAATTATGTAACTTTTTAAAAACATTCTAGTATGAGTTAGAGGGCTTTACAATATGAATGACATATGTTGTCTGCACAACAGAATGATGAGTCTTAGTTGGACTAAGGTCTTGAAATGATGAACTATTGGGCATGTGCCATTATTTTTGTCACACACAGAAGACACAAACCGACACTCGCTTGCCATTTACATAAAGTTTATTCCAAAATGTACAATGTCAAATGTGATGCATTTTGGATCACTCTGAGCCTTTCTCAAACAGACGTGTAATCAGTATTCAAATGAATAATACATTTCATTCTTATTCCTTTTTCTTGCGAACCTGTAAGAAAGAATGAAAATATGCGATTTGTCATAAACATGGTGTGATCCATGGGTTAGAAAGGAACACCCACTAAGTGCCATGTGTTCAACTGAGAACTTTATTCAGATTTTCCACCTCCATAGACCTAGAAATAAAAGGTACTTTCATCCATGACAACAATCTGGTTCAATTGACCAAAAATAAGCTATTGATATTTTTCTGTTACCTATCCGTTGTGTATGGTTTACAAAAAATAAAGTGTAAAGACATAGTTGAGACATTTCTAGTCACTCATTAACAAACTGGTGTCTTCAGGGCAAATTGGTTCAGTGACTTTACTACATTACGACATAGTTGTGCAACATATCAATACAATAGCTCTCTTCACTATATGGGTCCTTTACATTATTTTATATATGCAGAAATGCTGTGAGTGCGTGTTTTGCCCCAGATAAGCAGGTTAGTAGACATTAGCTATTATGTCTTTTACAAAGCCATAAAGTACAGGTACAGACTGTACCATAAAATAAACAACATTCTTCTTCTACAGCCCAAACTATTGGTTTCTGGCCAGCAGATTAACGTCTTTGGATTTACTGGCAAAACTTCTCATTTGATTGTTTCTGGCAGGGGCCAGTGTTTCCAGTGAGAAAAGAGCAAACAAAAGTAACACATGCAAGAAATCCGAAGTGATAATGAACAGATTGCATGTAAAGAACTTCACCTTTAGTTTTATATTTTCCTTTACAAAATGATCTGAGGACTATGATTAATAAATACGTTGAGAAGCTCCAGGTTAGGGTCACTCTCAGTATTTTATGGAGTATTGTTATCAGCAATAAACTGATATCATGTTTTTATCAGAAACTCTCTCTGTGCGAGTTATGATCACAATAACAAGTCTGCAGGGGAGCAGATAAAGGTGCCGTTTATAGCAGCATTGGTTTAGAATTGTATACAGGAAATACAGTATCGTGGTGACTCACTTCATATTTTATGGCCAGTCTGTGGCAAAGTTCACTCCACATTTGCAATATAGTTAAAAAAAGAAAAAAAAAGGTATTGGGAATTATTATGTACAGTAGGTAATTCAATGGCATACCTTTCTAAATATGTGGGTATATGGGTTTAACCCCTTAAGGACTCAGCGTTTTTCCGTTTTTGCATTTTCATTCTTTCCTCATCACCTTCTAAAAATCATAACGCTTTCAAATTTGCACATAAAATTCCATATGATGGCTTATTTTTTGCGCCACCAATTCTACTTTGCAGTGACATTCGTCATTTTACCCAAAAATCCGAAAAAAATTCATTGTGCGACAAAATTGAAGAAAAAATTTCATTTTGTAACTTTTGGGGGCTTCCGTTTCTACGCAGTGCATTTTTCGGTAAAAATAACACCTTTTCTTTATTCTGTAAGTCCATACGGTTAAGATGATACCCTACTTATAAAGGTTGTATATTGTCGTACTTCATAACTACATGCAGGAAAATTCTCATCTTCTAACCCCTATAACTTTTTTTTATTTTTCTGCGTATGGGCCGGCATGATTTTTTTGCGCCGTGTTCTGAAGTTTTTATCGGTACCATTTTTGTATTGATCTGACTTTTTGATCACTTTTTATTCATTTTTTCAGGATATAAAAAGTGACCAAAAAGAAGCTATTTTGGAGTTTGGAATTTTTTTGCGCGTACACCATTGACCGTGCGGTTTAATTAATTATATATATTTATAATTCGGAAATTTCCGCACGCGTCGATACCACATATGTTTATTTTTATTTACACAGTTTTTTATGGGAAAAGGGGGGTGATTCAAACTTTTATTAGGGAAGGGGTTAAATGACCTTTGTTAACTTTTTTGTTTTTCACCTTTTTTTGCAGTGCTATAGCTCCCATAGGGACCTATAACATTGCGCACACTGACCTCTTATGCTGATCCCCGCAAAGCCATAGCTTTGTATGGATCATTGAGATAGGGGCTCGATTGCTCAAGCCTGTAGCTCAGGCTTGGAGCAATCAAACCCTGATCGGACGCCGCAGAGACAGGTAAGGGGACCTCCGCTCGCGTCTTAGCTGATCAGGACATCGCGATTTTATTGCGATGTCCTGATCAGCCCAACTGAGCTGCCAGGAATCATTTACTTTCACTTTTAGATGCAGCGGTCAACTTTGATCGCAGCATCTGGAGGGTTAATAGCACGCGGCACAACAATCGGTGCCGCGCGCTGTTAAGAATAGCAGCCAGGACCGACCCGGTGTGATGCGGGGTCACGCCGTGACCCCGTTTTAAACACCGGGACCAGGCTCAGGGTGGACAGGTACCCCGGAGTCCTTAAGAGGTTAAAAGCATTAAAGCTAAATTGGAAAAAAAATAGGTCTGCTGTGTGAACTCTTTTGACATTCTATTCAGCCATAGGAATTAATGTATCTTAGTCCAAGCAATGCTAAATGTCCAATAGTAACAACTACTAATGGCAGACATCAAGGGTACATCCAAGTAGGCCTAATGCACAAGGCACTTCAGCTTTGTGCTATATGGTCATAGAGGTAGCATGTGCACCTAGAAATTTTTTGTGCGACTTGTGGATAAGCATAAAGTACCAATCAGCCCTCCCTGAGCCATTTTCAGTTTTCACTTTGCAGTGGTCGGGAATTTATCAAGTGCAAAAGTCGTATGTAAGCAAAAAAAGAGTCACAAACCCCCTTCAAAATGTTGCAAGTATAAGCCAGGTCAGACCTGTATTACAAACTTGTCTTTGACAACATTCGCAAATGCGAATTTTGTGTGATTTTTTGCGCAGCTCCACTCCCCAGCCAACCACTCGCATCTATCACCCACCCGCTAGGTATTGCAGAATTACAACTCCCAGCTGCCCTTACATTGAGGACATGCTGGGAGTTATAGTTACAACAGCTTGCTGGTGGGTGGTAGATGCAGGCAGGTGGCCGGGGAGCAGAGACGGCCAACAGGAATATGAACTTACAGCACTGTAATTTCATATTTCCTGGGCAGACCTGTGATTAGTCCAGACCTCCTGGCCAATCACAGCTGCCAGCGGGAAATATGATGTTAGAGTGCCGTAACTTCATTTTCCCCACTGGAAAGCCAGGGAGAGGAGCACAATGTCGTCCGCTTCTCTGGCTTCCTTGTCACCCGCCCACGCCCCAATACTACAACTCCCAGCATGCCCTTATAATAAGAATATGCTGGGAGTTGTAGTGGTGTAGCATGTAACCTGCCTGCACATCTCCCGCCCACGACGCACAACTACAACTCCCAGCATGCCCTTACAGTAAAGACATGCTGGGAGTTATAGTGGTGCGGCGCAGGCGGGCAGAAGTTGTGCATGCCGGTGACAAGCTTGTGGGGTGGGTGACAAACACATCTCCCGCCTGCCTGTGTCACATGACTACAACTACCAGCATGTCCTTACTGTAGTCGTGTGGCAGGGGCAGGTGGCAAGCTTGTCACCCACCTGCATATCTCATTCCACCTGCACCGCACGACCACAACTCCCAGCATGTCCTTACTGCAAGGGCATGCTGGGAGTTGTAGTCATATGATGCGGGCAGCAGGGGATGTGCGAGCGGGTGACAAGCTTCCCTGGCTTGCTCTTCACCCGCCTGCACATTTTCCACCAGCCTGTCATTGCATGACTACAACTCGCAGCCCTTACAGTGAGGACATGCTGGAAGTTGTAGTCATGCTGCTCTGGCAGGAGATGTGCGGGTGGGTAACAAAAATATACTAACCTATTTTCCGTGTTTTTTTTCTCATTTCAGATCTGTAAATCCTGTGGACTACTTCGGATTCGGTGGACTACGTCGATGACCAGCGTTTTCTTTTTTTTTGTTTTTTTTTGTTTAATGTTAATAAAATTATTAAAGAAGGCTTGTGGGGAGTGTTTTTTGGAATAAAAGTTTTTTTTAAAACATGTTGTGTTTTTTGTTTTTAATTTACTGTAAAGGCTTAGTAGTGGAAGCTGTCTAATAGATGGAGTTCCACAATTATTACCCCAATACCCACCGCCACAGGGGTGCCGGGAAGAGCCGGTACTAATAGGCCCAGAGTGTCCAAAATTGCACTCCTGGGCCTAGGCGGTAACAGGCTGGTATTATTTAGGCTGGGGAAGGCCAGTAACAATGGTCCTAGCCCACCCTGGTAATGTCAGGCTGTTGCTGCTTGGTTGGTATCTGGCTGAGAATAAAAATAGGGGAAACCCTATGCATTTTTTTTTTTTATATTTAATTATTTATGCAAAAAATTTGTGGGGTTCCCCATATTTTTATTCTCAGCCAGATACCAACCAAGCAGCAACAGCCTGACGTTACCAGGGTGGGCAAGGACCATTGTTACTGGCCCTCTCCAGCCTAAATAATGCCAGACTGTTACCGCCTAGGCCCAGGAGCGCCATTTCTGATGCTCTTGGCCTGTTGGTATCGGCTTTTCCTGGCACCTTTGTGGTGGTGGATACCGGGGTAATAATTGGGGGTTAGCGCTAGCTGTGATTGTGGCTAACGCTAAGCCCCAGCTTAATAATGGACTCCCTCTATAAGACAGCTTCCACTACTAAGCCTGCGAAGTAAATAAAAAAAATTAAAAAAAACACAACACATTTATAAAACATTTATTTAAAAAAACATTCCTCCACTAGCCCTTTTTAACCATTTTATTATTATTAAATCAAAAAACGCTGGTCATTGTACTCCCCCAAATCCAAAGTAGTCCACATTTTTTCCCCGATGTGATTTGAGGTGGGGTAAGTAAGTGGTGTTCTGAAGTGATTTATTGTTTTTAGTTTATGTGTGCTAAAAAATTGTATTGTATTCAAAAGTGATTTATTATTTTTTGTTTATCTAAACCCCCTGTGATAAATATGTCACACATAAGCAACACCAAAGCAAAATAATAAATGACTACAGAACTCACTTACCAAAGCAACAATGACAAATGTCCCATATAGACACTATATACCGTATTTATCGGCGTATAACACGCACTTTTTAGGCTAAAATTTTTAGCCTAAAGTCTGTGTGCGTGTTATACGCCGATACCCCCTCAGGAAAGGCAGGGGGAGAGAGGCCGTCGCTGCCCTCTTCTCTCCCCCTGCCTTTCCTGGGGTCTAGAGCGCTGCTGTCGGCCCTTTTCACCCCCTGGTTATCGGCGCCGCTGCCCGTTTTGTCCCCCTGACTATCGGTGCCTGCGCCGATAGCCAGGGAGAGAGAAGCGGCGCCGACAGCCAGGGGGAGAGAAGGGGCAGCGGCACCCATTGCCGGCGCCGCTGCCCCGTTGCCTCCCCCCATCCCCGGTGGCATAATTACCTGAGTCGGGTCCACGCTGCTCCAGGCCTCCGTCGTGCGTCCCCGGCGTCATTGCTATGCGCTGAACGGCGCGGCGCATGACGTCAGAGCGCCGCGCCGTGCATAGCAACGACGCTGGGGACGCACGACGGAGGCCTGGAGCAGCACGGACCCGACTCAGGTAATTATGCCACCGGGGATGGGGGGGAGGCAACGGGGCAGCGGCGCCGGCAATGGGTGCCGCTGCCCCTTCTCTCCCCCTGGCTTTCGGCGCCGCTTCTCTCCCCCTGGCTATCGGCGCCGGCACCGATAGTCAGGGGGACAGAACGGGCAGCGGCGCCGATAACCAGGGAGTGAGAAGGGCCGACAGCAGCGCTCTAGACCCCAGGAAAGGCAGGGGGAGAGAAGCGGGCAGCGACGGCCTCTCTCCCCCTGCCTTTCCTGGGGGTATATCGGGGTATACACGCGCACACACGCACCCTCATTTTATCATGGATATTTGGGTGAAAAACTTTTTTTACCCAAATATCCTTGGTAAAATGAGGGTTCGTGTTATAGGCCGGTGCGTGGTATACCCCGATAAATACGGTATATGTGCTTTCATTAGTGTGGATTATTGGGGAGATTTATCAAAACCCGTACAGAGGAAAAGTTGCCCAGTTGCCGATAGCAACCAATCAGATCGCTACTTTCATTTTGCAGAAGCCTTGTTAAAAATGAAAGAAGCGATCTGATTGGTTGCTATGGGCAACTGGGCAACTTTTCCTCCAGACAGGTTTTGATAAATCTTCCCCCTATTTTCTCTCTTAAAAACATTGCTTTGATATAGCTATATAACTTGCTACCCTGTGCTGTAAAGAAAATATAGGAGGAAAAGTTGCTGAGTTGACCATGGCAACCAATCAGATCTCTTCTTTCATTTTTCAAAGGCCATTTCAGAAATGAAAGAAGCGATCTGATTGGTTGCTATGGGCAACTCAGCATCTTTTCCTCAGGAAAGGTTTTGATAAATCTCCACCATATTGTCTGGAATATGTACAGATGACTCTAGTAATGATAAATCCTTTCTCTAAGTTACATCTATGTCTGAAGTATTCCTGTTGTACTCACCATCATGGGTAAGCAACACCCCCCAGACACCTAACCAAGTGTATGCCAAAGATAAGGACTTTTTATATTGTGTAATGGCAATTTTACTAAAGTTGCAAGGGCTCACAGGGGAACCAACAGGGTTAACATGCCACAAATCCATCCATGATATTACTATAATATATATATATATATATATATATATATATATATATATATATATATATATATATGTATATATATGGGTCTACTACCCTGAGCTGGCATGAACTACTCCACCCATTCTCACAATGGGCACCACATTATAGCTTTGTGCAACTCAAAGGCTAAAGGGAGCAATAATATCTTCATTTTCATAATGCCTAGACAAGACCATAACTAGAAGTCATAGGGCAAAAATAGACAGGATTTGGGAAAAAATGTTTTATGTAGAAAATTATACAATACCCATGTATGCACCACTAGTTACAGACTTCCAGTTTACTAAAACAATATATTTTACATATAACTGAAGTACATACACGTTACGTTCTCCACTATCAGCAGTTTAGAAGTCTAGTAGTTCACAATTAAACACATGACAATTTCGGAATCCTTCTCATATTCTGTATACCAAAACCAACAGAACCTGACCTTCAGTGGCTCTACTGATAAACCTGCAATGTCAGTGGGGAGGAATGTTGACAAGTTAAATGATACTAAAATAATATATTTTCTGGCATATGTTCTTTCCCTCAAATTACAAATGTCAATAACAATCTATAACATAGATTGCACTATTTTATTTAGGTAAAATATTTCTATCATTTAAAATTTGTAGAAGTTATTTTTAGCTATGATGATAAGTAGAGATGAGCGAACTTACAGTAATTTGATTGGTCACAAACTTCTCGGCTCAGCGGTTGCTGACTTTTGCCTGCACAAATGAGTTCAGCTTTCAGGTGCTCCGGTGGGCTGGAGACTCTCTCCTAGGACTGTATCCACCTTTTCCAGCCCACCGGTGCACCAGAAAGCTTTACGCAGGCAAAAGTCATCAACTGCCGAGCGGAGAAGTTTGTGACAAATCGAATTACTGGAAGTTCGCTCATCTCTAATGATAAGCTATAAAAAAAAACTCACAACAAAGATAGATAGATACTAGATATCAGATGTCAAATGTTGATCAACATTATTACCAGGAGGGGCCGAACTGAGCAAGATTCTTGTTTTTCATCAATGAGCGGCTGTGTTTACCATTAGTTATTCTCCAGCATCAATACACAGTTCTAATATAGTAAATATACTAAAAGACTTGTAATTCACTCTATGTAATGATAAGGTTCCCGAGAGCAGCCCTTTATTGACATGGAACGTATCCACATACGAGAAATGCATATATAAAATATATTACTGGCAACACTTAGTTTGCTTCCTTCCATAAACTTTGTTTATACGAACCAGCATTTTTAATGCAACCCTATGCACAATGGAAGCATTGCTTGTGGTATATCACATATATCTGCATACTGCAAAGTATTTTTATTTGAAACAATAGTCAAGATTTACTGTCAATCTGGTATTCAACTAAAAAGTAGTCCCAATACTGAACTAGCAGGAAATTAACATGTAGGATGTTTTGCTCTTTTTAGACTTACTAATGTGGTGGTCCAGTACGGGAGTTGTTACCCCGTACCCTTCCTGCCCTGTCAGGCAGCCTCCCTTCAGTGTCCCCTGGGCCCCCTTGCACCTGTCCCCCCCATGTACATATGTTTACCATATATCATACTGTGTAATGTGTGAAGAAAGCGTTGTCACTTTAAGACTGTTTAACATGTGAGTTGTCATGTGATTGTTACCCAGGAGGTATCAGTGACCATGTGACCTAGGGGTGACCAATGGGACCCCACCAGAGTCTCCCCAATATAAGCCCTGGGTGGAGCCTCTGCTCTTTCTCTTGCAGCTTAGAGCTCTTTCTGCTGGGGTCCAGCGCAGGCGAGTCTAGGAGTGTGTCTGGAGTCATAGGAGGCCTCAAGTCAAGTCTGCGGCCACAATCTACAAGTAAGCCACAGTCACAGCATTGTCAGTCAGAAGTCAGTCAAGTCAAAGTCATCTGTCAAGTCAACATGCCCTGCACTAAATTGTCCACATCTACTACAAGTCCCAGAAAGGCCTTAAAGGAGTAGTCCAGTGGTGATTCAGTGGTGAGCAACTTATCCCCTATCCTAAGGATAGGGGATAAGTTGCAGATCGCGGGGGGTCCGACCGCTGGGGCCCCCTGCGATCTCCTGTACGGAGCCCCGACAGCCCGCGGGAAGGGGGCGTGTCGACCTCCGCACGAGGCGGCGGCCGACACACCCCCTCAATACAACTCTATGGCAGAGCCGAAGCGCTGCCTTCGGCAATCTCCGGCTCTGCCATAGAGATGTATTGAGGGGGCGTGTCGGCCGCCGCCTCGTGCGGGGGTCGACACCCGCTATCTCGGCGGAGAGCCGGGGCCCCGTACAGAGAGATCGCAGGGGGCCCCAGCGGTCGGACCCCCCGCGATCTCAAACTTATCCCCTATCCTTAGGATAGGGGATAAGTTTTTCACCACTGGACTACCCCTTTAAGACCTCTGAAGTAACTGGTCACTTCCTTGGGCCCTGGCTGAACTGTATAGACTTTCCACCTGTCTAACCTCAGTAAAGCTACCGTTGTTCGTAACTTGTGTCGGAGTCATTATTGCCCCCCGTGCCTAGCCCAGGATCCAGCGGTATACCTTCGGGTGGTATTGAGGATAAACCACTCCCTGGCATCACGAATACAAGAAGTTAATGCCATTTGCCCCTAGGGTAAGTCCATCTGCCCTGCATCTCACACCCCATACCACACTAATATTTAAAAGTAAAAGTGTATTTTATAGTATTAAAGTTGCTATTCATGCCCTCAGCACATTAGAAAGCTATTCAATACTTCAAAATGTGTTATAACTATTAAACATTAGTGAGTTGGAAATGATCAGAGAGGTTCTGTTTTTAACCAATCTTTAGTATAAGGAATATCTAAACTTATTTGTCAAAACAGATGTGGGATTTAGATGACCTCTTTTGGATGTTACTTACTGCCTGGGGTGATACAGGTTAACACATGCTAGCTTAAACGCTAGAAAAGGTCAATCACCTTTCGTCTAGAAGGCAAAAGACACAATTACATTTTCAGTTCATAATTGCTATTCTCTCTACTTTAAAGCATCATTTTCTGTTATTTTGAAATTCTTCACATTACTTTAGAAAATTTAGAAAAATCTCTGTAACGGAGCTGGATGTGGATCCTCTAACCTGTGTGGCTGATGACCGTATCGAGGAGTGGATTCTAAGGTGCCGCCGGTCTACACCAGAGTCCGCCGCAAGGCAGGATGGGCTTGCTGCAGCAAGCGAAACCCATATTGCTACCCCCGACATGGCTTGACCACACAGGTAGCTGGGCAAGGCGAGGTACTGAAGGACAAGGCAGTAGTGTAGTCAAACGTAGCAGAAGGTCAAGGCAGGTGGCAAAGGTGCGGAGTCTAATTGTGGTAAGCTTGTGGGGGTATAAGGTATGTGGGGTGTAGCTGTGCAGTGATGAAAGGGTGCTGGTTTAACCCTTAACTGTCGTGACGCCAGGGTGAGGGCTCCTCAGCATATGCTGGTCCTATCACCACCTGTCCCAAGAGCGATAGGGAGGTATAAAAAATGATTGTCCACAACCAGAGGTTTCAGAAAACTGTCAGAACTTTTACTGCAGGTTTTATGCAGAATTACACAGGAACAGTCTTTGTACAATCAGAGTCTATGAGGATCCTGACAGTTGGTTGGGACCTTGTGAGTCTTAAGCTCAGGAGAATTATATGCGCTGTTCCGCGGGATTTAGGGGATTGAGTTTAGTTCCAGCAGTCATGCAGACTTTAGCGAGGAGTTGTATTTTAACTCACGGTTTGGTATTATCAGGCTTCGGCCTGGTCTTGTCTTTGAAAGTTGCTATGATCTCTACTCTCTGCTAATCCGGAACCCACGAGAGCGAGGATTGACTGCCAGCTCCCTTATATGGGCAGGGGCTGGCCTTGAGCTCATTGGTTCATACCATCTGTCATTCACTTTACAAGGAATTATGGTCTAGACATGTGACCACACACGTGACCTAGGAAGGTCCTTTAACATACCTTAATAGAATTAACATTAGTCATGTGATCTAAGGTCCTGCAACACTATACTCACCATTAAATATACAATTAAATATACATATAAACATCACAAAATTAAAGAAGGAAGAGGTGAATAGGGGCTATCCCACCAGGAGGATGCTACTGGAACGAAGTAACTCTGACTTTGGGGACCACCATACAAGGTATACTATACATTACCGGGACACCACATAATAATGTAGCGGAAGGTCTGGAAACACAGGTAAGGCTAACAGGCTATAAGGTTCACTTAATCTCAGGCTAGGGGCACTGAAGATCTGGCAGGGAAGTGTGGGAGGTGCAGGGACTTTATAATGTAGTGTCAGGTGCAAACAGTAATTATGGGTGTACTGGCCCTTTAAATTTCAGAGCTCTGGCGCGCAAGCACCCTAGGAGACAGGGACGCATGCGCTGGAGCTGAGACACAGGAGAGGAGGCGGCAGCGGAAAATGGTGAGTGGCGGGCCGTGATTTGCATGTGGGCTTGTCCCATTATGTGAATCCCGGCACTTGCGGCCAGAGCGCTGAGTGTAACAATCCCCTGTGACTACACGCCACTCTTATTATAAAAAAAAACTAAATACTGGAATTTGTAGAAAGTGTGGTACTAAGTATTGTGCAAAAATTATTGAACAGAAAAACTTTCAGCTCACCACATGCCTATACTGAATGGAAAGAGTATCCTGTAGCAGGAAGCACAGAAGATAAACGCCAAGCCATATCCTTGGTTATTCAGCAATCCAGAATTCAAGTGCTCCAGCTCCACAAAAATGGTAATTAAAAAATTCTAATTTTTATTCCATAATGCTTTAAAATCCATAAAGAACAAAGACAAACATACTGTGCTCTGGTGAGTTAAAAATCCACGTCCACCGACACATTTCGAACAATAATGTTTTTCACCCAGCCTGGCAAATCTTTATATGTCATATTGGGAGAAGAGTCATCTATGTGCGGCCACTAATCCATATGCCAATGACATTGGTATGGCCGCTACATGACCTCCTCCTAGTATGGTCAAAATCTAGGGAGGAGACCTCCATATTCCTAGAATACATTAATAATAAGGATCTTAATTTGAAGTTCACCTTAGAATGGGGGGGGGGGGGGTGAACAAATTCATTTTCTTGATGTACATCTTAATGGTGATTATATGAATGAGTGTGTTCACACAAGTCTTTTTGGCAAACCTACTTCTGGTAATAGTATTCTATGTGCCACTAGTTGTAATCTGTGCCATGTCACTTGTAAGCTTCCGGTAGGGGAGTATATTAGAGCCAAACGTGCTTCATCAGATGATAAGTCCTTTTTTGATGCATGTCATGACATTGACACAAGATTGATCAGCAGGGGTTACTCTCGCTCTGTTCTGGCAAAAGCAAAGGGAATAGCATCTCAAAAAAGTTGTATGTCATTGCCAACCGATATTAATAATAACGCAAGGTCTTCACATGTTCATAAAAAGGTCACTTTTTCCACGCCATACAGTACAAATTTTTCTCAAATCAAATAAACTGTTATGAAGCATTTACCTGTTCTTTATGAGGATGATATTCTAAATAATATTCTCCATAATTGTGAGAATATAGTTGCAAGAAGAAGTTGGTCTATTTGTAATCAATTGCCACCTAGTGACTTTTTCAGTAATGTTAAACACAATACGTGGTTACATGTTAACAAATGTGCCAGGAGCAGATGAAATTTGTGTGGTTTTATTTCTAAGTCTACTCAATTCTCATTGAAAAATACTGTTAGTACATTTGCCATTAAGTCTCTTATAAACTGTGATTCCATACACGTTGTATAATGAGTCATGTGCAAGAGTTGCTATGTTCAATATGTAGGGTGTACTACGAGAACATTGAAAAGACGCATCTATGAGCATTTTCATTGTTCAGACGGTGTGTCTTTTATGTCTGGGCTGTCTAAACACATAATTGAAATACATCAAGGTGATTTATCCACATTGGAGGACTGTGGTATTGAACGTGTATATCCACCTCGTCGAGGTGGAGACTGGTCTCGGATTTTGTTGAAAAGAGAAGCTTACTGGATATTAGTACTAGACACAAGATAACCCCGGGGTATGAATTACAGAAACGATCTAGCCTTCATTTATTGATGTTTTCATTGAAGTTATTTTCAAGAGACGCATCTGTGGATATTGACATTGTTCAGATGGTGCGTTTTCTGGGTTATGGTCTATATTGGAATTGATGAAATACATAGCTACTGTGATTCATTGGAGTGGAGATCTATGATGTTTAATGTGTATACCCACCTCGTAGAGGTTAAATATTTTTTTTCGAATTTTGTTGAAAAGAGAAGCTTGTTGGACATTAGTATTTTATACAGGGTGTCCGTTGAGTGTGAATTACAGGAACGATCCAGTATATATTTATCGATGTTTTCACAGTGAATACGATTTTTTTCCATAGATTTTTTTGAAACTTTGCTGAATTGGGTCTTGTGATAATTTGTTACAAGTCCTTCCAGCTGGAAGGAGCTCCACCTGCAGCAGGTGGAGCTATGTTTGTATGAGGGTGAACACCTCAGTATATAAAAACCATGCAGAGTGTGAGGGTCTCATGACTAAGAACATTTTTGTTCAAAACGCGTCAGAGGGCGTGGGTTTTTAACTCACCAGAGCACATTATGTTTGTCTTTCTCCCTTTTGGATTTTAAAGCATTATGGAATAAAAATTAGAATTTTTTAATTACCATTTTTTGTGGAGCTGGAGCCCTTGAATTTCATTTCTGGATTGCTGAATAACCAAGGATATGGCTTGGCGTTTATCTTCCGTGCTTCCTGCTACAGAACACTCTCTCCATTCACAATAGGCATGTAGTGAGCTGAAAGTTTTTCTGTTCAATCATTTTTTCACATTACTTAGTACTACACTTATTACAAATTCCAGTATTTAGATTTTTTTATAATAAGAGCGACGTGTATAAAAAATTCTGTGCAGTCAAGTAGGCATCCTTGTACTTGGGTCAACTATAGGAACTTGTCAAAAGTCCTACAGAAAACTAGACACTCTATTTATAATCCAGTTGCACCCATATACTATTGAATGATCTAAATAAACTGATATACCATCGTGCACCATTAAAGGAGGGGTCATCCAGTGGAATGGGTTATTTTTCCCCAGAACAATGCCATACCACAGTGTATATTAAAAAAAATAAACCTCTAATCAGCTCCAGCACTCCTGCAGTTTTCCTGGTGTCCTGTTCCAGTCCCCGACTGTGATCCTCTTCCTGAGCTGCAGCCTGATGATTGGGTCCGGAGTGACATTGGAGCCCAGTGTGTCATACTGCTGCTCAACCAATCAGTGTCCGCAGTGATGTCCCAAGCACCCTAAAGTCTATGTAGAAAAGATGGTGTCTTACCATACACATAATGATAAATTTGTATTATTTTAAATGGTGCTCAAAGATTAACTTCATTTTTGGGGGTAATACATAAAAATCACTTTAGACATTAGGCAGTGATCACT